>NC_056664.1:137284565-137598440 GCF_018350195.1 Panthera tigris
CCTTAACAAATTACTAGCAAACTAAATTCAACAATACATTAAAGAAAATCATTCACCATGCCCGAGTGGGATTTATTCCTGGCATGAAAGTATGGTTCAATATTCACAAAAAAATCAACATGATATGTCACATCAATAAGAGAAAGGATAAAAACCATATATGATCATTTCAATAGATGCAGGAAAAGCATTTGACAAAGTACAACATCCATTCATGATCAAACCCCTTAACAAAGTAGGTTTAAAGGGAACATACTTCAACATAATAAAAGCCTTATGTGAAAAACCCACAGCTAACATCATACTTAATGGGAAAAACCTGAAAGTCTATGCCCTAAGGTTAGGAATAAGACAAGGATGTCCATACTCACCATTTTTATTTTATTCAACATAGTACTAGAAGTCCTAGCCACAGCAATCAGGCAACAAAAAGAACTAAAAGCCATCCAAATTGTAAGGAAGAGGTAAAACTTTTATTATTTGCAAATGACATGATACTCTTTGTAGAAAATCCTAAAAATTTCACCAGAAATCTACTAGATCTGATAAATGAATTCAGTAAGCCACAGGATACAAAATCAATATACAGAAATCTGTTGTGTTTCTATACACTAATAATGAAGCAGCAGAAAGAGAAATTAAGAAAACAATCCCATTTATAATTTCATCAAAAAGAATAAAATATCTAGGAATGAATTTAACCAAAGAAGTGAAAGAACTGTACTCTGAAAACTATAAAACCTGATGAAAGAAACTGAGGATGACACAAAGAAATGGAAAGACCATTCCATGCTCACGGACTGGAAGAACAAATATTGTTAAAATGTCTATACTACCCAAAGCAATCTAAAGATTTAATGCAATTTCTGTCAAAATGCCAACAACATCTTTCCCAGGACAGAACTGGAACAAATAATCCTGAAATTTCTATGGAATCACAAAAGATCTCAAATAGCCAAAGAAAAACAAAACTGGAGTAACCCCAATTCCAGATACAAGTTACATTACAAAGCTGTATTAATCAAAACAGTATGGTACTGGCACAAAAATAGAGATCTAGATCAATGGAACAAAATAGAAAGCCCAGAAATAAAACCATGATTATATGGTCAATTAATCTTCAACAATGGAGACAAGAATAGGCAATAAGAAAAAGGCAGTCTCTTCAACAAATGGTGTTGGGAAAACTGGACAGCTACATGCAAAAGAATGAAACTGGACCATTTGCTTACACCATGCACAAAAATAAGCTCCAAGTGGACTAAGGACCCAAACAGGAGACCCGAAACCATAAAAATCCTAGAAGAAAGCAAGGGCAGTAATTTCTCTGACATTGGTGGTAACAATATTTTTCTAGATATGTCTCCTGAGACAAGGGAAACAAAAGCAAAAATAACATACTGGGGCTACATCAAAATATAAAGCAAAGGTTGTTTGTTTGTTGTAACAAAACTAAAAGACAACCTACAGAATGAGCAAAAATACTTGCAAATAATATATCTGGTAAAGTATATAAAATACTTATATATACTTACGTATATAAAATACGTAAAGAACTTATAAAATTCAACACCAAAAAAAACCAAAACCAAAAACAAAAACAAATAACCCAATTAAAACTGAGCAGAAGACATGAACAGACATTTCTCCAAAGAAGACATACAAATGACCAACAGACATCTATAAAGATACCCTACATCACTCATTACCAGGGAAATGCAAATCAAAAGCACAATGAGATACCACCCCACACCTGTAAAAATGGTGCGAATCTAAAATCAAAAACTGAAGAAACAACAAGTGTTCATGAAGATGCGGAGAAAAAAGAACCCTCTTGTACTGTTGGTGGGGATGCAAACTGGTGCAGCCTCTGTGGAAGACACAATGGAGGGTCCTCAAAAAATTAAAAACAGAACTACCCTATGATCCAAGAATTGCACTACCAGGTATTTATCCACAGAATATGAAAACATTAATTCAAAGGGATATATTCCCTTTGTGTTTATTGCAGCATTATTTACAATAGCCTAACTACGGAAGCAAACCAAATGTCCATTAATAGATGAATGGGCAAAGAATATGTGCTATGTATGCACAATGGAATATTATCACTCAGCCATAAAAAAGAATGAAATCTTGCCATTTGCTACAACATGGATGGATCTAGAAAATATAATGCTAAGTGAAAAAAAAAAAAAAAAAAAAAAAAAACAGAAAGAGACAAACCAAAAAGTGACTCTCAACTGCAGAGAACAAACAGATGGTCACCAGAGGGGAGGTGGGTGGGAGGGTGAGGGAAATAGATGAAAGGGATTAGGAGCATGCTTATTTTAATGAGCACTGAGTAATGTATGGAATTGTTGAATCACTATACTGCACATCAAAAATTAATATAACACTGTATGTTAACTACGCTGGAATTAAAATAAAATAATAATAAAATAAAATGAAAATTAATGGGAAAATAATTAGTAAAGTAGCCAGCAAGGGCTGCAATCATCTTGAGACCTGACTGCGGCTGTAGATACGGCTTCTAATTTCACTCAGATGGAGGCTGGCATGAAGCTTTCATGCCTCCTCCCATAGATTGTTTCCCGAGTAACTGGGATTTTCCCAGAGCAAGTGATCCAAGACAAACCGATGCAAAAGAAAGTACAAGAACTCAAGATCGAAACCACAGTGTTTTTATTACCTAATCTCAGAGGTGCCATATACTTGCTTTTTTTCCATATACACTTGGTCACACAGATCAGCCTTTGTGTGATGTGGGAGGAGGCTCTACAGGGCATGAATACCAGGGGCATAAATCTTTGCAATATTGGAGGCAAGCTGCCACATTCTCCTACTGCGTTACTTTGTGGCCATACAGTAATCACCATAGTACCTACTTATCTCATCCTTCTAGACACAAACACTCTTGCTCACTGAACGCATAACATCTGGAAAAACTATTTGTGCAGAATAGTTGCTCATTAAATGTCATTTTACGAGTTATTTTACGTGAGTTCATGTGTATCTCATTCAAGGAATTATTTATACCCTTGGTTAAGACAGCTGAGGTCCTGTCTTTGACTTTCTTGGAAGGCTAATGAGTCATAGGCTGAAACTGTATGTGTTAATTTGTACCCTAAACTTGAAAACCCGCATATCAAACATATGTCGATGTTAACAAGTTGAGTTGCGAACGATAATGGGGTGGCATTAATGTCATTCTGTCACCATTACTAACATGTAGTAGGAATATATGCTCTGTCAACCTACAAATAGGGGTTGAATATGCATACCTGTTTTAACAAGGAGAATGTGGTATGTATTATAATCCAAGGACTTACCTTCCAAGATGAACTTTTTTTTTTTTTTTACTTTAAGCAGTTTGTATGTTGCCTTCTACCCTCATCACCATGAGACAATAGAGATAAAAGTCTAAAATAGAGACAAAGTGTCTCTTGAATAACTGAAATTTCTAATGAAGATTAGAATAGAAAATGTCTAAGTGCAATGAAAATGCTAAACATTTATTCAAAATGATACTAAGCAAAATTCAGTAATTATTATATATTCACCACTAAAACTTTTAAAAATAAGTTTAAGAAGATTTCTTCCCTACATTTCTTCTCTGGTCTTCCATCTTTCACCAAAAGCCCCCTCGAAAGGATTCTGTGGCACCCTGTTTAAAAGGTATCAGCTCTTTCATCAAGGACAGACGTCTCATTGATGAGGACAGGTGAAGGCAGGCTACTTTCATGGGGGCTAATTGTTGTTTCTTCCTCATCTAAGGAAACTCTTCTACACATTAGGTTAATCCAGGATAATTTTTTAAATACCATATCAAGTCCCCCAAAGACCAATTAAACAGAAGCCTTAGAAACAGGATCCTAGTATCATCATTTTTAAAAGAGCCACTGTAAATTCTGATATGCATCATTATTGAGAATTACCGGGGGATGAAATATGAAATGTCAAAGAAGGACATCCAGAAAGCAAACAAACAAAAAAAGGAGACCATGATTTCATTTTATACTCAGCAAGTCACAGAATTAGTTTTTTTTTTTAACTCAAAGAGAACAATTAGATTGTGAATCATTGAGTTGTTAATATGCAAATGAAATGTTCTCTTCTAGAATAGTAAACCCAGAGCTGTAATATGCTTTTGGTCATGCTTTTAAGTCAATGCTTTTCATATTTAAAATATAATTAATTATAAATATTAGACTCATTTTCTAGTTTGATTCTCTTACTATTTTACTGTATATTTTTCAATAAGAGAAGACCCAATCAATTTCTCTGGAACTAATCAGCAAAATAAACAGAGGACGTTAGACTAAAACTCATGTATCCAGAATTCATGTATCTGTTTTTTTCCCACTACATTGCAGTAGAGTCAGTATACAACTTGTAATATAATGTTTATAATCTAATGATCTCGCTGCAGGAGTGTGAGCACATAAGAATGTGGTTAGTAGGCAGGGAGCGGAATCATGTCTTCCTAGAGATACCTATACTATCAAATAGGAAAATGCCCAGGAAAATGCCCCTTATAATTAACCATGTCTAGGAATTGCCTTCAGACTAAGCTAACTCCTCATTGGACTCTCTCAGCTTCTTAGCAACCAACTTTGAAATGATGTCTCTGAAAAATCAAGTTTACTTTGTATCTGTTAAAGAATGCAAAGGAAAGATTACCTTTCATTTTCTTTCAAGGGGACTGCATTTTTAGTACTAGTGAACAGATGCTTCTAATTATTAAAAGTAATTATTTAAAAAAATAGGCTAGAGGAAACCTGATTTTGGTGGGTGGGGGGAATTCTCATCTGTTATCAATTATAGTACCATATAATTGATAGTAAACTAGAAATGTAAAAAGCACAAAAAGATACTTCAAAGTTTAACATAGTTTGAGAAAACATAACCTTCTAGAAAGGATGACCTTAATATCAAATGCCAAGTCTTTGACTCTGCCGTATAAATTGCTCTATTCATTAAAATGTTAAAGTGTGGTACATCATAAAGATGAAAGCCAATTTTCTTTTCATTACCAATACCCTCCTGTTGAGAATTTGGAAGCTTATATTTTAATCAATTCATCTGATCTTTTCAAATTAAATTATCCCCTAAGTGAACTAGATGAAAAATAAATTATATTAAAATTAATGTTCTTCCTCATTTGTCAAATATGGACTACAATAATTTCTTCTAGTTTTAAATGATAATATTGGATAATAAACTTCTATTTTAAGCTATCTCTCTATATAGAACCCGACTTTATTAATACTGGGACAAGGTTTGAAATGAACCCAACTTGGTCTTATAACTTGGGAGAAATATACTGCATACCTTTGAGCAAGTTTGGTGGACAAGTACGCACAGTGATTATTACGCTTTGTTAGAATGTATTTTGCAAAGTGAATGTATGACTTTACTGAACATGTGCTTGTGTACATCATAACCATGGGAACTCTGCACTGAGAGTCTAGGGTTCGGACGACCTCTTCTATCTTCTGGCAACAGGGAGCTCTTCAGCCTAGGGCTCCATACCTACCCCAATAGATGGTGGTCAGAAAATGTCTATTATATTAAAATTTGAGGTGTAAGAAGTGGATGGTGAGGCTTTTCATTCCTTTCCGCCTATAAAATGACATAGAAATGGTTGCACAATGCTATATACTACATCCAACCCCTTTAGAGTCAGGGTTCATTTTCTAAGACTTTGTTGGCAGGTCAACAACATACAACATTATTGAGGAAAATTCTGACCACAAGTTTGGTTAAGCTACTTGCATTAGACTTGCCTTAAAATTTTCTTCAGAGATAAAGAAGTTATAGTTGTTTTGATTATGCCACCGCTGACCTAGTGACAACTGGTCCAAATTAATATAATGTTTAGAAATATTTTCTTATCACTTGGGTGATAAAACCTACAAGATAGACGAAGGTTGTGTGTCTATAACAAAAACAGTTTGATCTTATGGCTTTCAAACTGATACTATCACCTGATGGCTGAGCAAAACTGATATGCTAAAACATCTCAAGTGATTCTGTCGGAGAGAGCTATTGGCTCCGTTCAATTGACTCAGAAAGGAAGAATGGGATGGCGAATAAAATTCTAGTTTCTCCCTTATTTGATTCAATTTGCAACAGTACATTTCAAAGAGAAGCATGTTTATAACATTTATTACTTACATAAAATCAGCAGAAATTAATACGCTTGCATAAATGGCAGAAAATCCAGTTTAACTGTTATTGCCATCTTTTATGTGGAGGAGGGTTCATTTAGGTAGAAGTTTGAATTTGCGTAACGCCCAAAAGTAGTGTTGTAAATACAATAATGAAACATAAGTTTTCAAATTCCACTCAAACGTTGTTAATCTGTTAGGAAGTGCTCACTGGAAGATGATAGAAAATATTGTAGCTCTTTGAAACGAAAGCAATGTTCATAAAATTATTGAAAGAATCATAGGAGGTTCAATTTCCAGAAAGAATTCCCAGAACAAACCTGGGAATTGGGCTAGCCAAAGAATGACATAGTCATAATGCTGGGCCATGAAGAAGCTCCTCTCGTGTTTATTAGCTTCAGACTACAACAGCTGAGCTGAACTTCCAGAATAAACGTGTGGCTACCAGACTACTGACATCTACTAGATGAAGAAAACTTCTGTCTTACACACTAGGGTATCACTTCTACTTCAAGGACCATGCAAGGGCATTGGATCAACAGAACGCAAAAACAACTATAGCTCTCTTTTGCAAGTTTTATGAGGGAATGTAGTTTTTATTTTCACAACCTCTGATCTACAGGAATATCCTACAAAGATGTTGGAATACATGTCGAGTGAACCAATCTACCACATACGCAACACTGACATTGAAATCCATGTTCTTAATAATGTGCATATAAAAGTATACAAGACGATCATGAAACATTCAGTTTTAATTAAGGAAAAAAAGCATGGTTTCATTTTTAATCTGGTAGATTTTTGTATTATAATTGTATCATCAGAATAAATAATTCTAATACTTTAAAAACATTTTTTTAATGTTTATTTATTTTTGAGAGCAGTGTGTGTGTGTGTGTGTGTGAGCAGGGGAGGGGCAGAGAGAGGGAAGACACAGAATCATAAGTGGACTCCAGGTTCTGAGCTGTCAGCAAAGAGCCCAACGGGGGGCTCGATCTCATAAACCGCGAGATCATGACCTGAGCCAAAATCGGCCACTCAATTGACTGAGCCACCCAGGCACCCCAATAATTCTAATGTTTTTAAAACAAATGATCATCAGTGTTTAATGTACAAATTGTAGCATTATTAATTGCATATTATCACTAATGTGATATCACATAGGTACTGGCAAGTTGGTGGCAAATTTTCTTACAAAAATGAGATTTTTTTTCAGGTAGACAAGTGTTTTTTTTTTCAAAAGTGACAGCTAAAATATATGATTCTCTGGACATGGTAATCACTATTATTGTGACTAAACTTTGTTAAGATTGGGCAATAAGTTTAAGATGATATGTCTTGTCAGGAGTGCAAATTATAATTATAGCATGACTACTCCTAATGAGTTTGCATTTTGGAAACACAGTTTAGTGCCCCAAATCTAAGATTATGGAAACTTTCTCAAGGGCGAATATCACTTTAGAATGCAAACATCCATTTGGATAGTCACTGAGAAAAATTGAATGATCAGATGACATAGATTGCTGCATCTGAATGCAAAATCATCTATTGTTAGAGTTTTGTGATAAAAATAAAAAAGCAAACATGTCTATAATTTTGAATAGTTCTTGGTAGATTGGGAGAATATATTGTTTAGCCCGATATTTTCTATCTCACATGTTTCTACATGTCTAGGTAACATAAAAAAGATCTTGCATAGCTGATTACCAAAATTAAGGCTCAGATGAACGTTCGTAACTTACTGAAATAAGCAGATTTTGAGGATTTTCAATATTTGCATGGCTACATGCAGCTAGCTTAACAGCACAATGTGCAGGAGGGCCTTAGCAATTTTGTATGACATCGAGTAAAATGTAAGTCAACAGTATGATGAGGGTGGTGTAGTGTAAATGCCAAAGCAGCCATTAACCAAATCTATGCAAGTACAGTCTACAAAATAAAAGCTGCAGTGCCTCCTTATATTGTGTTGTCCAGTCACCAGTTGGAGAAAGGATAGGCTTGTAAGTTCTGAGCACTATGCTTTAAAAATGATATTGATAAACTGCAACCTAGACCAAGTAAACAAGTGGTAAATGACCCCCAAACCATATCGTATGCATACTAGTTAAACAAAAAAGAATAGACAAAATTCTGAGTATAATAGTTCAGGATAAGAAAAGTTTAAACATTCAATCAATACTGAGTAACTTCTCAAAATGAGAGCGCCCTTAAAAATGGAAACTTTTAAGGTAATTAAATGTTAATCGTAAGATGATTGTACTAATACACAAATACCTTTAAAGTTATTACATAAAGGACAGATCAGGTTAGATATTCTTTTTTCTTAATTAATTTGTTTATTTGGAGAGAGAGATGTTATTGTGCAGATCATCCAATTTTGGGGTACTTGGATGGTTCGTTCGGTTAAACCTCTGATTCTCGATCTCGGCTCAGGTCATGATCTCATGGTTCAGGAGACAGAGCCCTGCGTTGGGCTCTGTGCTGACAGCATGGAGCCTGCTTGGGATTCTCTCTCTCTCTCTCTCTCTCTCTCTGTCTCTCTCTACTACTCCTCCACTGACACACACATGCTCGCTCTCTCTCTCTAAATGAATGAATGAATAAATAAATAAATAAATAAACACTTTAAAAAAGAAAATCCAGTTTCTTTTGTCTCATGCTCTCTTTATTAAAACATCTCTAAAAGTCCTGAAATGTGTATCAACTATTGTCTGAATTTTGGATCTTTATTCTACATTGCCAGAGGTTATTGACAATGATATAGATCTTCTTGCCTTACTGTTTTGATACACTCTTCATAAGTTGAAAGCATCGTAAGTTGAAAATGCATTTAATACATCTAACCTACCAAACATCACAGCTTAGCCTGGCCTCCATTAAACATGCTCAGAACACTTACATTAGCTTATCATTGGTCAAAATCATCTAACATAAAAGGCTATTTTGTAGTAAAGTGTTTAATAGCTCATGTAATTTATTGAATATATCACTGAAAGCAAAAAAAAAAAAAAAATCAGAATAGCTGTATGGGTGTAGAGTGGCTAGAAGTGGATCAGTTGTTAACCCTCATGATCGCATGGCTGACCGAGAGCCAGCCCTGACCAGCAGAGCTGTTGCTGACCAGCATCACGAGAGAGGATCACAGCACATTTCACCAACCTGGGGAAAGGACACAACTTCAAAATGCAAAGTACTGTTTCTACTAAATGCGTATTGCTTTTGCACCATCGTGAAGTCAAAAAATCGTAAGTTGAACCACTGTTAGGGAGGGATTGTATGTATTATACCAGCCCAGAAATTACCTCCTGTCTTCCCAGAACACTTTAAGATCGTGTTCCCTTATGTTATTTCCACGTGCATGTTAAAGTATATATCTGATTTTAATTATTCTCCAACTTCCAGCCATTCAGAACACCACAGAATTTTCTGTAGGTGATTATAGAGTTAGGGTCTGCACCATTGTTACCTGACAGCTCTAAATAGTGGCCCAGAGGAATTGGCGAGTGAAATGACTGCACACAAGTAATTATTTTTTAAATTTAGATACTAAGTCAGAAAATGTTCTTCATGCCAAAAGGACTTTAAAAAAAATCGACCTTGCTAGCAGCCCAGTGTGAAGAATAATTGCTGATTGTTACAGATCAATAGCATCCAATTTAGAAAGACTGGAGAATTCCACAACTGTAATTTTGTAAAGCATTTTTGAGGAAAGCAAAATATTTGTAGCAATTAATGAATTAAAACCCAAAATGCCAGAAAAGCAGAAATTAGTAAGGAACAAGTCATACGGGTCAGAAACTAGAAACACGTATATCTGGCTTAGATATACACCCCAGAAAAGATCCAACCTAAGACAGAACGAGGGAACCCTGAAGACTTATTTATGAGTCCACTCTTTTGAATAGCTTGTTATATCTAAGTAAAAGCTCAGGAACTATTTAAAGCTTAGAAATAGCAGAGCAGGTATTTTGCATGTTTTGATGCAAATAATTTTCTTGGAAACACGTCTCATTTTTCTGTCTCCTCCTTTGGTTCATTATGCATTCTATACTTCAGTGTTTCTGCTGATTACTTGACATATTCTAGGCTTAAGCGTTTGTACTAGTTCATGAGTCTTCTCTAAAGATAAACATTCCTGGGTGTTCATACTTCCTTCTCCTGCGATGTCATAAAATCTCTCTTCACATCTATAAATTCTCAATTGTTATCTTTACTCTGTGAAACCTATGATTGTCCCAATTAACCTAGGAAGTAAGTAGATACGGAGGAAAAATAAGATTATTTGAGAGATTTGCATTCTGTATAACAATGAAGTAGTAAAGTTTGTAGGAATGTGCCCAACGTGTGGAGTGTTTATTATTAATTCAAACATGGGCTCAGGCTTAGGAAGACATTTAGTGGCGGAGAGAGGGAAATTCTTGAAGCTTGCTAAGATTTTAAATTATACGTTATTTTGCTTACTTTTCCTTTGTGGATACAAATAAGTTGAGACTTAATATTCAGTAATGATACAAAAGAAAGCATCAAAAAATATTTTAATTTTTAAAAATACAGGACATCTTAAATATAGTTTGAAAGCACTTAACATTACTATCATATTAGAGAAAGTGCCAGAAGTCATCACTACAATATCAAATGACAGGTAGGAAGGGTATAATCAAGATTTTTAATATCTATTTATATCACTGAAGCCAAGAGATCAAATTTTCTTATGCTCTGTAATCGTTTCAATTTGTACCATAAAATTTAAGCTAGAAAGATAATGCTGTTTTCCATTAGAAGTCACACATCTCAGAGATGTGATTAATCAATGCTAAAATTTTTAAAAAAGAATAAAGCCTTTCTTATTTAGGTAAATGTATTTTGATCAAGAAAGGTTTTCATCAAAAAAGGTTCTAGGCAGAGTACAAAAAATCTTTTGGTTCTTGTCTTTGTTTCCTGCCAGACACAAAGAATTTCTGGGTACACAGAGAAACACTGATTGTTTATCTGATAACTACAATCGAATATAGTGGCCTTGACAAAAATATGTACATGTAGAGGCAGCCAGCAAAGATCCAGGCAAATCATGTGGTAGGTTGATAACCTGAAGTTAAACTGTATAATTGTCAAAGACCATGCTAATAAAGGCAGGCACTGTGAGACTGAGAGATTCAATTCTAAGAGGTTCAATTCTAAGCCTGCTGTATTTTAAGCGTATGTAAGATCCACACTTTAGTCTATCTCTGTGGATACATACTCATCATCCAATATTTAATACTTGTCATTTACTCGGCAATCTGCTTCTCACCACTGTCCCAGATAATCTTTTATCAATGAATTATGCAAATTTATATAATTTATCTTTCTTTCAAAATTTTTCATTAATAATTTCTGATACTGAGTTGAAGGGAAATCTTCTCAAACTGAAATTAGGTAACAAAAGCTGATGAATGGCAATGTGTCAAGTTGGAGATAACAATAATAATGCTAGAGACGTAGGAATAATCCCACATGCCAGCGACCATATTTTTGCAACATCATTTTTTCAAAATTTCAACAATATATGAAAAATATACTGAATCATTTCAATTTACCTTTGGGTAGAGCACATAGAATTAAGAGTATTCACAAGAATTCACAAGAATTAAGAATTCACAAGTTCTCTATTCATGTTTTTAATTTAAAAATGGTAAGTATTGGGGCACCTCCATGGCTCAGATGGTTGAGCGTCCGATTTCAGTTCAGGTTATGGTCTCATGGTTCATGGGTTTGAGCCTCTGGTCAGGTTCTGTGCTGACAGCTGGGAGCCTGGAGCCTGCTTCAGATTCTGTCTCCCTCTCTCTCTGCCCCTCCCCCACTCGCGCTCTGTCTCTCTCTCTCCCCCCCAAAATAAATAAACATTATGTAAATAAATAAATGCAAATGATGATTATTAAATGTAAGTTACCTTAGGGTAAAATTTAAAGTCCCCCATTTTAATTCTGATGTTTAATAAATATCCATGGCAACTGAAGTATTGTATTAAAAGCATCCTTTTAAAAAGTTGTCTCTACAAAAACAAAGAAACTTCAGCCATAGAAAACTAAAAGTCAGGGTAAGATCTTATATTCCATTTCGTCCCAAATGCTGATCCATGGAAGCTGTCTAACTCACTAAGTATATCTCACAAGGGCACCTTACTAAAGTTATAAAGTGCCTTGTGTCTCACCATGAGGCGTCATTTTTTCATAAGTCTTAAGACTTGTAAGAAATCAGAACCTTGTAAGAAATCAGAAACTTAGCCCCATCCCACCCCATTTTAAAGGATCCTCAGGAAATTCATACATACGTGAAAGTTTGAGAAACTGGTCTTAAGATGCTGGTGGGTTTTTTTGTTTGTGTTTTTTTTTTGTATTGCCTTTTGTTTGTTTTATTTTGTTTTCAAAACACACAGGTAAACGTCATTCAGAATTGCCAAAACTTGGACACAACCAAGACATCTTTAGTAGATAAATGAATAGGTAAATTGTGATACCTCCAGACAATGGAATATTATTCAGTGCTAAAAAAATAAACTATCATGCCATGGAAAGACATAGAAAAATCTTAAGTGCATATCGCTAAATAAAAGAAGCCAATCTGAAAAAGCTATATGCAGTATGATTCCATCTATATGACATTTTGGAAAAGACAAAACTATGGAGCCAATAAAAAGATCAGTGGTTGTCAGGGGTGAGGATGAAAGGGGAGAGAATAGGCGGAGCACAGAGGATTTTTAAGAGAGTGATGGATAATGATGGATACATGTCACTATGCATTTGTCCAATCCCATAGAATGTATAACACCAAGAATGGGCCCTAGTGTAGTCTATGGACTTTGGATGATGATGGTATATCAGAAAAGATTCATCCTTGGTTAAAAAAAAAAATGCCATTCTTATGAGTGATGCTGAGGATGAGGGAATGGGGTACATGGGAAATCTATGTACCCGGGCTAATCCAATTTCTCATAAGTGGTTTCTGGTCTTCAGAGAGGAGAATATCAGGTGGCATCATTTTTCATAGACCTGTTGAAATCAGGGTAGCAAAGGATTCACAGAATTATAACAGGAAGATGTTTTTGTGCTTGCTCACTTTCTTTTTCAAAGTCTTTTTCTTTAAGCCTCTTCTGAAATGTGAAGTAGAACCCAGCCAGCTGGGAGCACAGACATTCCTGGGTGAATGGACAGAGTGTCAGGCAATTTTTGCAAAGGAACATGCTGCAGAAATCAATTGCTATAGACTGTACCTACAGCTAATTTTGAGGAAATCATACATACGGATGGAATTTAAGATTTCTGAGAGGGAAAAACAAATGCTCTCCCTGAGTCGCCAGGCTTAGGAAAATATAGACCATGCCCTCAATGTGTTGAGAGTTATTTTGGACAAATAAAATTAACTCAAATGACTTGAGGTCTGGGGCAGGAAAGTACCTTTATATAGAAAGTGCAAAGCTTGCATATGGAGAATAGCTATTGTGATGGAAAAATACCAAGTCACCTTTCGTTTTCGTAGTACTATTTGCATATTAAATCACTCAATCATCATTATGTCTACTGAATATTTACCTATGGAATTAAAGATTTCATTTGAACTTGACAGGCTTTTTATTTTTTCCTGCTTTACTAGTTATTTGCCTTCGTCGAAAAAATAGTAAAAGGCCATTGGAATTTCCTAAGGCATATTCTACACATGGGGGCAAACAATTTTTAACTGTTCTCTTCACGCCAAAATCTGCCTGCTTAAACGGATTGAAGTCATTTTGGGGTGCCTGGGTGGTTCATTCAGTTAAATGCCTGACTCTTGATTTCGGCTCAGGTCATGACCTCACAGCTCATGAGTTCAAGCCACACGTCGGGCTCCCTGCTGACGGTTCAGAGCCTGCTTGGGATTCTCTCTCTCTCCCTCTCTCTCTCTGTCCCTCCCCTGCTTACTCTGCCTCTCTCTTTTTTGCAAAATAAATGAAAACTTAAAATTTTTTAAAAAAAAGAATTGAAGGCATTTTTCCTGAAATTTTTCGTAAGTCGAGTTATTATAGCATATAAAGGAAAACAGAACTTGTAGTTCCTTCTGAGATAAGAAGGAAAGCAGGCAGGTTTGGCAGAGAACTCCACAGCATCCGTGGATGTGAATTTGTGTGAGCTCACTGGAGAAAACAGAAGATGAGGTCTGTATGTCAGGAAAATTATATAATTGGTGAGGGGCAGGACCATTGCAAGAGGTACCAAGTAGGGCCAGCAAAATTCGGGCAAAGCTAGAACAGAAATTTAGAACAGAGATAACAAGCTAGCCAAATGGTTTTATTTTTTTATATCAGATCTTGCTAAGCGATTATGACAATGTGGAGGATATGGACATGTGTGTATATGTGTGTGTATGTATGTTGGTGTGTGTGTATATAAAACAAATATATAGGGAAAAATTGTAAATGTGTCTGTCACCTATGTATTCCGGCAACAAATGTGGGTTTATTATCAATAATGTACCAGACAGTACATGCTGGAATGGGAATCAAATACAAATAATGGAGGCTCCTGCCATTAAATACTTCATGTTCTCACAGAGGGAGATTGGAGTGTGTGTAGACAGAAGGAACAGTAGGGTACGGTTGGGGTTGCAGGAGGGGACTAGAGCAGCATGTAATACTTGACAAAGGAAATGCATCTTGATGTGAGTCTTCACAGAGGAGAAGGCATTAGCCAGCACCAGAGAGACAAGGATGAGCAGGGTCCTGACAGGCGAGAAAATTCCGGAGGGCCACAGACTTGGAAAAGTTCATGCCCCTCTGTAAAACAAGCAAAAGACTTGCTTTTTATTTTCAGGATAAAGTATGTAATCAGCAAAGAGAAAGCATTTCTGGAACTTTAATCTTTTTCGGATCATAAGTAAATAAATAAGAAGCCTTTCACAGTTGACTTCCCTCTCTTCAAAGTTAAGGAGAGGAAAAAGTTCATCCGGCTAATAAACAGAAAAACTAGACCAGCCTTTTCTGTAGTGGCCCATTTGGGACACTTTCATTTAGCCTACTTAAAATTTGAGAGTTAACCAGCTCTAATTGGTATCTCTACGAGATGCTTGCCTGTCATTCATGTGTGGTTAATGTCAGTGCCATTAACAGACAAGTAACTAAAATACAGAAAAACATGATTAAATGGAAGTCTTTTCAAACGTGCAGACTCTTTAAAAAGCCATTTAAAGAAATGGTTCACTTTTTTTTGCCCCCAAGATGTGAGTTGGAATTGAAGCAAGGCTACTGCTTTTCCCTGGAGATCGATTTTTCTAAGCTTGTAGTTCAGATCAGTCAATGTGATTATCCCCCCTGCCAAACAAAGTGCCCACCTGTTCAAAGTCACACTAAGAAAGATGTTCTTTGTGCTGTCACAGGACTCCACGTAAATAAGGAGAATAATTATGTTCTCACCGTTTGTGAAATGTTTCTGTCATTCTAAAGGAAAAAATTTGGATCAGAGCCTCAAGTACAACTGCACTAAAGACTTCTTAGAGTTAGCTAGATCACCCTTTCTAAGGGGCAGAAAAGTCTAAAAGAGAAATATTGCTTTTTCTAATGAAATCCTGAAGACCACTCAACTTCAAATCACAGAAAAACAATATAAATTGAAGAGAGCTAAATATAAAATCTTCCTGGGGCATCTGAGGGGCTTAGTCAGCTGAACATCTGATTCTTGATTTTGGCTCAGGTCATGATCTCACAGTTCATGGGATCCAGCCCTGCGTTGGGCTCCATACTAACAGTGCAGAGACTACTTGGGATTCTCTCTCTCTCTCTCTCTCTCTCTCTGTCCACTCTCTGCCCAAGCTCACTCTCTAAAAATAAATAAATAAACTTAAATTAAAAAAATATATATATAATCTTCCTGGCTGGAAAAAAAAATGTACCCTCTTTCCCAGCTGAAATACTGTAAATCTGTAGAAACGGGACAGTTGAGAAATAAGAAATGAAAGAATGTTATTATCTATTTCTTCTGAATACTCCACAGCCTGCCGCTGCCTGGAAGGAAAGGAAAACAAATTTCCCCAATCATGGGGATATTACCAATAGAATAAAGGAGGCTTGAAATATCAGAATGGCAAACATATCTTATTCAAAGTTTCTTTTTCTCTTGACACCAGAAAAGTCTGGATTTTTTCTTTTTCTGAGAAACCACCAGAAATAAGAAACGCTTCTCCAAATGGAGAGGATCCTTGGGTAGAATTCACCACTTGCCTTGAGAAACACTTTTACCTAGTGTGTTTTTGTTAGGCTGAATAATTTCCTGGTAAGAGATTAATGCAATATGGACTTTTTATTCAAAACATATATGGGATTCATACCCTGTTTCTTATTAAAGTAGCATAATATTTTGAATAGTTCTCTTAAGTTTTAATTGATTTATTATAAGAGATTTATTAAAAGAGACAAAATTTGATCTATTTATAACAGGAGTGAGTCTATTTGTGAGTCTACTAATTAGCTTAAGTGATTAGAGCAATGTAGGGAAATGGGAACCCACTGTTTAGGCCAGATTATTAGAGTCTTAAGTTGACATCACTCTAAAAGTACGAGTATTTAAGTCCATTTTACAAACTAAGTGTAAAGGACGAGTCCATAATAAGATAATAATTTATTTTTCTGTCACTGCCATCACCTTGGGGTTGGTTAGCTGTTTCATCATTGCAACAGATAGATCAGAAAGTTTCAAAAACAGCCACAACATTTCCCTGCTAAGCCATTTCCATCTCTCAGTGTTCAGAAGGAGATCATTTGCAGTCATGGGAGAATTACGTTTAGTCATACACAAGACAGAGCAAAACTAAATCTGATTTCTTGTGACTGGGAAAAATGTCACAGTTTCAATGTTTCGTGCCAGTAGATTCTCATTCTCATATGACTGTACATTTCATTTTCACTACTGATGTTGTGCTTGAGTGGAAAGAACAAAAGCCTAGCGTCAGAGGCCCTGAACTAAGTCCCCTGCTCATCTGTGACAACCGATGGCAGGGCACTTAGTTGCCATTCCTGTGGCGTGGTTACTACATCAGTCAAATGCAAGAATGGACTAGATGATTTCTAAGATTGCTTTAAACTCTAGAAATCTATGATGTTATGATCATTAACATTGCTATTGTTATCATTTAGGAGCCCCATAGTGTCTTCTATTGGACATTTCAGAAAGCAAGCCATATAGAATACTTTCAACTTAGATATAAATTTATAACTATGATACAAAATGTATGATATTTCTAAGGATTCAGGGAAAAGAGATGATTACTTAATTGAAATTGTAGCCTCAGCTATAGTTACAAAATGATGCTTGAGCTTCCTAGAGATTGAAGTCTTTTTTGGCTTGGAACACATAATGATTGATTCAGCACGTAGCTCAAGTTGGAGAATAAAATGTGGGTGTCTCAGTAATTGTAGCAGCAGGAGGGAGGGAATTATGGACTGAGTCCCCAATATGAAGTATGTTGTATTACCTCCTTTAGATATTTGGGAGCTTGCTAACAGAGAAAAAGACTTCAGTTCATGAAAATGTAGTATGAGACCTATTCCCTAGGAAAGAGTAGTCTTTCCCAATTACCTTATACATAAAGGTTAAATTTACATCAAGAGATTAAATGGTTTGTTTTCCAGAAGAAATTGCTACTTATAGCTAATACATAATAGTGCTCGTATTTGTTTGCTAGGGCTACCATAACAAAGTATTCCAGACTGAGTGGTTTAAGCAAAGAAATTTATTCTTTCAGTCCCTGGAGGTTGGAAGTCCAAGACGATGGCATCAGCAAGGTTGGTTACTTCTGAGGGTCAAGAGAAAGGCCTCTTCCAGACCTCTGTCCTTAACTTGTAGACGTCCTTCTATACCCTATGCCTTCACACAGTCTCCTCCATGTGTGTCTATGCAGAAACTTCTTCTTCATACAATGACAGCAGTCATATTGGATTAAAATCTACCCTAATGCTCTTGTTTTAATGTAATTCCCTCTAAAGACCTATCTCTAAATACAGTTGCATTCTGAGGTACTGGGGTTAAAACTTCACCATATGAACATTTGGTGCACATTCAGCCATTACAGTGTCAAACCAGCGCAAAGCCCTTTTCAAAGAACTTCACATATACTAACTCATTTGCTTTTCACAAGAACGCTGTAAGTTCTACTCTTACACAAAGAGGTTATATATTTTGCTCAGCAAGGATGTGGCAAAACAAGGATTCTACTCAGGCCATCTGGCTTCCACATATTTGTTTTGAACCACAGTTTGGCAAATACTAGCTAAAAGTTCCCTAAATTCCCTAAAGGTTCCCTAATCCCATTTTCTCTTCCTAGATGTAAAAGAAGCCTACTTCCCCCATATTCTCCTGTAGTTAGTTTGGAGCTATATGATAGAGGGTTGGCCAGTAGAGTGTGAGCTCAAATGACAAATGCCACCTCTCAGCCTGGCATCTAATGTACCCCAATATTTCTTGCTCTGTCTATTCTTTAGCCTACTGAACAGAACTATTGTTCTGTGGAACGATAGGGAACCAGAAGAGGCCTGGGATACGGTGGCCCCCAAAGATGGAAAGACCTGGGACTGCTGAATCAGTCCATGAAGAGGTTATTAAACAGTCAAATGAAGCATAAAATTAATGAAAAATAAAATTTTATTGTATTAAGCTACTGAAATGCTGGGATGCATTATATCAGCTAAATCACTTACCCCTGACCAATAAACATGCCAGCATAGACAACTTTTGCTCAGAAGAAACCTAAAATGACATAGACTTCTCCTTTTGTAGAAGAAAAAAAAGCTAACATTTAGAGAAGTTAAGTCACTTCTTCAAGTCAGGCTATGTAGGTTACATAATGATAGATGAAAAAAATTAGAATAAGAAAATATACTGTCATCATGAGGCTTGCTGTCTATGGGAAACTACTATGACAATAATATGCCGTAGTTTTGCCACCTCAAAATTATTCCTCGAGAAAAGTCTTCATTTTTATGGTACCTAAGGAGTTGAATACATGGTTGTGAAAGATGGACACTTTGGCTGCTTTGGTTGCATAAACTGCATCTTTCTGGGACCAAGAGAGGGTGGGGAGCTGTCATATGAAAGTACTTGCTGAATATCCTTTCTATGACACTTATGAACAGCTTCGTGACTCTGACATGTGAATGAAGTGAGCTGTTGGTTGATAATGCACTAAATTGGATAAACCATCATAAGCAATTTTCCTTTTTCTCCTCCATTTTAGGTGCTTTCAAATTTTCGCTATTAAAATTATACTGAGATGATTGAAACCTTTTCTCTTCAGATATATTATTGTCATTTAATATATTCCAAAAGGTGGAGATTTACTCAACACTCCAGGGAATTACCAGAAATGTAGCATTCTACTTCACCTTTCTGTTTATGTTCCATGATGTTACCTGTTAGTGTTGCATGCATTTCCTTTATTAGGTCAAGGAAACATGCTTCTATCCCTAGTTTTTACACACTGGCATTGAATTTTGTCAAACAACTTTACTCCCTCTATAATATGCTATTCTTCATATTCATTCTATTAATATGATGAAGTCCATTGATTATTTCATCAGTGTTGAACGAACATGGCATTTCTGAAGTGAACATAACTGGTGGTGATGAGTTATCCTTTACATATATTGATGGATTCAGCTTGTTAATATTGTGTTAAGGAATTAACAAAAATCTTTCATCTGTTGAAGAAAGATATTGGTGTGTAGTTTTCCTCTCTTGTAATACCTTGTGATTTTCGAAAGCCAGACTTCTTGTTTAGATAAAAGAGACTGAGGAAAATAGTCCTCTAACAGAAACATTTATGCCAATTTTGTTAAGAGTTGTACTGCGTTTACTGATTGTTGTAGCTATAGGTACCAGAGATTCCAGTTTTGTCTAGTGTTTTTGTTTTAATCTTTTCTCTTGGCCCTGCTTGGGTCTTCCTTAAGAACTTCTCAGAGAGTCTAGGTCTATAGCTCTTATAGCTGTCATCCACTCTTTGTTTTGTTTGTTTATCTATCGATCGATCTATTTATTACTATTTATTTTAAAATATTTTTAATGTGTATATATTTTTGAGAGAGAGAAAGAGAGAGAGAGCGCAAGCAGGAGAGGGGCAGAGAGAGAAGGAGACATAGAATCAAAGCAGGCTCCAGGCTCCACGCTAACAGCGCAGAGCCTGACGCGGGCTTGAACCCATGAACCAGGAGATCATGACCTGAGCTGAAGTCAGACACTCAACCGACTGATCCACCCAAGCTCTCCTATTTATTTATTTTAAACTGTTTATTTATTTTTTTGAGAGAGATAGAGAGAGCAGAGGGAGGAGCATAGAGAAAGAGAGAGAGCAAGAGAGAATCCTAAGCAGACTCTATGCTGTCAGCACAGAGCCCAATGTGAGGCTTGAACTGTGAGATCATGATCTGAGCTGAGATCAAGAGTCAGATGCTTGACCGACTGAGCCACTAGGTACCCCAATCCACTGTCTATTATTCTAGAGTCCTGTTGGTGGCATCCTAAGGAGTAGGAGATGGGGAGTTCTCTAATCTTCCAATTAAATCTTAGTCATTTACTGGGCCATAGTCAAGATGTAGCCTTTGCAAGTATTTTAATGTCTTCCAGCACTACAGCTCTTTTGGCCCTGTCCCATACTCTCTTCCCTGGCTGTAGCTTTCCCAAACTATTTCCTTGAATGCCTGCCCTCATTGACCATGTCTCTCTCACTCCTTTAGGTAAGAAAGGAAGACTAGAAGAGGCAAGAGAGGAGGGATTCACCTTCCCCCACTAAGATAAGATTTCAGAATTGCACTCTGGCAAATATTTCCCCTGGGGAGTAGATCTTTGTGAAGAGAAGACTCTGAACATGTTTCTTTCCTTCCCTCTGTCAGGGCCACCAGAGGACCATTGTGGGATCTCCCCATGAAAGCCTAATAAAGTCCTGGAGATAAAACCAATGCAAGTGTGAAAGTCCCCTAACACTATAGTCCCAGGAATTGTCCCGCTTTCCAGCTGCCCTCAGCCATCCTAGGCTATTCACACATTTAAGTTCTGCTACAAGTTTATAGTTCCATTGGCTTCTGCTTCTGGTAAGTGGATCTTGGTTGCTGTATGTCTTTCGATGCACCTTTCTAGACTTCAAGACTTACCCTGTGACCTCCGTTCTCTCACAGGTTTAATAAAAGTCACTGATTTTCAGGGTTTTTTTGGGGGGGGTTATATTTGTTGTAGGAATAAGAGTGATAAGTCCTAAGTTCTTTACATGTCAGAGATGATACTGGACAATAACTATCTTTTTAAGTTTAGTAAATGTTTAAAACTTTCACATTCATCTCTACAGAAGGGTCAACTATTCAATAGCAGACTTACAGAGTTGAGCTTAACTGGACCTTAAATAAAAAAGTTCAAACTGTCGATTATATTTCTTGTATTGGAAGGTATTTTAATCTTAGAATGGTATTATTCAAAATGCATAGGCCGGCATTGTTTTATTTTTTTCAATTTTGTGAATTACAGCACGATATGGTGACATTTCCTATTGCAGCCTCACATTAAAAAAAAAGAAAAAATATTGCCAGGAGGTTGATATATGTGTGCCTCACAAAACACAATGTTTTATGCTTTCTGCTGGAAGTTCCATATTAACCTGTGCATTCATGTGATTGAGATTACAAATGGGAAACAGATTTGGTTACTGCAGAGTCAGATGAATTATCTTTTAAAACATTTATTATGATTATAAAACTAATACAGAAAAAGAAAACTCTAAAAAAAGCATATTTTGAATTCCTTACAAATCTATAACAGAAAAACAATTGCTCACATTTTGCTATTTTTTATAACATTTTTTGTTCACTCCTCACATATTTTAGGGAATAGCACTCTAAAATATGTCCTACTGGCTTCAGATATTATCAAAGCAGGAGCTTATCCAGACATTATTATTTCTGTTTAGATATAATTTAATGTCTAAAATTATTTTATCATTTATATAGCTACTCTGTATTATTAAATATCTAGATTATAATCATTTCACTATGTTTTGTCCACATTTATTAACATATTTTTAAAATTCGTCTCCCAGATTTACTGAGGCAAATAGCTTTATTGGTTTTTCAGAAATAAACTTAATAATTTTTCATTTGCATGAGCTATATTCTACTGAAGTTACCATTGTTTCCTATGCGTTGGGTGGTAGTTTTGAGTGCTTTGCCTGTGATCAACTAAGGAACCGTATAATGTTGATTTTGTTGTCTTTTCCATTTTAAAGAGGAACAAACTGTGGTACAGAAACATGAAATAAATTGTTTAAGGTTAGCCAGAAGGCAGGCAGTGGAGCTAAGATTTGAAGCAAGAAAGTTTGGTTCTGGTTTCTGGAAGCCTCTCCACAATGTTTCATTCCTTTTTCCATTTTACCACATCTTCATCATGTAACAATTTTCTAATTGAAAAAGTTAAAGTAGCCTACACTTTATTCAATAAGTATTTACTAAGCAATTACTATGTCTTAGACACTGTTCTAATTGCTTGTGATACATCCATGTACAAATCAGACATAGATCTCTGCTCCCATGAAGCTTACATCATAGGAGAGGTAGAGAAAATACAAGTCATGTAATTAATGAGTACATTATATATTATGTTAACACTCAATAAGTACTGTCTATAAAATCAACATTAAACTAGGTTTGGGGAATAAGAACTTAAAGCGATGGCAAGTGGTAGTACTAAGAGAATAGGAGAACTTTAAGCAAAGGGAGTCATGTGCAAGCTGACCAAGGAGGTAGGGAGAGACAGAGGAATAGTGCGAGGTAAAGATCTAAAACTGGAGGATGCCTGGTGTATCTGAGAAATAGCAAAGAGGTCAGTGTGAGACACGTAGAAGAAAGTAGATGTCAGGATATTAATGAAGGCAGATTTTGAACTGTTAAAATTTGACTTTTACTTTGCATGAAGTAGGTTGGGAATGATTGTAGAGTTCTTTTTTTATATAAAATTTTTAATGTTTATTTATTTTTGAGAGAAAGTGAGACAGAGAGACAGCAAGCGGGGGGGGGGGGGCGGGGGGGATGGAGGGACAGAGGATCCAAAGCGGGCTGTGTGCTGACAGCAGAGAGCCCGATGCACGGATCAAACTCAGGAACCGTGAGATCGTGACCTGAGCCGAAGTTGGCCACTTAACCGACTGAGCCACCCAGGCATCCCAAGAATGTGGGATTCTAGGCAAAGATCCAACTTACTGAATTTATGGCATATCTTTGCTGAGGAGGTTAGCTATTTTGTTCTCTAATATCATTTCTTTTCCTGCTTTATAAATTACATATGGAAATCTTTTCTTTATTTTGGTCACTTGGAGTAAAGCTTCCTCTTTGCCCACAATGTAAAGCAGTGCCTGGTAACTAATGCCGAAAATCTCAAAGCAACTTCATGATGTAATATGGGGTAATTTACAGGTTCAGAAAGAGCTGAAAAACCAAGGTTCTTGGTGGATGGAAACCAAGATAGCTCTTAGACTCAAAACTGGAGACCAGAAACAGCATGCAACACAGCTCCAAGTGCCTTTGAAGTACCTTCAACTATCAGGAAAGAATTTGGTTTATTTGCGTAGGTCATATGCCTACTTTTTTGATTGGGGGTTGGACTACTGACACTGGTAATTTACCAGAATCATGGAAATAGAAATGAGGTTGCTTTGCCAAAAGAAGATACATCAGATAGACAAAGAAGAATATCAAACCTAGTGTTCAAAACATTAATTTGTAAGAAATACTTATATATAAATGGTATGAATCATTCACTTGGCATATTCGTTGTAGCCTGCCAATTATTTTCCAGTTTACATTAATGTTCCTCTTTATTAGATGGGTATACAAATGTGTTCACTGTATCATCTCCTAACTAACTTGGATGGTTTTGGAAAATACTGTTTTATCAAAAGCTCTGATTAAAGATGAGGTTTTTTTTTATGGGTCTTTGAAAATGACATAGAAAGATGGACTCACATTTGTATTATCATGGGGATAGTTGGATGGCTAATAAGACGTCACCCTTTCTCGGTAGCTAATAGCTTTTCTGGGCTAGTTGTTGAATTGTTTTCAACACACACATTTCTGTATTGTTATGAAGCCTATTTTTTTTCCATATGCTTTATATTTTATAAAGCACTTCAACTTATTTCATCTCTTATGAACGAGAGCCACTTGATGTAGGGGGGCAGATGTTTCCATTTCTATTCAATAGATAAAGAAACTGAAGCACGGAGAAGACAAGGTAAGGCTTATCCATTCTCCTGTGAGACCCTAGCCTAGATCCAAAGACTCCACATTTGATTATCTCAAAGACCTATCCATTAAGGGAGTTTTTGCCCTTAAAAGTAAACAGTACATTACTTGAAGTATAAATTTTAATTGAAGTATAATTTTACTTGGATTATAAATAAGAATACTGTTTATTAATGTATTACATTAATACCAACATAGTGATGTATTCAAATAAAATTGTACACAATTTATGGAATAGAGAGAGCCATGTATCATCTTTACCTTCTTCGGAACGTGAATTAAATACCCACTGTTTTTATAGTACTCCTTTTCTGTGACTCACCTCTTCCTTTCAGGGTGCATCTATCTGAGAGAAACCCTGAAATTCGTAAATCAGCTCCAGCCTTCAGTTCTGTAGGAGAGTCATTAATTTCACAAGGCAGGAAGTTAATTGTCTTATAGTAGACTGCGCAAGCATAAGCCCAGTAGTCTTGCTGAGTGTTATACGCCTGACCACAATCATATCTGATGGCAAACAGCAAGTATGTACAACTGGGTAGAGAGTTTAGTCAGAATTCCAAGATTCATCAACAATTAAAGCTCTGCAACTTGGGTTTATAACTGGGGAACATAACTTTGCAAAACCATTTTATATTAATTATCTGGTTTCTTCAGTCCTTACACCTGAGATGCTTACACAGAATTTTACACGGAATTTTGTTTGATTACACAGAATTTTAGCTTTATACTTAGACAATACATGAAAATGATTAAATTTAGGATGACAAAAACTTACGTTTATTAAGTGCTTACGAGCCAGGCATCTCTTCCAGGTGTTTTACATGTATTAATGCCGGTAATATTTACCGTGTTACTGTGAAGAGAGGTCTGTTGCTGTGCCATGTGTTCCAGGTGAGAAATTGAGGCCAAGTGTTCTGTTAGCTTGTCTATGTTCACACAGCCAGTCGTAGAACTGAGGAGTAGTTCTCAGGCTGTTCCTAAGGGCTAAGCAGCTTTTAGACCAGAGCATTTGCACTAAAAATTACACTGTTGCCTTTCAATAAAGAAACATATCAAATAACTTGGATTTTATTGGTCAGTATCTTTCTCATTTTGCTAAATATGAGAAAAAAAATGTGTGGGTCCCAGCTCAGGTTTTGGCATTATCTGTATTCAAACTCCAGCTTCATTTTTTGAGTCAGTTTCTTATCCTTAAGCCCAAGTTCTCGACTATAAGACGAAGGCAAGAATATCTGTTTTGTGGTTATAAGAAGTAAAGAATTAATAATATAGTATTATTTATATTATTTATTTTTATTTAATTTTTTTAATGTTTACTTATTTTTGAGAGAGAAAGAGAGAGAGAGGGAGAGAGACAGAGCATGAATAAGGGGAGGGGCAGAGACAAAGACACACACACAGAATCCAAAGCAGGCTCCAGGCTCCAGGATCTGTCAGCGCAGAGCCTGATGGGGGGCTTGAACCCACGAGCCCAGAGATCCTATTCAGAGCCAAAGTCAGATGCTTAACTGACTCTGCCACCCAGGCGTCCCTTTGTATTATTTATTTATATATATTTTTTCTAATATGCTTTTCCCTCATAAAGACTATATGGCAATTACACTTAAACCACTCCAAAAAACAGGTCAATAAAAGAAAATTCATTTTGACGTGAACAAGGAAGAGAAAACACAGTAATTATTCTTACCTTTAATAAATAGATAGGAGTCTCAGAAAAATTGCATGAGGTCAGGTGAACCTTGTCTTATTCAGAGCTGGTGCATTTTGAAAACAAACGTATACAATGATTAAGTATTATCATTAAATAAGCAAATAACGGGCTTCCCTGGCATACTTAAGTTTTGGCTTTATTTTGTTTTATTGAAGTATAATTAACATATAACATGATTTTAGTTTCAGGTGTACAAAATAATGCTTTGATATTTGTATACATTGTGAAATAATCACCACGATAAGTTTAGTTCACATCCATCACCACACGTAGTTACACAATTTATCTTCTTGTGATGAGATAAGGCCTTTTCTCTTAGCAACTTTCAAATATGCAATATAGTGTTATTGGCTACAGTCACCATGTTGTACCTTACCTCCCTATGAAGTGTTTATTTCACACTGGAAGCTCGTGCCTCTTTAACTCTCTTCACACATTTTGCCCGCAACCCAACCAACAATCTGTTTATTGTATGGGCCTGTTTCTTTTTGCTTGCTTCTTTTTAGTGTTTTAGATTGCACATATAAGTGAGATCATATGGCATTTTTCCCTGCCTGATTTATTTCACATAGCATAATGCCCTCAAGGTCCATCCAAGTTGTCACAAATGGCAAGAATTCATTCTTTTTTTGGCTGAATAATATCCCCCCAATTTATATATATCACATTTTCTTTATCCATTCACTCATCATTGGATATTTAGGTCGTTTCCATGTTTGGGCCATTATAAATAATGCTGCAATGAACGTGGAGATGCACATCTCTTTTCAAATTAATGTTTTTGTTTTACACCCAGAGGTGGAATTTCTGGATCATACGGTAATTCTACTTTTAATATTTTGAGGAATGCTCAAACTATTTTCCTAGTCTTTGGACTAGAACCTTCTCACCAATAGTGCACAGTGGTTCTCCTTTCTCTACATCGTTACCAATACTTGTCATTTCTTATCTTTTTAATAATAGTCATTCTAACAGGTATGAGGTGATAATCATTGTGGTTTTGATTTGCATTTTCCTGATGATTAGTGATCTTTTCATGTACTAGTTCATCTACCTGTCTTCTTTGGAAAACTGTCTATTCAGATCTTTTGTTCATTTTTTAAATCAGATTGCTATTTTTTTTTCCTTTTTTTGCTATTGAGTTTTATGAGTTCTTTATATAGCTTGATTTTAAATTATCATCATTAAAATACTCTGTCAAAATAAGTCCCGATGTTGTCCAGGTATTGAATTATTGCCTGATTTATTCATTTAGGCTTATATATCTACATAGGTTACTCAGATTTTGATTAGATCAATTTTCTGACGTATAATCTGAAAACCGAAGTAGGTCACTGAAAAGAAGGAAGGTACCACTATCTGGAGGAAAACCCAATCTTGTAATGGCATTTATTATTTTTCTAACATTAAACACTACTTTTAAAAATACAAAGTCTGGATAATTATTAGGAGGTCTGCTTTTTTTTGTCCATTTCCTAGTGGCTTCACTTCATACATGAAAACTCAAAATTCTGGCATCTCCTTTCATATCTTATTTATCTCTTTCATCTTTCCAACTGCACATTCCCATTTGTCTCACTCCACACCATCTCTAATATATAATATACATCCTATTTTCCATTATTATCTTGGGTTAATCGAATCACAGAAGTTGGGAAATACTGTTATCCAAAATGCACAAAGAACTCTTAAAACTCAACAATAAGAAAATAAACAACTTGATTTAAAATTTTGCCAAAGACCTTAACAGATACTTCACCAAAAAAGATATGCGGATGGCAGATAAGCATATGAAAAAATACCCCAGATCATATGGCATCAGGAAAATGCAAATTAAAAGAACAATGTGGGGGCACTTGGGTGGCTCAGTCAGTAAAGCGTCCAACTCTTGGTTGTGGTTCAGGTCATGATTTCACAGTTTTGTGAGTTTGAGCCCTGCATCGGGCTCCGTGCTGGCAGTGTGGAACCTGCTTGGGATTCTCTGTCTCCCTTTCTGTCCCTCCCCTCACACTGTCTTTGTCTCTTTCAAAATAAATACACTTTTTTTAAAAAGAACAATGCGTTACCACTGCACACCTATTAGAATGTCCAAAATATGGAACACTGTCAACACTAAATACCAGTAAGAATATGGAGCAACAGGAACTCTCGTTCGTTATGTGTGGGAATACAAAATTATACAGCTACTTTGGAAGGCAGTGTGGTGGTTTCTCACAACACTAAACATTCTTTTTTTTTTAATTTTTTTTTCAACGTTTTTTTATTTATTTTTGGGACAGAGAGAGACAGAGCATGAACAGGGGAGGGGCAGAGAGAGAGGGAGACACAGAATAGGAAACAGGCTCCAGGCTCCGAGCCATCAGCCCAGAGCCTGACGCGGGGCTCGAACTCACGGACCGCGAGATCGTGACCTGGCTGAAGTCGGACGCTTAACCGACTGCGCCACCCAGGCGCCCCACAACACTAAACATTCTTATCATATGATCCAGCAAGGGGTGAATGGGTAAATAAACTGTGATACATTCATACAATGAAATACCATCCAGTGCTAAAAAGTTATGAAACATTAAGTCATGGAAAGACACGGAGGAAACTTGAATGCGTATTGCATTACATTCTGTGTTACATTCTGGAAGCAGCAAAACTATAGAGACAGTAAAAGGATTAGTATTTGATAGGGGTAACAGCAGGGTGGGGGTCATGACGAGGCAGAGCACAGATGATTTTTAGGGCAGTGAAAATACTCTGTATGATACCATAATGATTAATACATGTCATTATATAATTGTCCAAATATATAGAGTGTGGAACACCAAGAATGACCCCTAATGTAAACTATGGCCTTTGGGTGATAATGATGTGCTACTATAATATGAGTGTTAATAATAATATATAATTTTTTAATTTTTTAAATTTTCTAACATTAAACACAAAATATTTGCATATTTTTACCCTCATCTTTCATTAATTGATAGATTAAGTAGACAAAAGACAACAGTAAAAAAGAGAATGCTGTCACCAAACTTGACTAAATAATACCCACTTCACTCCACACTTACAAATGCAAAATACATATTTTTCAAGTTCTAATTATTCACCAAGAAAGACCATATGCTGTTGTGTCAGCAAGAATTAATGAATTTCAAAATACTGAAATGATACAAAATACATTGTTCAGACCACAATGGAATTAAATTACAAAGAAATAAAATAAGGTATAAATAAAATACCCAGATTTCAGAAACAAAATCACATTTCAAATAAAATCCATGAGTCAAGGAAGAAACTGAAAGAAAGCATTTCAAACTCAAAGGTAATGGAATCACAATTTCTATGATGCCACCAAAGGCCATGCCTGGAAGGGAATTTCAAACTTTTAATGTTTGTTTTGGAGAAGAAAAGTTTTAAACCAACAACTTAAACTCTCAGTTGTAAAAGTGAGAGAAAGAAGAGAAATTTTAACATGAAATAACACAAGGGAAATATAAAAATGATGCAGCTTACAAAACATACCCCAAAACAGAGGTAAATAATGAAGCCAAATTACTTCTTTGAAGTCTATAATAAAATTGAAAATCATCCATCAAGACTGGCAAAGACATAGGAGAGAAAAAGAAGCATATAAAACAGAAATGGGGACATCACTATAGACAGTAAAAGGATAATAAAGGTTCTACTCTTAGGAAATGAAGAAGTAAATGAGAAACAATGAGAAAAAGCCAAATGATCTACAAAATAACTTTTTTGAATTCATCGGAAAGCTGAGGTCATAAGACAACAGGTGAACTGAACACCAAGGAGGACAAATCTGATCTAAGGAGACATGAGGAACTATCACTGGCCAAGCATAAGAAAAAAGAGGTGGCCTCCGTAAAAGTGTGTAAGAGGAAATCAGCTACAATTTGCTGAATTCTTAGACCAAGAGTAGGTTGGCATGTCAACTTCAAATAACTCCCCTGACACAAGGAACCTAACATTCAATCCCAAGCTCATCCACACAGGGCGCAATGAGAAAGTTTGAGGGCAGGACAGAAGAGTGAGCACAGGTCTCATGGACGGTGAGGAATGCAGGAAGTGATTGGCAGCAACTGAGGGAGACACAAAGCTTTGTTGACTTCCCTGAAGCCCTCTCTCTTCTTTCTGATGAATCAACAGCTTCTTGTTCCCACAAAGTCTGAAGAAGGAGAAGTGCGATCTGTCTGCCTCTAGGCAAAGATCTGTCAACATAGGCAAAAATATACTGTTTGAGAGAAGCAAAAGCAAAACTATCTACCACTGAGTGGGGAGAGAAGGAAACCTCTGAGGCCCAGGATTCCGCATTAACACCAAACAAACGTCTACTGTAGCTTTTGAGGGATGAACAAGAAAACCCCGCCTAAGGTCATTGGTAGGTAAAAGTCAGAGTTTGTTTGCCAAAGCAAATAGGGGCAGGGATGCTGAGAAGGGAGGCATAGGGCCTGCCTAGAAGACACTGGGCCAGTGATTTACAGTGAGGATGAGGTGTCAGGAGAAGGTCAGGACCACTGAGAAATACTCTCTCTGAGACACAGGCATATAGGGACCATCAAAATTGAAGGGAAGAGCTGGAACACTGAGAAAATCTTTCTGGAAACCCCAGAGCTCGCTCTAAACACCAGGTAACAAGCTACCACCAAACCTATAATGCACTGAAGGTAAAAATATCAACAGTGAAACTGAAGCCGAGCTTAACTCCTACTTGGATTGATTCAATCTTCCACCTACCTTCACACTACTGCCATGACAAAAGCAGGGGAAACCTCATATGCGGAAATACATAATATTTATTACAAATATGAGTGACTTTTGATACAAAATTGTAAGACAAATAAACACACAAAAAAGAAAAAAACACATAATTTTGGTTATTATTTTGCAATATATATATGCATCAAATCATCATATGTGCACCTTAAACTTACATTTGTAACATGTCTATAATATATCAGTAAACCTTGGGGGAAAAGAAAAATAAAGCCCATATTAAGCAATAAAACAACAGAAGCAGATGAGTCTATTTTAGATGTTAGAAAGATCACATAGGAATAACAAGGAAACATTAATGTTATAAATCATCTAATTGAATAGTTGGGCAATGATTGGGGAATTTCAGCAGAGAGCAGAAATGATAAGAGTCAAATGGAAATGCTACCAAAAAAAGGAGAAAAGATATGAAAGCTGAATAATTCCTTTAATGTGTTAGCTTAACAATAAAGGGGATAGAGCTGAGAAAGACCAGTGATCTTGAAGCTAGGTTATTAGAAGCTATCCAAACTCAAAGACAAAGAAAAAAAAGATGTTTGATATTCTTCAAACATCATCTGAAGAATAAAGTAAAACTTCAGTTTATTGACCTTAAGTTCAGGAATAATAAAGTAGAGGCACCTGGGTGGCTCAGTTGGTCGAGCGTCTGACTCTTGATTTTGGCTCAGGTCATGATTTCCGCTCCGGTCATGATCTCACAGTTTATAAATCTGAGACCCACATTGGGCTCCCCATTGACTGTGAGGAGCCTGTTTGGGATTCTCTTTCTCCCCCTCTCTCCCTGCCCTTCCCACATGCACACTATCTCTAATAAATAAATAAACTAAAAAAAAAGGAATAATACAGTAAACTAAACCCGTCGTGTTATCATTTTTGCTGTAAGTAGCTATGGGTTGAATTATGCAACTCCAAATGCATAGATTAAAGTTCAAATCTCCAGCACCTGAGAATGTGACCTTGCTTGTAAATAGTAGATATACTTGAGCTCATTTTCTCAGCTTTGCTTTTTATTTACAGTTCTATCTGGAAAAAGCTAAGAAGATCTAGGGACGCCTGGGTGGCTCAGTCCATTAAGGGTTCAACTTTGGCTCAGGTCATGATCTCAAGGCTTGTGAGTTCCAGCCCCAACGGCTTGTGAATTCGAGCCCCACGTCAGGCTCTGTGCTGACAGCTCACAGCCTGGAGTCTCTTCAGATTCTGTGTCTTTCTCTCTCTCTCTCTCTTCCCCTCCCCCACTCACACTCTGTCTTTCTCTGTCTCTCAAAAATAAATAAACATTAAAAAAATTTTTTTTAAAAAGAAGATCTATTATGGGCTCTTTTCTGGGGGTGGGGGGAATATTACATGAAGAACCCGTATATTCCAGTAACAAGTCTTTCTGCATATCATTTAGAATTGCAGCTCCAGATATTAACTGAAGTAATAGTTCTGTATTTTGTGTATTTTTATTTATTTCTTGGAAAGATTTAAAACTCCAGGGAAGCTTTTGACTATTAAGTGTGTTTCTAATGGAAAGAAAACTAGAGAATACTTTGTGAACTGTCAAGCGTGAACAAACGCCATAGTTATAAGGTTAATGTGTCATTTTACAGGGTGAACTTTCTCCAGAATCCTGGCAGTGGAGTGACATAAAGAGAGGGGAGCTGTCACAAAAGAGCAGTGAACAAGCACAAAAGCCACACAAATAAGAAAGCCTACCCCCATCTTTCCCTCTGAGCAGCCGACATAGTTAGATGAACATCATCAGAAAGACTTAAAAGACGTGAGAGGAGGGAGCATTGACCATTTTCCAGAAATTACAAGAAGAGAAATGCTCATCATTATCCATTAAATTCTCTTCTGTTTTGCATTTTGTTTTGTCTTTGCTCCGAATCAATAAGGGCCACTTCAGTTCAACAAAGCAAATGACAGGGTGAAAAATATGAAATCATTGTGAACACAGCACAGAATAATCTTTGCTCTTCATTATATGTTCCTTAAATAGACATAATGAATTGATGCAGATTAAGTACATGACAGAGAAAAAATAGTGCAAAGCATTACAAACAGAACACTGATATGAAGAGAGTAGAAATGTGGTATTTTGATATTGAGAAACATAAATGCATTAATAAAAAAGACAAAGTAAATGAGATTAGAAGATTACTATCCAACTTACGTAGGTAAAACATATCCAAAAAAGTTGAAGGAATGACGTGACATAGAAAAGGAATGGCAATAATGAAGGGGAAAATAAATATATCATATAAAGGGTCACAAAAGTCAGAATTTGCTTCTTTGAATAGATCAATTAATCGGGTAAGTTTCTGACAATGTTGGTTAAGAAAAAAGGGGAAGTCTCAAGTAAACTATACAAGTAATTAAAAAAGAAACATGTTGGGGCGCCTGGGTGGCTCCGTTGGTTAAGCGTCCAACTCTTGGTTTTGGCTCAGGTCATGATCTCACAGCTTGTGGGACTGAGCCCTGCATTGGGCTCTGCACTGTCACTACAAAGACTGCTTGTGATTCTCTGTCCCTCTCTCCTTCTGCCCCTCCTTGCTCACTTTCTCTCTCTCAAAATAAATAAATAAGCATTTAAAAAAACAGGGAAACATGGATAAGATAGAGATGAAAAGAAATTATGGTACAATAAATGCTTTATCCAAATATAATTGCACTGTAGACTAAATAAACAAGTTTTTCTAAAACTTTAATTTGTTAAAATGAATTCAAGAAGATACAGGATATAAAAATAGAAAATATCCAAAAAATGAGTAATGTAAAAGCATATGAAAATCTGAATATAAAAAAATAAAAGCACTAGACCAAGATGAATTTAATAAGTAAGTTTTACTAAACATTTAGGTAATACAAATAGCCTCTTACAACATCTTCCAGCGAACTGAAAAGGAAAAAATCCTAAAGCATGGAAACATAGTCTATGAAAGTAAAATTGCTTGTATTCACATACATACAAAAATTAAAACAAAAATTACCACACCAAATCCAGCAATCCTCAGAACTGACATCATGAACAAATGTCGTTATATTTGGGAATAAAGGATGATTTTCCTCTAGGAAATTTACTGTGACAAATCATTATATTGGAACTTGTGAATGGATAGCCACAGATGTAGTTAGAGTGAGGGGCTCCTCAGCAATCACAATGATGCAGCATATTACATCATGGATAAATTTCTGAAATATTATGCAGAGTGAAAGAAGCCAGCTATGACAGATAAAGTACGTACTCATATAGCTCACTTTACAGGAAGTTCGTGAACAGGCGATATTTAATCAGGTCAGCCTGAACCAGTGTGAGGGGGTGATTTTTCCCATAAGCACAGTCAATGTGTTGGATTTTTTCATCTCCTCTGAGCTTTTATATGAACTCTGCTTCCATTTTCATTTCATTTTACCTGCATGCTTGTTCTCATTGGCACCTCCGACTCTCTCATGGCTTTTTGTACTTATCAAACATGATGGGCTTAAATTATTCATAAAATACTTCAACACTTAAGGACAAAATGAGCATGATTAGATTAGAAACAATGTGACAAAGGACACTATAATGACAGTGTACAAACTATAAGGCCCTCTGTGGCAGACAGGGGTGACATTTTCTCCTCAGGAGATAATCTTTGTTCATAACTATCAAAATTTGTAATTTGAGATGTCACAACTAAGGGGTTTATGTGGCCAATTACATAAAATGATAGCTAAGTTTTCCGATCACATTAAAATTAACATTGTGTTTGTAATTAACAATGCTGTATTGTACAATCAAAAATGTGTTAAGAGGGTAGAGCTCAATGTAAGTACTCTTACCACAATAAAAAAAATAATTACTTGAATGTAGCTATTTCTATTTCATTTCCAAATGCTGCTTTTTTAAAAAAATTATATCTGTTATTTTATAATAATAGTGTCTTGGTCTGTCTGAGTTGTCATAACAAAATACCATAAACTGGGTGACTTGTGATCAATACAAACATTTCTCACAGCTTTGGAAGCTGGAAAGTCCAAGATCAAGGTACAGGTAGACTTGGTGCCTGGTGAGAGCCAGCTTCTTGATTCATAGACACATCACTCTGTGAGCTATAACCTCCGAAGATGCAAGGAGCTAGGCACTGCTTTGGGGCCTCTCTTGGAAGATCAGGGCTCTTCCCTGATAACCTAATCACCTCCTAGAGGCCCCATCTCGTAATATCATCACGTAGGGGGTTAGCGTTCAACATATGAATTCAGGGAGCAAGTGAACACAAGCATTCAGTCCGTAGCAGATAGCCAATTAATATTATGGACTTGATTACTGTTAATTTGGTGTCAGAGAGTAGTTTGTAAAGGATTAGTCTGCACCTGCCACTTAGCGATATCATGGGACTCATTCTACAACTCTCTTGATTCAAATTTACTTACCTATAAGGATAAGATAATAAAGCTACACAGCAAGGTCATGAATAGGACTGAACGTACATAAGACACTTGATATCACACCTGAAACCAAAGAGACTCATTAAGTGAAGGTAATATTTTTAACAATCGCAACAATAGTAATCATAAACTATTTTTTCAACCCAACCTATGTCTTCATCCTCTGAATCAGTTTTAGAAAATGACAGTCAATGATTCTGTTCAAAAATATGTGCTTTTCTCCCAAAGTTTTCAGAAACTGATGAACGTGTTCCAGATGAGAATAACTTTGAATATAGAAACATCAAATAAATGTAATCCAATAAATTGTGGATGTAGTCACCCTTCCCTCAGTCATAACATGAGTCTCTGTAGAGGTTGGGGGTTTGAAGCCAGGAAACTAGAATCTTTAAGACATAGCGAGAGGACAATTGTTTATCTTTTTGCTATTCCGAATTTTCATCATGTGAATGCAACACATATTTCAAATATCAACAATAAGCCAACAATGATGACAAGAGCAACAATAATCATTTGAAAACACAATAATGCCAGTTGGCTGAGCCGTCTTCCCAAGATGCTTGCATTTCTTTATTCTTCAAAATAAGAGGTTTTGGTAATATTATAAAAGCTGCTTTGTGGATTGTATTTCCACACTCCCACAACTCTTTATTTTCCAGACTTTACCCTTGAAAGCAAATACAGCTTTGTTTGGCGTTAATATCTAGACCCTGGATGCCACTATGCCTGTTCACTTGGGGTATGAAGATATGTTGCTCACATGTCCATGTTACCATGCCTTTTCTTTTCAAATATGTCATGCTTGTATTTACCCTCAGTATATAAACTGACACAGCTTCTTCTTGACGGTATATTACTTTGTAAATTCAGCCTACCCCATTCAATGGAGGGCTTCCCACTCCAGGGAAGAAATGCGCCAGGCAAATGAATTCAGGCAAGATCATCCCAGTTCAAGCTGAGCGAATATTCATCTATACAAATTCTTCTTCTCCTTCTCTTTTCATATTGCTTATAAGATCAGTATTGTAACTGAATAAATTAAGTAAACCAATTAAGATGTAATTTAAGATTATAAGAAGGACACTGTGATTAAAATACTTTTCAAAAGTAAAGTTGTCCATGGAAGGTAATCAATTGGACCAAAGTTTAGTGACACTTTATACACACTTCAAGTGGTAACTTTCTATTTTTTGTTACACAGGACACAGAGAATGTTCCTGTCCGTCCCATTCGTACCATCATCCTCTGCCCATCCACTAGCTTACAGTGAAATCAAAATGTTAACTTTCAGCTCAACAAAGTAAGGAGCAGAAGAGAAAGACAGAATGAAGAGCACTGAATTGGAGATTTGGAGGTCTGGGGTCTCTTCCGCGTGTGCCAGGACTTAACTGTTGTCATTTTGACAATTAAGCTTGCTAAGTTTCCTCGTTTGCAAAACCGGAGTATGCTAAAAGAACTCAGGGATTGTTTTCAGAGCTAAATTTGAAGTCATAGGGAAAACTAGAGTCAATAAGCAAAATTCTGTTCTGCTGGTCTTAGTCCCATTTGGTCAGCTCTCAAGACCTCCGTTCTTTTACACTGGCACAGTTGAAAATTAGACATCAAATCTGATTATACTCAAGCATTCTCTGCAGTTTGAAATTAAGAGACATTTGATGCACTGCGACATTTCATATTGATATTGATTTTTTTCTTTTTTTTTTTATTTTTTTTAATGTTTATTTATTTTTGAGACAGAGAGAGACAGAGCATGAACAGGGGAGGATCAGAGAGAAAGGTGAGACACAGAATCTGAAACAGGCTCCGGGCTCCGAGCTGTCAGCACAAAGCCCGATGCGGGGCTCGAACTCACGGACCGCGAGATCATGACCTGGGCTGAAGTTGGGCGCTCAACCGACGGAGCCACCCAGGCGCCCCGATTTTTTTCTTTTTAATAAACTGGAGACCTCTCTTAAGTTTGCAAAAGTCAATAATTTGATAATTCGCTGTAACACTCCTTAAACTGATTTCTTAGAAAGTTGTGTTCTAGTTGGTTGGAAGTGTTATTTGAGGCCACAAAAGATTCATTGAAGCCTATGAGACCGACTAACCATTGCTAAATATTTTTCAGGGTAGAGCAACAACAACAAAAAAGGAATTTGGGACACATTTTGTTTTAACAATACTCACGAACAAGTGTCACGCAAAGATGCACACATACACATTTTATCACTTTACCTTAAACATCTCAAATCAGACTAAGAAATACAATTTTATTCTGAACAAATCAAATGTGTAGAAGTCTACTAAAATTATATCATATGAATAGATTCAATTCCATGTATATTCCAGAGATATCCTTGATAGAAGAATGCATGCCCCCTCTTCCCTAGAATAGGTGTAAACCCCAATTCTTCCATTAATGGTATTTATGTGGTAATGGTTCCAAACGATGTGTCATAGTTTGGTAATTACAGAATACCCATTTCTTCAGAGATTTTTTGACCAAACTGAAGCAAAATTGTGAACAGTTTTTTGACAAAAGACTTATACACAAGCATTTACAGGAGTCATTAAAAATTTTTTTTAATGTTTATTTATTTCTGAGAGAGACAGACAGAGTGCAAGCGGGAGAGGGGCAGAGAGAGAGAGAGAGCGAGGGAGACACAGAATCCGAAGCAGGCTCCAGGCTCTGAGCCATCAGCACAGAGCCTGATGCGGGGCCTGAACTCACAAACCATGAGATCATGACCTGAGCTGAAGTCAGCCACCCAACCAACTGATCCACCCAGGCACCCTTATAGGAGTCATTTTTATTTAAAATTAAAAAGAACAATTTACATGATTATCATAAGTGTGTAAATATTATATACGCATATACGCACATATGCATACACAAATATTTGCCCATATGTATGTATGTGCACATTTTTACACAATCATTTTTATATATTCATTCCATAATCATCCTGGGCTATTCATTTATTCTTATAAATTACAATTCACCCTGTGCAGTTCATCAAATGTATTTTTGCTCAGAGAAAAAGCTCTACTGCAGATTGAGTTTGCCTGACTTTCAACTGGCAATTATCTACTAACCTTGCCGTAAAGACAATGGCTGAGAAATTGGCACCATACTGTGGCTTTAATAAAGGAGAGAAAAGTGTCACAGAAAAGCAAGATAATAGGGCGTCTTCAAAAGTGTTTTTCTCTTTAATGGGGAAATATTTAAAAGGTGTATGAAGTAAAATCTTACTGTTTCTCTCCATCCCAATCCCTGAGTTCATCCATTGTAAACAGATTGACCTATGTCATTCCACATCCTTACCTTTGCTCATATAAACATATACCGGCACACACACACACACACACACACCACTTCTTTATTGTTAGGCTGTTGCTCGCTGAACTATTACTGTGTTAGTGCTAGAAGCAGAAAGTGTTCCAACAGAGTTCATGAAAATTCACTGGCAAGAGAATTCAGTACTTGGGGAAAGATTAGAGAAGCCTGTAGGAGGTAGAATTGAAAGGAATAATGAGCAAATGAGTGTGGGAGGTAGAGAGGGTAGAAAACGTTGGTGACTGGGTCAACGCTATTTACATTTTGAACAGAAGTATAAAAAATGAGCAGAGCTGATAAGCAAATATGACTGTTCTGTTTTGGGTGTGTTTATAGGAATGATCAAGAAAATAAGTCAAAGAGGTATTTAAATGGTTTAGGGCAACACTTAAGTCCTAAAATTCACAAACAAGGAGTTTATGTTTAACTGATCATGTACTTGGCTTGACATAATTTGACAAATTATTAAATCTCCATTTCATTTGCCAACATAAGATCCATATGCTGTAACCAGATCATTAAAAGCTTAGGACTGCTTAAACTAAATAAAAACCTAAAGCTTAGAACACAAAACACTTAATTTTCTTGTTCAACTTTGAGTTAAAAATATCAATATTAATCAATGGAAGCTAGGTAATAATCTTTTTAACAACTATATAATTTTGTTGTATTGAAACAAACAACCTTCTACTAACTCTACAGAAAATTTCATTAAAAAACAAGGGTTTTAATCCCATACTGGTTATATCCTATATGTCTCCTTGTAAATATGCAAGCCCATGTTTTAATTAAAAGAAGTTGTATATTTGGGTCCATATATTTTCATTTGGAGAAACATAAATACAGGGCTAACATTTGAGTTTAGTGTGAAACACATCTATTGTCTTTGCTCTGAGCCATTTTTTTTTAACTTGAGAGAGAGAGAGAGAGAGCATGAGCATGGAGCTTGATCTCACAACCATGAGATCATGACCTGAGCCGAAATCAAGAGCCAGATGTTTAACCAACTGAGCCACCCAGGCATCCCTCTCTGAGCCCCTTTTAGGTAGCTTTATCACCACAGAATGTAAGTAATACCAATGGAGTCCAATTCTTGAAAATTTTAGATATGTCTGTTCCTCGTGCATATAGCATTCCCGTGCAAATTCAGAAAAGGCTCTTTTCCTTGTCTCTAGGAAGACAAAATGCTATAAAATAACAGCTTAGCAACTGAAAATTATCTTGTACAAATTATTTTATTTACTTATTTATTTTCTTGAGGTAAAATTGACATATATAGCATTATATTAGTTTCAGGTGCACAACATAATGTTTCGATATATGTATACACTGAATGATCACCACAATAAGTTTAGTTAGCATTCATCATCACAGAATTTTGGGAAGAGTTTGAGGACAAGTATTAAATATTCTTTGAGTATTTGGTAGAATTCACCAGTGAAACTGGTCCTGGACTTTTGTTTGTTGGGTATCTTTTGATTACTGAATTAATCTCTACTAGTAATCAGTTGATTCAGATTTTCTATTTCTTCATGATTCAGGCTTGGAAGATTGTGTCTAGAAATTTATCCATTTCTTCTAGGTTGTTCAATCTGCTGGCATATAATTATTCATAGTAGTTTACTATGATCATTTGTATTTCTTTGGTATCAGTAGTAACTTCTTTTTCATTTCTGATTTTATTTGAGCTCTCTCTCTCTTCTCTTTGTGAATGTAGCTAAAATTTTGTCAATTACGTTTATCTTTTCAGAGAACTGGCTCTTAGTTTCATTGATCTTTTCTATCATCGTTTCCATCTCTATTTCATTTATTTCCACTCTGATCCTTATTTTCTTTCTTTCTACTAAGTTTGAGGATGATTGACCAATAAATGTTACTAATTTAAAATGAATTTCCTCAAATTAAAGAAATAAAACTTGCACTGTGGCATTTGAACTATTTTCTTCAAAAAGTATGAATCTATTTTAACTCAATTTCACAGAGAGACCTGGGGCTTAAATATAATAGCTACCTCATCTACTTCAAAAGACTATTGAAAGAATCAATTAAGAACACCATACTATGTTTTTGAAAAGTAAAAAAGGCTTTATAAACCAAAAGTACCATACAAAGTAAGATGATTTTTCATAATGATATGAACAATTCTTTGTTTCATTCACTTTAAAGGCACTCAAAAGAAGTCCAGATAAAATGAAAATGAGTTCATTTTATATTGCTCATCAGCTAAAAATAGTGTACATACGCTTAGCAATAATTTGATTTTTTAAGAGATGGGAAGAGTTTCAACAAATAAATATGAACAGGGACTAGCTCTTTATCCAGGAGAAATGAAAAAGATGATCACTCTTGCCACTGGTATTTTGCTCTGATATTTCTAGCAACAAAAGAAATCATTTCAGCAGTGCCCACTCTTTGAGACATATCTTCTTAGTGAACTATGAGTCAGACAGAGTTAACTTATTCTTTACAGTCACCTTTGAGTTTGTTCCGCTTAATTCAACTTTTTTCTAAGTTGTAGTAAATGGTCTAAATGGTCTAAAACATAGAGCATTTTTATTTTTTCAACTTTTTTTTTTTTTTTTTTTTTTTAAATTTCTGGGACAGAGAGAGACATAGCATGAACGGGGGAGGGGCAGAGAGAGAGGGAGACACAGAATCGGAAACAGGCTCCAGGCTCCGAGCCATCAGCCCAGAGCCCGACACGGGGCTCGAACTCACGGACCACGAGATCGTGACCTGGCTGAAGTCGGACGCTTAACAGACTGCGCCACCCAGGCGCCCCTAGAGCATTTTTAAATGCTCTATATCACATGGTATCAATGTCAACTGCTATGATTAGGAAAGTTTGAGTTGCCAAGGTCAACATGAAGAATAAACCTGATACTTTAAAATAATCTCCAGGGACACCTGGGTGACTCGGTTAAGCATCCAACTTTGGCTCAGGTCATGATCTCTCGGCTGGTGGGTTCAAGCCCCACGTTAGGCTCTGAGATGACAGCTCAGAGCCTGGAGCCTGCTTCAGATTCTGTCTCCCTCTCTCTCTGTCCCTCCCCTGCTTGTTCTCTCTCTGTCTCCCTCTCTCTCTCTCTCTCTCTCTCTGTGTCTCTCTCTCTGTTTCAAAAATAAATAAATAAACATTAAAAAATAAAATAACCTCCAGGAATAGCAAGCTTATTTTAAGTAAAATGAAATCTTAACATTTGAATCAGTAATCAATATTTAAGTTTCTTTTTTATTCTAAATAGATATTTAAGTTGCAACACAAAAGCAAAAATTTTAAAAGAATGTCTTCAATGATAGTTGTTCACAAGTCTCTCATTTACATTCAGTTATAAAATTTTGAATGCTATCAAGCATATTCAACTCAGTTCAAGATATTGTTATTTATTTGACAATTGTCTGACACTTCGTAGTTTGCTTCTAACAGCAACAGTGCTGAGACGTTACATTCAAGGTTAAGTAACAAACGATAACGACATCCATAGTGTTTTCACATTTGCATTCTCTCACTCTCTCTCTCTTTCTGGCTCTTTCATACTAACTCCAATGACGCAAGCTGTCATGTTATGCACTGCTCTATTGGGAGACCCACATGGCAAAGAACTGGGGAGGGAAGGCTCTACCAGCCAGTGAGGTACTGAGGTCTCCAGGCCGAGCGTGATTGGCGAACGTAACCCTACCAAAACCAGGTGAGTGGATGTGCAAGTGAATCCTTCCCCAGCCAGTTCTTCAGATGATACCACAGCTCCGGTCACCATCCTGAGTCAGTCTTTTGAGGAATACTGAAGCAAAGGACTTATTCAGCTGAGCTGTGTCTGGATTTATGACCCACAGACAATGAAATAATAAATAGATGTTGTTTTTAGCTGTTACATTTTGAAATAATTTGTTACACAGCAATAGACAACTAATATTAGCATGGTAGTTAAAAACAAATAAGGTGGCAGAAAGAAATCCAAACACACCCTTGACAGAGAAAGATACACGTGTATGTGTCTATGTATCATTCTACATATGTAAATTACATATAAAAATAAATTGCATGTAAATATTTAATCTATATTTTATATCTATATTATCCATATCTATATCTACATATGAAAGACTGAGAGAGGCAGAATGACACCGTATATGTTAAAATCTGGTTATTCAGGTTCACAGAAGACACACTGATAAAAACAGAATTGTTGAAAATAAAGGAAGAACTCACATCCAGACTTATATCCAGAGGATACTAAACAAAACTATGTACAATATTCATATGAGATATTATATTAGCAAAATATAGCTCAAATCCATAACAAGCTCCTCCTAACGCCTTTAATACTACATATGCTATAAAAGGCTACTTTGCTGTTTTCTCCCTCCTTGGAATGAAACATTAAATCTAGCTTTATTTGACTCTCAGTGTTTTCCTGCTGGATTTAGATGAAGAGTACCAACACATCTTACAAAATCTAATAGCTAAGGCTGCCAATATTATCAGTAACATATTTTCAAGCACTTTGACATCAGCAAGCTAGGTGGAGAGAAGGATATGTTTTAAAGTAGGAAAGTCACAAATTAAAACAATAGGAATTAAGACACCTGAGCTTTCTAATAAAATGTATCTCTCCAGTCCAAAGTCTTCGCATAAAGAAAATGTTGATACGTTGCTAAAATACACGTTAGAAATTAGTCCATTTTAACTTGATCAACACTAACTGACTCCCTGGCTTAAAATGAAAATTCTGCCATTTAAAAAAAAACTTTGTCAAAGATATTTTAGAGAGAACAATGATAACTAACTTCAAGTCAACTACTCTGAGGAGGTGTTGGAAGCTTTCAGGTGCAATTTACTCTCTTTTCTGTTTTCTTCAATATTTTTGTGACTCAACAAGTGTTTTCCCAGAAGAATAAAATGGCCTGGCATTTGTCCCCATTTAAATCGACTAAGTTATTTTTTCTTCTTAAATGTGTAGTAAAAATATGTATTAAATAAATTCTACAGGCCTTGGGTTTTATGGTAAATATTCATGCTAGTAAATAGATATGACTATTCTAGATATTGGTGTGTTTTTCTAATAACTGACTTTAAATGCAGTCATTTTTTCACATTTTTTTCCTAAGCACTCCAAAAATAAAATCGGGATAAGTTATCTAGTGGTATTTTTTCCTAATGTTTTAATCTAAATTTAATCTTCCTAAATGTAACAAATAGGCAATGTTTTCATATAGTAATCTATATCTTCAATTTTTATTTTATTGAAAATTTATTTTTAATACCTGTTAAAATTTAACCTTTCGTACATTATGCAATATCCTCAGGATCAAATACACAGTCAGTTCGGCAATAACATGACATGTATTCCTAAAGATTTCTGACCTATCTGAAATCAATAATAAAACTTTGGGAAGTATGAGAAAAAATGAGGTTAGGAGCACAACGTTCAAAATCATTGTGATACATATTAAACACTAGAGAACTAATAAAAACAGCAAAGTTTTACATATTAAATTGTTTAAAAATATATAAATACTACAGTAAATATGGTACTTTCCCTGGAAAAAGACTAGAAGTGGTTATCAGAAGGGTTAAGACTTGTGAATTTTTGTGAAGGGATGACAGAAGGTTATCTGGAAGAAGATAGAGATTTCTAACACTCGATGTGAATGGGTGTGGTTTGTAATATGCACTATAGGCTGAGGTAGCCAATGGATGTATGAGGCGCGTGCCTGTACGTGTGTTACGGGTTTCGGTGCTATTCGGTTCAGCTACATATAGTGCTCCAGTTATCTAGCGTTTCCTGCAGAAATCATGCATAAAAAACATCAAAATCATATTATACTCAAATTGTTCCTTAATACGAGTCACGTTTGAACAGATTTGTGTGTTCCAAAACAGGAGTTAAGGCAAAACTGACTGTAATACCTTTCCATTTGGATTTCAGAATCATAAAGTTTGAAAGCTAATGAAAACCTTCATCTTTTATATCGTTTTCTCACTTTGCTTTCTTGTATGACTCATTCTGTAACAGAAGAGTAATTCTGATCTTTCCAAGTTTTATTAAAGCTCTGGTAATATAACAGATCCGGGCTCAGTAATAAACCGCTTTAGAACTTTTGTTACCAGCGTTTCTCTGGCCTTGAACCTCCTGTCTTGTTCCTGAATACACGATTTCACGTCATACACAGTTCTGGTAACTGGTTTCTTTCCCCATATTTTGAACCACATACACAATCATAATGGTGCTAATGATCAGGGTAGGCAAGAAACGTCTGCAGGCGGATGATACAAAATTGCCTATTGGAGGCAAAAAGGAAATACTACTGTTAAATAAGACAGATGTTCATCTTCATTAACATAGGAAACAGAAAGCTAACTGTAAGATGATTTCATTCACTTTATCGCACATAAAAGATTTATCTAGAAATGGGCCAGTTATCTAATTATTGCAGAAATGAAGTGTTGTAGATTAACTGCAGTAAAACTATGTCATCATGATCATTGCAATAAACAATAATAAGCAATAAATAACCCATGTATATTTTACGGGGACTAAGATTTATTTTAAAAGAAGCAAAACACGAAAGACTAGAAGGAAGTATGTCAAAATGTTACCGGTGATGACTTTGAGTTGGCTTACCTAAGTTTAATTTTTTTAATGTTTCTAACTTCTTAATTTTGGCTCTGTAATTTATTTATCTCTACCTTTTAATCTATCTTGATTAAAAATTAAAGCAATTAAAATTCTTACAATATGTGAGGCTCAGAATCATCCGCTAAGTACAGTGTTGCCTAATCACTGTCTTGATTCCATGACTCTCCATCAGGGTCCCAGGATCAGAGTGTGGCCATTGGACTCTGTCTCCATTTGCTGTGGGATCAAAAGGCAAAGTGAGAAGGTCAGAACTCACAGCCACTTGGATAAGAATCAAGAAATGCCATTAGAACATCACATCAGGTGGTTCTTTCGGAAGGCCACTGAGGAAAACATAATTAGGCAGTGTTACATTCAGTTGCATAAATTGCTCTTACAATGCCTATAATGATTGATGCCACTACATTGAGTTTAATTTTAAAATTTAGTTTCAATTTCATAAGTCTTTGCTACCTTGCATAACCCTTTTGATCATTTCCTCTTTACCAGCAACAGTTTCCTCATAATTTATATTGTGTACGCTCATACTGGATTTATTTTAATTCTCTTTAAAGTTCACTCCCAAAGTCTGAGCTCTGATTCTTGGGACATGCATGCCAGCTGAATTGTATAAAAACGTGATACTCTAATCAAATTTTTATGCATTTTAAACTTAATTTAGCCTCTGATCATAGCTTCTCTCTTGAAACTAATATAACAATTGTAAAAGAAAAATTTTATTGCATTATGCTGAAAATCACTCTCAGGGACCTTCCGAGAGCCTTAAGAAGTTATGTGGCAAAACTCTCATTAGAAACACTACCAAATGATTCAAGAGAACGTCTTCAGTTCTACAATAAGGATCAAATCGTGCCTTCCTTTAGAAAAGTGCTATTGATTTGTACTCTGCCTCTCAGAAATTGCTTTTTTTTTATTTCTTCATCCGGTATCTGATGTCTAAAAAATGTCACCTCTCGCTTTGAGATCATTCAGATGATCTATAAAGGCTATACCATGAGGCAGCCAAGAATAAGAAACATGAGTAAAAGGCATTTCTCATGTACTTTGAAACCACAAAACTCTTGAGAAAATTTTAGGTTCATAGTACTTCAGATATAATAAGATTTCATAAAAGAAAACCATCTTTTTACAAGCTTTATATTCTTGACAAATACTAGGAGGGGAAGCAGGATTTTTATGAAATGAACCTAGAAATGAAGGATGATTTATCTTCATGATTTCACCGGGTGATTATGATGAATGCTAATAACCTGAAGACTGAAAATAATATAATACAAGTAGGGTTTTGTAAAAGTGAAGAATAAAGGAGACATTCAAGGAACTCATAATGTATATGGAGTATCATCTTTTTTTCCCTTCAGTGTCCATTTCAGTTAAGAATTAGAGCTATAAGGGAATTCTAAGCAATTATGCCCAGCAAATTTAAAGAAAAAATAAGGAGGTCTCAAATTTTTTTCCATTGAGGAAAGAAAAAAAAAACCTTGATAAATAGAAAAGGAAGAAAAAACTACTTGACAAAAATCATTACAATGGAATAAATTAAGTCAGTCCATATTAACTTGCTTAAATTCCTAGTTACTTTGCCCATTTTGCCTGCCTTTGTCTGAAAAAGCCATCCACGGTCATTATTTCTACATCACGTTTACAACAGAATTGGTTAATAGACTAAGAGTTTGAAGCCAGTTTTGGAAGGCTCACTGCCTGCCATTTTCAAAAGTCTGAATACTTCAGCTTTAACCCTTTTCCCTGATAACATGAGCGTTTCATAAACAATTTTCCCTTCCAGCAAAATTTATCCCCCCACAACAAAAGGGGAAAATGTCTTGCGATGCAGTGATCACTATATTGCAAAAGGTGTCACATTTAAATCAGTGCTGGCCTATTCTTCACTGTGTTTGCCGGAATGAGTTTTAACAGCACCTCTTACATAGAAGTCCCAGGATTTGGGACTCAACCTGCAGGTAAATTGGCACACGTTATGGCAGTCATTAAACTGACAGCATAAAAGGTCTCGGTTGTTAATGCAGTTTATTAGAAGATACAATCACAGCCCTGGTCAAACTGCATACCACTCACTCTCTCCTTTAGACCTTGCCAACAACGATGATAAATACGAAAAGAAAAATTGCATTCGTAGCCAGCATTAGGAACATTAAGAATACGGTCTTGAATTTCCCTATTAGGAAAAATGTGTTTCTGGACTAGGCAATAAGACTTAGGCTTTCTTTGCGAGCAAATCATGTAACCTCTGAGCCTCAGTTTCCATGTCAGCAAGTGGGGCTGATGTGAGGATTAACTAGTTTGATTCCTATAAAGTGCTTAGAACAAGGTTTGACACTAAGTCAGCACCCCCTCGAATGTTAGCGATCATAAAATAGACTTACAAGATAGTATAAAAAAGCATTACTTTGAATAGGAAAGATGTACTGTGTATTAATAACTTGTGACTCACTCAATAAAGGTGGATATTTTTCAGATGATCGACATCTCAAGTACAAAAAAAGATGCACCGCCTAGAGTAAAAGAATTTTTAATATAGTTTGTCTTTTTTAAAATAAAATATAATTGGCATATAACATAAGGGCTATTATTCTGGAGACCAGTATCACTAAGCATCAGGAAGACATAATACATTAATTAAAAAAAATACTAGATTGCATGCTGTAGGATGAATTTGAAATCTTTACAGTGGATGATTTCAGCTCCCTCATGGCCAGAATTAGAAATCTGAATAAACAAAATGCTAACGTGGAACAATTGAAACAAAGCAAACAAAACTCACTCAGATTAAAAACAAAAGGTATACCAAATGTAAAAATGTTAGAAATACACCAAAATGGTATATAGACATATTTGGCCATCTCTCCACTCATTCTGTATCTTTTTTTTTTTATATGTTTTATTTATTTTCGGGAGAGAGTGCACAAGCCGGGGAGGGGCAGAGAGAGAGAGAGAGGGGAAGAGAGGATCCTAAACGGGCTCAACCCTGACAACAGAACCCTAGGCGGGGCTCAAACTCATGTAGCATGAGATCATGACCAGTGCCGGAGCCCCAAGCTCAACCAACTGAAGCACCCGGGTGTCCCTACTCAACGTTGTATCCTAGGCAGCACCTATTATCAAAAGAAATTCATAGAAGAGATGTTCAGGTCCAGAACATTTGAAGGTCAAGGATGTCACAAGTACATGAGTCAAAGAACATTAAAATGGTGTTATTTTTGGAGCTAAAACCCCAAATAAATCATGTTTTATTCTTATAGTTTTATACAATTATAAAAAGTTAAGATTTAACATGGATTATACCCTATATGTTTTCTTTCACCAAATATGCAAATGTTTGAGTCCCAAATGGATTTAAATATTTTTACCTGATTTAGTAATCTACTAAGATCAAATTAACTGTTAAAAATGTGTCTATCATATTTTTAGCATTGGTATGATAATGGCAAATAATGATTGAGTCCATATCCCATTTTGGATACATTGCATTGTCACTCCTTATTTCCCCTAATATAGTCAGCCACATACATCAAATGTATATAATAAAACTGAAATTTAAAAAAGTTACCTTCCTGGAAAGCAAGGAAGATAAAAATAATTTTATTTATTTTTTTTAATTAAAAAAATTTTTTTAATGTTTATTTATTTTTGAGAGCGAAACAGAGGGTGAGTAGGGGAGGGGTAGAGAGAGAGGGAGACACAGAATCCGAAACAGGCTCCAGGCTCTGAGCCGTCAGCACAGAGCCCGACACGGGGCTGGAACTCACCAACCGTGAGATCATGACCTGAGCTGAAGTCGGATGCTTACTGACTAAGCCACCCAGGCACCCCTTTAAAACTTTTAAAAAATTTTTTAAATGTTTTATTTATTTTTGAGACAAAGAGAGACAGAGCATAAGCAGAGGAGGGGCAGAGAGAGAGAGAGAGAGGGAGACACAGAATCCGAAGCAGGCTCCAGGCTCTGAGCTGTCATCACAGAGCCTGACGTGGGGCTTGAACTCTCAAACTGCGAGATCATGCCCTGAGCCGAAGTTGGACACTTAACCGACTGAGTCACCCAGGTGCCCCTTTAAAATTTTTTAAATGTTTATTTTTGAGAGAGAGAGCGAGAGAGAGAGAGAGAGGAGAGACAGAACGTGAGTAGGGGAAGGGCAGAAAGAGAGAGGGAGACACAGAATCAATCCCAAGTAGACTCCAGGCTCTGAGCTGTCAGCACAGAGCCTGACGCGGGGCTCCAACCCACGAACCACTAGATCATGACCTGAGCGGAAGTCCGACTCCTAACTGACTGAGCCACCCAGGTGCCCCAAAAGAATTTTATTTCTTTATTTAAATTTGATTTTAAGTAAAATTAGTTCCAAGTTGACTTGTCTAGAAGTGATAATAAATAAAAGTAAAAAGTCTGAAGAACAACAGCCATAGGATGAGACAAGTCTGAGGCACATATAAGACACAAAGTAGGTGCCCTCAGGAAGTGATTGGCAATAGTGAAGTCCAGTGAGAAAGGCAGTAGACGATGGTGAGTAAACTTATTAAAATAATAAGTTTGGGTATCAAATAAATTTAGACTACAGTTTCAGCTTTGCCATTTAGTAACTATGACAGAGGCAGTCAGTATCACTCCATTTATCCTTTTCTTCTTATTTTGGGAACTAGAGTAGATGGGATTATTACATGAGATAATATAAGCCTTGGATTTTACTGGATGCTAAATAACGGATACAGATTACATTTTTACAGTGATGATGATGATAACGATGTTGTTGTTCATGTTGGTGGTATTTAGAAAATAACCGAAGGCTTGCAGCTTAGAATATTTTGTGACATAGGGGGATGAAAATAGCCAGGAATTTTGGAGGAATAATTTCTTCAATGTCTATCGGACATCTGGATTAATTCAGGGGGAGATTGAGGCTGGAGGTAAAAATGTAAGATCACCATGAAATAGGTAATATCTGGAGTCTTTGCTCCAGTGAGTGTGTTAAAATCAATTTAAAACATGATCAAGAATGAAATCTTGAGAATAATGGTATTTAAAGAGAGGATAGAGTTCTCATAGAAAAATGTTAAAAGATAATATTATCCAAAGGCCAAGAAAAAATAATTTCTTGATTAAAAGAAGATGGTAATGCCAAGTGGGGAGGATATCTCAAAAGAGTGAAGACTGGGAGGAAATATTTGAATTTGGCAGTTAAGAGATCCAATTAATTATCATGGAAGTTAATTTGGTTGAGTGGGGATGAAGGATAATAAGGTAATTTGGTTGAGAATTTAATAAAGGGCATAAAAAAAGAAGACAGCGAACATTGGTTAATCTTCAAAACACCCTTCTTAGCCCTATTTTATATATGAGAAAAATAGAAGCTCAGAGAGATTAATTACCCAACATCATAGTTCATACGTGGTGGAACCAGCATTAAAATATAGTTATTATCAGAGTAATTGAAATCACAGTCCTTATTAATATATTTATTTCAAGTTAAATTTAACAAAATTAATTTATCTGCATATAATGAAACCCAAATTAATTTCTTCTGGCTTCTAGACAAAATTGGGATATATTGTGCTAGACATAAACTCTAGTAGAAAGTAAACGATTTTCAAAGGGAGAAATTGTTCTAAGAGCCTGTCAAAATCTCACTTAGACACAGTAAATAATTAGGTCAGAAGATTGTTACATTGCCGGAGCTGCTTCAAAGAAAAAAACTTTATTAAACATGGAACGTGGCATCATTGGCCAAAGAGAATTCTTTCTTTAATTCTTAATATTGTAACGTGTCAGTTTTGAACGTGCCTCGTGACATGCTTAGAACAATTAAATTGCACCTGTTGTTCTGGGAAATCATAAAAGAATTTACTCCCAGCTTCTCTTTCTCTTTACCCTTCCTCTAGACCCCAAAGTAGTGATTTATCCACTGTAGTAATTATAACGATAAGATAATTTCCTCAGAATTGATCCCAGGGATTATATGATTAAATCTCACAGATGGTTTGGAAGGGTCATTCATTGGCTAAACTGTTTTAGGATTAATCTAATGTGTCAGGGGTGTGCCAGACCAAATAGTGACAACTCTCCAAAACACAAACATGCCAGAACCTGACTTACCTGTAAGATTCTTTCATTCCCTAGGACAGGAACTAAACATGTGAGTATACTATATTATTAGAAATGAGAAATGAAGGAAGATGATGAGATGGAGGTCAAAAACTTCTATTTTCTCAAAAAGTTTTATAGGAAACAATTTAGAAATGGATATGTATTATTGCATTTGAGATACTCAGGCCTTTTGCATCCTTAAAGGGACAAGCAGAGCCCAGGATTAAAACTTCAGTGTCTAAGGGAGTGTGTTCTTAGTCAATTAATAATTTGTATCTAAAATTAAGAAATAACATTAGCATTAACTTACACATATGTAGAATGGTGTGACATATAAACCGTTTTCATGTACATCGGATCTTATTAGATCCTGTCAGTTGCAATAAAAAATCTATCCCTCCCAAAGATACCGCTCCTAAATAAACTCTCGCACTTTCCTAAGTCCTTAAAGGAAAAATTCAATCTCTAAATTCATCCAACAAATATAGTTGAGCACCTGGGCTGGCTCAGTTGGAGGAACATGCTGCTCTTTTTTTTTTTTTTTTTTTTTTTAACGATTATTTATTTTTGAGACAGAGAGAGACAGAGCATGAACGGAAGGGTCAGAGAGAGAGGGAGACACGGAATCTGAAACAGGCTTCAGGCTCTGAGCTGTCAGCACAGAACCCAACATGGGACTCAAACTCACGGACCGTGAGATCATGACCTGAGCCGAAGTCAGACACTTAACTGACCGAGCCACCCAGGTGCCCCCAGGAGCATGCTGCTCTTGATCTTGGGGTCATGAGTTCGAATCCCACGTTTGGTGTAGAGATTACTTAAATAAGTAAATAAATAAAAATTTAACAACATAGTTGAGTGCCAATACTTTATGTAAGACACTCTCTTATGCAGTGAGGATTCAATGGCAAGCAAATAGATAAGTTGCCTGCTATCATGGTTTTATTGTATGCAGATGGGAAAGATCAAAAATATATACGTACTGGCACATCAAATGGACATAAGTACTATTGGGGAAAAAATAAAGAAGGGTAATGGGATTAAGAAGTAATGGCAGTAAAATAGTCAAGGTACGTAAATGTTTTCAATATGCATGTAAATTAGTCGTCTAGATGAGAGGGGGAGTGAATGGAGAGGAGAAAATGTGTTTGGTTTTGGAAAACCCTTAGCTCAGTTGAAGTCGAACCCTTAGCTCATAAATTAAAAGTGAAACCAGCCATCATAGCTGTTTTTCCTTTTTTCAACTATGTTCCTTCTGCAATAGACAGAAAGTTGTAATTCAACCAGGATAGTAGTAGCTTAGGTGTGTTCAACCAAGAGAGGCAGGGCCAAAGGATTTAAAAATACATGTAAAGGAATGATTACAACTATGGACTATGGAATCTAAGCAGAAGGGTGGAAAGTGAAGACATAAAAAGGGTTGAAGATCAGTAAGAATCAGTCAATGAAATATAGATCTCAACCAAATTTATGAATTATTGGAGTTATAATCCTAGAAGGAGTAAAGAGCAAACAGAGAAGATTTGAGTGCTTAATATTTCATACATGCAGCGAGTTGAATTATTGGTTGTAACGGTTTTCAATATGAACTTGGGAGTGGGAAGCTTACATTGGATAGAGGATTATTACAGTAGAAATTGTCAAGGAGTGGGGAGGTATTGTGGGGAGGGGTATTATCTAAATGAGTATTTAAATCACCAAAATTATGAGCCAATATTGGATAAAGTTGGATACAGAAGGTAAAATCTTCACAAAATTAAGGGGACTAATACTGAGGTCTGTAGATTCACTAAAATGTGAATAGAGGGGTGCCTGGGTGGCTCAGTCGGTTAAGCATCTGACTTCAGCTCAGGTCATGATCTCACAGTTCTTGAGTTGAAACCGCACGTCGGGCTCTGTGCTGTCAGCTCAGAGCCTGGAGCCTGCTTTGGATTCTGTGTCTCCCTCTCTCTCTGCCCCTCCCCTGCTCATGTTCTCTCTCTCTCTCAAAACTAAATAAACATTAAAAAATTTTAAAAAGCATGAATGGAGAGTGTCTTATATACGCTGATGTATACACTGTGGAAATCGGCTTCAGAACAGTAGGCTTTCAGATAATATTTCAGACTAATAATAGTTCAGGCTTTCAGGTCTCGTAGTGACAATAAGGTGTGAGGAAGACAATTCTCTACTCAAGGCCCAGTGACATGACCATTGTAAGAGATGAATCAGCCACCATTTGAAAGAGCTAGAGAGGAATCAGTGTTATTAGAAAGAATAGAGTAGGTTTTATTTAGGGTTGTAAGTAAAAAAAAAAATTCAGACAAGGCCAGGGCACAGGGAATTCTATTATTGACTGATTGTGAGTCTCAGAAAGCAAAGTGCATGGTTTTGTGTGGAGGGTGAGAATGAGGCATATGAAAGTTGCAGACAGTTCTTTGTAAATCAAGTATATGTGATGATGATCTGGAAGTCACTGGCCTTTTCATTACCAATATAAAAAGGAAAAGTAAAAAAATAAAAAAATTAAAAATGGAAAAAAAAGGGTGTGTGTGTGTGGGTGGCTCAGTCATTTAAGCATCCAACTCTTGACTTCGGTTCAGGTCATGAGTTGACCATTCACAGAATGAGGCCCCACTTGGGGCTCCGTGCTGACAGTGAGGAACCTGCTTGAGATTCTCTCTCTCCCTGCCCCTCTGTGTCTCCCCTGCTCACTCTTTCTGTCTCCCTCCCTCTCTGAAAATAAACAAATAAACATTTAAAGAAAGCAAAGAAAAGAAAAATAATGGGAGATGAGTGCCAGTGATACGGAGACACATGGTGGTAGGGAGACTGACCAAGTAGGGGTGGGAGGGTTTGGATGTTGGGTGGAAGAATGTTGATGCCAGAGTCTTGCCAGAAATCTGTGGAGTTCCACAGGTCCATCTTTACTCTAGTTGGTCTACTTGTGATGGTTGTGGGCAGGGCATTCTTACAAAGAATAGAATACAAAAATCCCCAGTCTTAGGAACCCATTCCAGAGTAGGGAATGCAACTCCATTCTATGACTTTCACTTACCCAAGTACCAGATAGAACTGGGGTAGCACAGACCACCATGAATCAAAAGCTTATGACCAAGTAGGATTATCTTAAAATTGCAAGACTTGCTCAACACTAGGATTATTCTTGGTGTAAATTATTAAATTAACCTAAAGGAAGAATGTTATATGTTTTCCTCAATGGAAGGTGGGAAGCGTATTATAAAATGTAACATTCATTCATGATTTTAAACCCTAAGAACAAGGCAATTTTCTTAAAATGATAAAAGTTGGGTCTCAGACACCTAGACATATATACTTGATATAAAATAATAGGACCATTACCATTAAAGTAGAAATAGTACAATTACTCCTAAACCAGTACAAGCATTAGTCATTGTATTGGAGATATAATCAAACAAAAACATAATTAAAAAAAGAGTAAATTTTAATATTGGAAATAAAATGGCATGCACACCTATGTGTAGATGAGATGCCTATCTACACAGAAAATTCAAGAGAATCGTTTGCCAAACTAATAGAGCTCATCAAAATAGAACTACAAATCAAGAATAACATATTTTTGGGGGTGCCTGGGTGGCTCAGTAGGTTAAGCGTCCAACTTCAGCTCAGGTCATGATCTGGCAGTTCGTGGGTTCAAGCCCCGCATCGAGCTCTCTGCTGACAGTTCAGGGCCTAGATTCTGCTTTGGATTCTGGGTCTCCCCCTCTCGCTGTCCCTCTCCAACTCGTGCTCTGACTCTCTCTTTCAAAAAATAAATAAGACATTAAAAAACATTTTTATACAGAGAAATGATCAATTGGGAAATGCAATCAAATTAAATTTCATACTTGAAATAATCAAAAAAATGTTCCTTGGTATAAAGTGCATATCTAACAAGAACTATGTACCTTATATATAAAAAGAGGATTAAAACACCTTACTGAAGAGCAAAAATAAAAACCTGAATAACTGAAATGTTACCAGGTTTACTGATAGATATGCTTAAATTTTAGAGATATCATTTCACCCTAAATTAAACAATAGGTCAAGAAATGCTTAGATAATTTTGTTGAAAAGAAGGAAGAAATTGTAACATATAGAAGTACACTATAAAGTTTGAAAGAGTATGGGGATTTCCAGTTCGGCTCAGAGATGTGGAGCCCTAGATAGAATATCGCTCTCATACTTACATGAAAGTTTGGATAACATGCCCATTAGCAACTTTTCTTGAACACACGAGAAAGCGGCGGTTGATTGGCAAATGACTAATCCCAAATCTAGAGGAAGACAGGTGCCTCCAAGGGAGGAAAGGAACTGGACATTTATTGACCTGGAATAGGTTCTGGTTTTGCCTTGTTTTCTGATTTATTGGTGTTTGTATGTATTTGTAGCAGGAAAGTAATCTAGTTCCTGATACTCCACCAGAGCAGGAAGCAGGTACCTCCTTTAAAAAAGAAAGCTAGAAATAATTTCAAAACTTTAAGACCTTTATTTTACTGTGCCCAAGACTTGATCATGGAAGAAAAATGCATTGCAACGCATCAGGGCTCTCCTGCTCCAATTAGCATACTTCTTTGCATTTTGAATTAAGCTTTCTTTAATTAGTGCTTTAACGCTAAGTACTGGCCTGTGATGGGAAGGTCATCTCACCATAAAAGATGGTAATCGGAGATATTTTTGACAGGTATTATTTGTTAATGTTTAAATATCCACTTACATATTCAGTTGTTTTGTGTCTCTGGACACTGGAATAAACCATGTCAAATGTGCAGTTTTCTTTTCAGGTGGCTCTGGAGATATTGATCATCAACTGATTTGTCCCCACCTCCTTCAGTGCCCCTCCATTTGAGCTGTATTCACATGTGTTGAGTGCGTTTAGTCCATCGGTACAGATGTCAAGATATGAAGTGAGAAAAATACATTCTAGGGGCACCTGTGTGGCTCAGTCAGTTAAGTGTCTGACTCTTGATCTCAGCTCAGGTCATTATGTCATGGTTCGTGAGTTCGAACCCCATGTCTGGCTCCATGCTGATGGTGTGGAGCCTGCTTGGGGTATCTCTCTTCTTCTCTCTCTGTCCTTCTCCTGCTAAAAATTAAAAGAAAAAATTTTAAAGAAATGTACATTCTACACTTTTGCATTTCTTTCCTCTTGTAGTTGTCCCCAGTCCCTAGAGTTACAAGATCCTCTTCTGTAATTTCTTGACTAGTTCAAACAGCCAAAAGTAGAAATATAGCCATAATCTTTATTGAATAGGAACAAATTATAAAATCCTGAAACATATTTTCCCATAATATGCTTTAGGCATAAGATAAAATTCTGTTCCTTTGAAGATTTTCATAGCTATTTCATGCCTTTCTTTGCAGACTCACCTTCTTTTTTCATAATTTATAGTCTTTTGGCTGTGATTTATATGTAAGAATCTTCTCAGGATGATGATCTTTTCTCGATGCTATAAAAATAGATGTATAATCTTTGATATTTTATATTGCCTTTTTGGAAAATAAAAACAGAAACTAATGGCATTTCACAAAATAATGCGATTAAGATTTTTCATATACTGATAAAGTATTTTTTATTATCACCATATATATAAGTGAAGAAAAAGATTGATAGATATCACCGTTTTCTATAAGTATGATAGTTATACAAATCAGTTTTTCTTTTTTTTTTTTTTTTTAATTTTTTTTTTCCAACGTTTTTTATTTATTTTTGGGACAGAGAGAGACAGAGCATGAACGGGGGAGGGGCAGAGAGAGGGAGACACAGAATCGGAAACAGGCTCCAGGCTCCGAGCCATCGGCCCAGAGCCCGACGCGGGGCTCGAACTCACGGACCACGAGATCGTGACCTGGCTGAAGTCGGACGCTTAACCAACTGCGCCACCCAGGCGCCCCTAAATCAGTTTTTCTTAACGTTGAGTTCATGTTTAGCAGTGAAAATAATTCTAAGTTTGTGCAACAAGTTAGATTTCACACGGTTTATCTGCTGTTTCCTGACTAAATGTGACATTTAAAGTTGCCTTGTTCAGGTACAATTTCCCCTTTTGAGGTCTGCACTTCTTTTCCTGGCTGTTTTCCCTAAAGAACCAGAAAAAGGGAAAAATAGCACTCCGTGTCCCTCAAGCCAGACAATCATTAGATGTTTCTGGCATTTGTGTGCAACGTCTGGTATGGTCGGATTAGGAACACACAGAGCGTGGGGGCAGATTGCATTATTGGCCCCAATCCCTGATGCCTTTGGCCATGTAACTTTGCAATTCCTCACAGGGAAGGAGGAGCGTAGATTTCCCTACGCCTTGACTTTGGGTTCAGTCGTATTACCTGGACTGAGACAAAGAAACAAGACAGAGTTGCTGGCATTCTAGCTCTAAGCAAAGCTAAAGAATTCTAAAGCTTCTGCCTGCACGCTCATGCCTCCCTTACCACCCTGTGTAGAGTTTCTCTTAGACATCTGCTGCCACCGAATTGCACAACAAACCACCAGAAGTTTGCTTCTGGCTTCTGCTCTTGGGAAACCATCCCTATGCTACTGGAGCTCATAGTCACAACTGACCTCCCCAAGACGCAAAGGAGAGCATAGAATTCTGGGAATGAAGCTGAGAACCAAGGGAACAAATGGAGTATTCTCAGAGAATTTCTGCACTCTGAAATTCTTCTCCATGGAATTTTACGAAAGGTCCATGTAGCATCCAATCACTTAAAATTCATCCATTTAAAACCATCCCCACCTTGTATAAATTCCTTAAATCCCCTACAGATCATGTCCATCTCCACGGGTTCCTTTAATTAGAAAAGTTTTGTTTGTTTGTTTATTTTTTTCATTTTGTTTTGTTTTGTTTTGTTTGTTTTTGGCCAAATTAGTAATAATTCTCTCTTAACCCTTCAATTGGCCTCTGGTTTATGCTTGCCTTATTTCCTCCAAGATCAACAATGGATTATTAATAACACTAGGAAATAACCTGGCTCAGTCCATAAAATATCTGCTGTCTGGTTGTTGGCTATCACTGTTGATTACACCTTCGTTGCTACCTAGTTTGACAAATTCTCTAATAACTACAACAAAATAGTTCTGCAAAAGATTATTAGAAATCAAATTCTCTCAGGGCACCTGTGTGGCTCAGTCAGTTGAGCATCCGACTTCAGGCCAGGCCATGATCTCACAACTTGTGAATTCAAGCCCCACGTTGGGCTCTGTGCTGACAGCTCAGAGCCTGGAGCCTGCTTTGGATTCTGTGCCTCCCTCTCTCTCTGTCCCTAACTCACTTGCATTCTGTCTCTGTCTCTCTCAAAAATGAATAAACATTAAAAAAATTTAAAAAAATCAAATTCTTTTTTTTTAAAGTTTATTTATTTTGGGAGACAGAGGTGGGGTGGGAGGAGGGGCAGAGTGAGAGAGGGAGAGAGAATCCCTAGCAGGATCCACGCTTTCAGCACAGAGCCCATTGCGGGACTTGAACTCAAGAACCATGAGATCATGACCTGAGCTGAAAGCAACAGTTGGATATTTAACCAACTGAGCCACCCAGGTGCCCTGCAAATTCTCTTTGTTCTCATTTCATAACAGTGTCACCTGAATAAAATGGTGAAAGATGTCCCCATCCAACCTGTAGTTATTCCACAATATTACGCATTAATGACTAAATGACCATGTCCCAAGTCACCCATGTCCCAAGTCATGTAGAAAAGTAGCATCTTTAATGCCAAATTTGAAATGGTCCATATTCCTTCTTATCCTTGTAGACTTTGCATACAGAGAATTAAAGACAGAAGAAATACCACTTGCTTGTCCAGAGAAAGGCATGCAAAATTGCAGACATTTAGAGGGACAGTCAATATTTAAAGGGGAATGAGCGAGACAGAAAAGGGTTTCCTACACCACATGTCCGAGCCAGCACTCTACCCATCCCTCAGGAGAAGAACTCTATTCTCTGTTCTCCTGCACTGGTGTTAGGGGAGAGGTACTCAGAGACATCAGAGCTTCGCTTCCTCTCCTCAACTGCCAAAACGCCAAGAGCTACAGGAGGTGGTAATTCGCAGTGGGCCCTCACCACTGAACTCATGCATTACTACTCCCCGGTCCCGAACAGGCCTCCATGTACAGATGAGAAAGTCTTGTATTAAAATATTCAAATAGGGATACTGTATTCAATACGTAAGGGATAATTTATTTGATTGTGTGTTCAATGTGCAGGTGTAATACATCAACAGAGATCCTTGCAAAGAACAGCATTTTTTTTTTCACTTGGTACACAATGTAAAAATTATCTTCAGGTTCTTCTGAGTCATTCTTCTGAATCATACAGTTTTTATTCTACCATGAAAGTTCAAGTTTCTGAACTACTTGCATTTAAAAAGCATCCATTTATCACTCCTCTAGCCTGTATATTTCCCCAACTAAGGAAAGTCATTTGACCACATTACTGTGGACTAATGATGTGTCAAATTTTCTAGTTAAAATGAAACCATTTGTCATTTTTATGAATGTGATCAATCATTGCATTCTTATTTTTAATCTAATTTCGGAAGTCTTTTTAATAACTTTACATTCATAATAGTTGTGATTTTTTAGAGGCAATATTTAGCAGGGGTTTTGTTCAAGATTGATTTTCAATGCTAGTTATCTTTAAATGTCTATTTTAAAAGGGGAAGTAAGAAAAAGGGCTATTTTCTTAGATCAGAAGTCTCATGTCACTAGGTATCTGCATGTCCTGAAGAACAGATGACAAACTTATATCTAAAGAAGTAATTTCAAATGCTTGCAGATTGATTATATATTATTTAAAGTGAAAGAAACCTTAGAAATCATCATTACTACCCATAATTTGTTAGGACAAATCATAATTGCCATTCTCCATATTCATAGAGAGTTGTGTATTAATGCTATTAATAGTTAAAATTTATTAAAGAGTTAATAAAGGGTCACCTGGATGGCTCAGTCAGTTAAGTGTCTGACTCGGGCGGACAGTCACAGTTTGTGTTTGAGCCCTGTGTCGGACTCTGGTGACAACTCAGAGTCTGGAGCCTGCTTCAGATTCCGTATCTCTCTCCCTCTCTCTCTGCTCCTCCCCCACTTGCCCTCTGTCTCTCTCTCTTTCAAAAATAATAAATAAATATTTGTAAAAAATTTAAAAACTAGTTATGAAATAGTAGGTAATTTGCAATTAGTTTTCAATGGAATAATTTATATAAACGCTGACAACTACCTCATGAGGTAGGTACTAATATTACCTACATTTATCAAATGGGAAACAAATTCAGAAAAGTTCAGCAATTTTTTCCAACTTTTTACAGCTAGTTAGTCACACAGACAGGATTTTAATCCATGCATTTGTCTCCAGAATCTATATGCATAGCTTCTACGGAACTAGAAAGAAAATTAAATCTAGCCTGGAGGAAATAAGTGAGGAATGAATGGATGAAATACCAGACCCAGAGAAAAAACTGAAAAATGGCCAATGGAAGAAGGCAGCTGAAAAAAAGAATCATAAGTTTCTCTACAAGTAACTTTAAATTGATAATATTCATTCACTGAAAAAAAAAAAAATAAGAACCAAGACAAGGCTTTCCAAACTGAGTTTGCAAAGTTTGTTTTTAAAACACACACTTTTTGGGGCACCTGGGTGGCTCAGTCAGTTAAGCGTCGGACTTTGGCTCAGGTCATGATCTCACGGTTCGTTGGTTTGAGCCCCGTGTTGGGCTCTGTGCTGACAGCTCAGAGCCTGGAGCCTACTTCGGAGTCTCCCTCTCTCTCTGCCCCTGCCCTGTTCGTGCTCTATCTCTCTCTCAAAAGTGAATAAACATTAAAAACAATTTTAAAAAAATGAAACACACTTTTTTAAATAATACTACCTCTATCTATAGTGATATGTGATGATTCCTCCATACTATTTAATAAAAAGACAATATGTTGACACATTTACCATGATAATATGATTAAAGGAGGGAGCTGTTACAAAAAAAAACATGCATTTCCCCACAGTACAAACAGTTGTGGATGTATGAAAACAAAATTGATGCAAAGAGTATGTTGATCAATTTGCATAAAAATACTGCGTAGACAAGGAGCAAAGGAAGAGCCTGTACTCAGGTCAGGAGGCCAGGTACCAATTCCCAGATCCATGGCGAGCCTGTCAATCATTTTCAACAAATATTTCACCTCTTAATGTCTATGGTTTTCCCAACTTAAAAATATGACGGGCAGTAATGATGATTTCTAAGGTTTCTTTCACTTTAAATAATATATAATCAATCTGCAAGCATTTGAAATTGGTTCTTTAGATAGAAGTTTGTCATCTCTTCTTCAGGACATGCAGTTACCTAGCGACATGAGACTTCTGATCCAATTAACACAAATCTACATTAACTTAATAAAGGGACTATAATTCCTAAATAAAAATTGACCTAGGAAGTAAATGTTCCCAAAGCAACATGAATTCATTGATAATAAGTTGTCCCATTGGATGAAAATGAGTTTAATAGTGATTGGGAGAAATGTGGCTTTCCAAGGAAGATTTTCTACAAGATTGCCTTCCCAGTGTACAGTAAGACCCTATAATCTAGACTACAACAGTCCGTCTTTCTTTGAGTTACTTTCATTTCTTTCTCTTTTTTATTACTTGCATTCTGTGGCTTCCATGTCTGTCAAATATTGTTGCTTCAGGTGTGGATGACCTTGCAGCAGGGTGCAGTGACCCAGCAGTCCGAGAAGCTGGACCTCTGTACCCGATGTCATTACACTTCTCACGTCCTCAATTTTCTTGGTTCTTAAAGGAATCTGATGCTTAATAAGCCTAATTCAACATGGATATAAGAAATACAGGGGGCACCTGGTGGCTCAGTCAGTGGAGTGTCTGCCTCTTTATTTTGGCTCAGACTGTGATCCCAGGGTCATGGGATTGAGCCCTGCATTGCGCTCTGTGCTGGGCATGGAACCTGCTTAAGATTCTTTCTCTCCCTATGTCCCTGTCTCCCTCTTGCACGTGCTTTCTCTCTCTCTCTCTCTCTAAAAATAAAAAAAAAATGAATTAATAAAAATAAATCACAAAAGAAATACATGACCTGATGCATGAGAAGTATTTTGAAAGCCGAGTGTTGAAATGTTCATTCGTTCATTCATTCCCTTACTCAATCATTAAAAACAGTATTTGTCGAATACCTATTTGCAAGATACATGCCAAAGAACAGTACAATTTCCGAGCACGACGATCTCTCTCTCTCTCCAGTGAATTAGGAAGACTAACTGCATTACAATTGAAAGTAATAAATGTGAATAGAAGCAGGTAAAGTGCTTAGCGTAAATAAAAAATTCTGCTTAGCTCTATTTTGGGCCCAAAGAGGTAGTTAAATCTTTCCAGAAAAATTCATTCTGAGTTCGATTTTGAAATGTCGAGAAATTTTCCCAAGCGACAAGGAATAAAAGGTTTTAGGGAAAGACAAGGACTGTGAAATCATAGAATTCAGAGACATGCGATCACTCTCTTATTGTTGAAGTCTCCAGGTTGATGGGAAGCAGCAGAGGATTGCCTTACGGATGACGAAGACGCAACGTTTTTGGTGCATGAGCGTCATGATGTGATACGTGATTTCGAAAGGTCACTGTGAAGGGAATGTAGAAGAAATGTGATAGATTATTTGCTTTTAAGTTCAGAAGAAGATGTGCTCGCTTTGGATTTATTTACTTCTTATTATCTGTAGCAGACTCAGCTGGGGGCTGAGGTAACTAAGCGAGAGGACTGACTGTCCTTCCAAGAGGCTGAGAACTTAGCGAGGGGATGTAAATGGAAGCAGACTAGAGAAATCGACATGGACAAGGTGCAGGGGAAGTACAGAGCTGAACACACAAACACACCCGGCGGGGCATCGGCAACACTCGGCAAGAGAGGTTGAAAGTCCGCTTGGCAGATGGACAAGCGCTGAGCAGGGGTGGACACACAAGACGGAAGGCAGGCACCCCACTTGCGTTCGGGAGCTTCCCCGTCTGCCAAATGCCTCGTGCAGTGACGTGAGTGGGGGCGTCGCAGGCAAACGTTTACATTTTGTTGCGTTCTCCTTTCTGAGTGCAAAGCCAGAGATCTTATTGCTTTTGGCTTTATTCAAGCTTTAGGAAGAGAATCCAATTACTAACAGTGAAGTCTACTGCTTAGTATTTAACTGCTCTCAGACCACATTCTTCACCCATTCCCCACCTTAAGCAAGAGTAACTTACGCGCTTGTGTGAAATCAGGGGACTGAAAGTCGACCTTGTGCTCACCTCGTTACACCTCATTTTCCTTCTAAACAAAGCACGCCTATCTCCAGGCTGATAAGCCAGATTTTGGTTGTTATAGGGCAAGATACTAAATGCTTTTTGCATGTAACCTTCTGTTTATATTTCTAGAATCAAGGCCGCACCTAAAGTTTGACTGAGAAATATGAACAGGCAAGATGAACTAAATAATTGTAGTTTGTAGTTATTTATGGCAAATTGTTTTTATTTTGCCTTTATTTATTAAAATAGCTTTATTGCAATATAATTTATATACCATGCACTTCACCATTTAAAGTATACAATTCAAAGGTTTGTAGTATATTCACAAATATGTGCAATCAACACCACAGTCAGTTTTAGGACATTTTCATCACTGAAAAAGAAATCCCATCCGTTTTAGCCATCACTGGCCTCACTGGCCCACCTTCACCTCCGGGCAGCCATTAACCACTTTCTGTCTCTATAGATTTTCCTGTTCTGTACTTTAAAATGAATGGAATCATATAACATATGGAATTCTATGACTGTTTTCAAGCTTCATCCAAGTTGTATCACATACCAGTACCTTATTCCTTTTTTTATGAACAAATAATATTCCATCGAATGGATATAACATATTTGTTTATCCGTTCACCCATTGATTGACATTTAGATTGTTTCCACCTTTTATCTGTTATGAATAATACTGCTATCAACATCTGTGTTTAAACTTCTTGGTTTCGAATATTTCTTAAACACAAAATTAACACCATGCAATTAATGGGACCTCTCTCCTTGGAAGGCAGTTAACAGCTCTCTGCTTTAAATTAAGTATGCCTGTTTGCTCTCTCCTGTCATCCCAGAAGCTTATTAAAAATCTTTCATTCAGGATTCTCCTTGGAAGATTTCTGGCATATGGATACACTTCTCCCCAAGTAAAGTCATGATTAGCATACCATGTGTTTCCTTCAAGGCTTTTAAATATGCAAGCAATCGTAATAAGTTTGAAATTATAAAATATAGCAGTTATCCTACATGGAATCTTGAATTATTTTCTATTCAGGAATAAATGTGTAAATTGTCTGAAAACCTTCTATATTTTGGCATATAGCTTGGTGCCATTGTTTCACAGTTACGTATAAAACTTTGATAAGCATTGATACATTTACATAAAGAATGACCCACATATGATTATATCCTTAAGGATTCCTAAACAAGATTTGAGAAAATGACATTTTTATATGGTATTTTTCAACATAGTACCAAATTACTTTCTAGAAATATGGTAGCAAACAACATTTTCAATAGAAGTATATAAGATAGTCTTAATTTACTCTTGCCAATATCTAGCATCAAACGATCACATTTATTTAATATTTGACAGTTTCACAGTAGAAAAAATTAGGTCTTATTTTAAATTTTCATTTCTTTTATCATTTATAAGAGTGACAAGTTTCTGTGTTTATTGGTATTTTGTATTTCTTCTTTGTCATGTTATATATAATTTTTCTATATATCTTTCTAAATATAATAGATATTTAGAATTAGTTGTTCAATGCCTGCTCCCCCTTTAAATTTAGTTCCCATATAGACAGATAACTTATCTATCAGTATTTACCACAGCTGGCATAAGGCTAAAAGAACTATAGGCACTCAGTGAATGAATGAATGAAAGAAATATAAATTATGGTTTTGATTCTGTCTCATATTTGCTGAAATACCTGACTTCACAATTTATATTTATTTTTGTTTTTATTCCATTTGGTTTCTATTATATTCTGTAACCTACGGGAAGGTTTTATTCAGGTATACTTAAGTTCATGTATTTTTCATTGTGATCATTTTTTGAAATTATATTGATATGTAACACTGTATCAGTTGCAGGTGTGCAACATAATTATTTGTATATGGCAGATAGCATGTATTGTACAAATACAATAAATCTAGTAAACATCAATCCCCACACATAGTTACAATTTTTTTCTTGTGATGATAACTTTTAAGATTAATCTTAGCAACTTCCAAATATATAATACAGTATCATTAACTAGAGTCACCATACTGTATATTACATCCCCCGGACTTGTATGTATGTATGTATTTTTAGTACTCATTTATTTTTCCACTATAAGTTTGTGCATTTTGACCACCTTCACCCATTTCACCCTTTCCCCAACCCCCACCTCTGGCAACCACCAATCTGTTCTTTTATCTATGAGTCTGGTTTTCATTTTGATTTGGTTTGGTTTTAGATCTCATACTTAAGTGAGATCATATAGGATTTGCCTTTTTCTGTTTAATTTCTTTCACTTAGCATGATGCCCTCAAGGTCCATCCATGTTGTTGCAAATGGCAATATTTTATTCTTATTTATGGCTAAATTATGTTCCACTATGAATAGATACCACATTTTCTTTATCCATTCATCCATCGGTGGACACTTGTTGCATGCCTTGGTTATAGTAAATAATGCTGCAGTGAACATGGGGTTCCGTATATGTTTTCCAGTTAGTTAGATAAATATCCAAAGGTGGAATTTCTGGATCACATGGTAGTTCTTTTTTTAATTTTTGAGGAACTTTCATACTATTTTCCATAGTTGCTGCAGACACTTAAAATCCCACCAGCATGCGCAGGGGTTCCCTTTGGTCCACATCTTCATTGATGCTTGTTATCACTCGTCTTTTTTGAGTCTAGCCATTCTAATAGGAGTGAGGTGATATCTTATTGTGCTTGTGATTTACATCTCCCTGATTGAGGAGGTCGAGCACCTTTTTATGTACATGTTGGTCACATATATGTCTTCTTTGGAAAAAAATCTATTCAAATCCTCTGTTAATTTTTTAATTGAATTGTTTGGATTGTTTTACTGAGTTGTATGAGTATTTTAGATATTAACTTCTTATAAGATATATGACTTGCAAATGTTTTCTCTTATTCGGTAGGTTACCTTTTCATTTGGTTAATGGTTTCTTTGCTATGCAGAAGCTTTTTACTTTTGTGTAGTCTCACTTGTTTATGTTCATTTTTGTTACCTTTGTTTTGGTATCAAATCCAAAAAAGCATGTCAAGCAAGTCAAGAAGTTTATTATCTTTTTTCCTCCTACGAGTTTTATGGCTTCAGATTTTACATTCAAGTCTTAATCCGTTTTGAGTTGATTTTTTTTGTACAGTATAAAATAGTAGGCTAGTCATTCTTTTGCATGTGACTGTACAATTTTTCCAACACCACTTATTGAAGAGACTGTCTTTTCCCCATTATATACTCTTGGGTCTTTTGTCATAAATTAATTTACATACAAGCATGGCTTTATTGCTGGGTTCTCTGTTCTGTTCCATTTACCTATATGTGTATTTTTATGCCAATACCTTATGGTTTTGATTATTTTAACTTTGTAATTTAGTTTAAAAGTAAGGAGTGTGATGCCTCCTCTTTAGTATTTGTAAAAAGCATTTTAGGCAATTATTACCCAATATGATCCAATCTTTCTCATATACAAACCCACACAAACTTCTCCTTCAGGTCCAAGAAAACATTTGTCTCAGTTGATTAACATGCATACATTTATTCTATTCCTACTGAAAAATATGTAACATAGCACATATACCTGTTTTTAAATTTTTTTAATGTTTATTTATTTTTGAGACAGAGAGAGACAGAGCATGAGCAGAGGAGGGGAGAGAGAGAGAGAGAGAGAGAGAGAGAGAGAATCCGAAGAAGGCTCCAGGCTCTGAGCTGTCAGCACAGAGGCCGACGTGGGGCTCGATCTCATGAGCTGTGAGATCATGACCTGAGCTGACGTCAGACACCCAACCGACTGAGCCACCCAGGTGCCCCACATATACCTGTTTTGATTTAGTTTCCGAGAAATTCAGAATAAAGACAAGCTTGTAACTCTGCTATTTATTTCACTATAACTGCCTAGAAATTTCTAATCCTTCTGATTCTTTTTTTATGACTATATTTCTCTATGTGACATTATTATGCATATATAGTCTGTCTTATGTTTTGTAAGATATTTCAAATCCATTTCAAAGTGCATGAGGAAAATGCATGAGTATAATTTTGCAGCCAGCATGTTGGAACAGTTTGCTAACACTCATTTATAATCTCCCCCCAGTAAAAATTCACCACAGTTAGCGTGTCATGAGTTAAGCAACTCTGATTAAATTATACAAAGCAGTCCTCCTAATAAATGTGACAGGACTAATTTATCCAATGGCAGTTTTTTGTTACTTTTCATAGTCAACATCACGATGTGCTATCTCTTCAATTTTATCATCAAAAATTCTTGAAGAAAGAGCCCTTATACTATTTACTATTGTGAAGTATGTAGAGAATGAGCCTGTTCTTTCAGTTAATCTCCCTCAAGATTTATCTTCTCATTCGTTGCTTTCCTGCCACCAGAGTGTATAGTTAAGATACGGAAGATGGGTATCTCCTGGGAACTATAATTTCCAAGTTATCATCAGCACTAGAGAAATGGAGTATCTTTGGATACTCTTTCTGATCAACCATCGCAGGAATATTAAGGACTTCACATACTGCATGATGATACTTAATTTTTTAGGACATTGTGAGATGGAGAACAATGAAATAGAAAATAAATGGGTAAAAAGAAGTCTAGAAATAGGCATTTCATGTTTCCAACTAGTGCAGTTGGACTGTAGCATGGTTACTTTTTTGTGCTTTTTCATTGCAAAGGGCCCAGAGAACAAAAAACGTAAGTGAAAATTGAAGGAAATGTTCTTTAGACAGAAAGGACTGGTATACTAGGTACAATCCCAGTGATATATTCAAATAAATAGCCCATGTAATGGAGTTGATATGATACTTATTCCTGCCCAGAAGAGCAGAGATAATTGTCAGGGGCTAATATTTTTTACATTAGCTAGCTGATTCCATGTATAGAATAAGAACAATTTTCTGCATTACGAAAGTTATGAATTCACAGTATTGTGTGTGTGTGTGTGTGTGTGTGTGTGTGTGTGTGAGAAGCCACGCCAAATTTTCAGCTCCCTTTCCTGTGATCCTGTGAAACAACAAAAAGGAAAATGTCTTGATGTTTTTGACAGACAGTATTCAGTACAGCTCAGAGTTTTGCAAGATGGTGCATGGAAATGCAGAAAGAGGAACTAAAATTCCCAACAAAAGATTAGAGTTTCTTTTTTAAAACTGTATTTGACTCTTCCCACCCAAAAGCTTGGCTACTTATTCTTAAACTGAATTCACGCAATAACTAAATTTGGAGTTTAGTGACCCTGGGTAGGCTGCCAGATTTTTCTGAGCACAATATGTTTTCCACTTAAAAAATATGTGAAATTAAAGTGTGGTTATCAATCTCAAAAAGTCAAGATGAAGATGATATATGATAATAGATACAATATAAGGATAATGAGTAATTACTATTTTTCTCACCTTGAAAAATAGGAAAGCCTCTGCCCTTCTTGGAGTATAGCAATGACAATTCATTTGTGGATAATACTGGTAATTTACAGTTTTTTCTTATGTATCTCAATTTTTTTTTTAATTTACAAGGAGGGTAAAATAGGCAATATTTTTTTCCAGACAAGAAAAAACACATTCTACAGATAAGAATAGAGGCTTAAGAGTTTTTGTCATTCTCCCAGGGCCAATGAATGGCAGAATTTAGCCTCTCGTTCTGAGCTTATCCCTCTAAGTTGAGTGTTCTTCCCACCATGTTATGTTATCTAAATTTAATAGTGGTAGAGATACAGATAAAGGGTATGACACTTTTGATCACTTGGGAACTCTTGATTGATTATATATATATATATATATATATATATATATATAACTCAAAGGGGTTTTCTAGGAAAAAAGAAAACCTGCCCTTCTCAGTAATATCTTGCATTGAGTGTTCAAGATGCCAGAAGCTAATTATAAAAGGAGTTGAATAGAAGCTGATAATTTTTGATCATTGTTTCTTTTGTAACCTGTGTTGCCAGTGAAATAACTCAAATCCTATGAATGAAAGCCTGATGTCTTTTTTTTTCCAATATATGAAATTTATTGTCAAATTGGTTTCCATACATGATGTCTTTATTTAAAAGAAAAGTATTTGGTATGGTCTGTCCCAAATCAGACCTGGAAAATGGCTAAGGACTTAAGGATCAGAGTTCATTATTCACAAAGTAAAGTACAGCTTGTTCATGGATATTTGGGATGGGGAGATTAGTAGGAAAAAGAAAATATGATGGCTGAGGCTCATTCTCCCTCATTCTTTTTTTTTTTTTTTTACTTTTATTTTTTAAATTCACATCCAAATTAGTTAGCATATAGTGCAACAATGATTTCAGGAGTAGATTCCTTAATGCCCCTTACCCATTTTGCCCATCCCCCCTCCCACAACCCCTCCAGTAACTCTCTGTTCTCCATATTTAAGAGTCTCATGTTTTGTCCCCCTCCCTATTTTTATATTATTTTTGCTTCCCTTCCCTTATGTTCATCCTTTCTGGGTCTTAAAGTCCTCATATCCCTCATTCTTTTTATTTCTATTTCACTTCAACCTCATTCCATGTCCTTTCTTGTGTACATTTTCTGAGAGGGCTCTTACGTCTTTAGAATACTGCTGGAAAGTAGTTCAAAAAATTGAGAAGCTTTGTGTTTTGGTGGGGTGGGGGAACTAAATATTTTCATCAAGTGACCAACTTATTAAATGTATTTAGTATCTGTTACATGCATACACCATCAGAATCATCTCCCTCAGTAAACGTGGATGTATTGCTTTCACAAAGTGAAGGATATCTTTTCATAAATGTAGATCCCAAAGGGGGAATAAGCAAATCTACAAGTTATGGGTGTTACTGAAGTTTCAACAGAAGGGAAATGCATTTTGATTTGTTGTTGGCCATTTATGCATAAGGAATAATATATCTTGTGTAGTTCATCTTAATTCTTGTGTTGTGAGGTAAAAAATGAGCCACTCACACTCCACATTACTATGTGTATTCCATTTAAGAATAAGTAGCCATACTTGGGAGGGGAAAGTCAAGTCTAGTTTAAAAACTTAACTTTAGGATAACCATTTACTGGACACTTCCACATATCGTCTCTGCATTTCTATGTACAATCACTGAATGTCCTACTTTCTACCTAGTTCCAGCTACCCCACTGCCTTATGGTACATTCTACTCCCTGAACCTCACATCACACTGCACCATGAGGTCCTGCCCTCTGTTCTATCCATGCTCTAAATTACTTCTACATTTGCCACCACATCACATTCTTGACACAAACTTCCCAACCCTTATAAAGAATCCAATTATCCAAAACTCCCACTGGGTTCTAACAGTGGTTCTGAAATCCTTCCACTATTAATTGGAAGAATATTTAAAATAATGTTCTCCTCAAACCATCTTTTACTACAATTTTATGGATGTCTTTGCTATTTTAATGAAATTAGGGTCACCTTTCGTGTACATGATGCTTTCCCTGCCCCTTAAAATTCAAAGCACTCTGCATCTTTACCGTGTCTCTTTTGTGTCAGTTTTGCATCAAATGATAAAGTGTATCAGTCTTAGTTTGGGTTTTTCCAAAAGCAGACCCTGAGATGAAACATCTGTACATAGTATTTGTTAAAGCGCTTTCAGGAAAAACCAATAGGTCTGGAGAGAGCAGAACTGAAAAGGGAAAGAAACTAGGCAAAGGAACAATGTCGGGTGCGGTTGCAGCCTCGGATGGTCTTCTGGGGAGCTTAGGAGAATAAATTATACCTCCAAATATCTCTCTGCTAGAGCCAAGGAATATGGAGTTTTCTTTTTTTCCCAGAAGTCCATTTCCAGCTGTAGTTATTAAAAGTTATCCTCTGAAGGTCACAGATGGGAGCCATTAGCAACAAAGGATGAGGAACCAGAGGGACACTGGGAGGAGCTGGTGCTCCAAGATGGCACCAGCCTCGCTATAGGACCTTATCCTTCTTCACAGCATTAGCTCTATCTTATTTGCATTTTTATCTCCTCCTCTTAACAGGCTCTTTTTACTACATATAAAGATATGCTCATATATTCTAAAAAATTATTCTCTATAGATGTTCATTATTCTATTCCTGCCTTCTTTGTGGCTTAACTTCACAGACGTACCTTAACTCCACTTCCTTATTCATTCCTTAAATGCAAATAATTCTATATACATTTTCCTAATAAATTAGAATAATAAGAGATCAAATTGTTATAGGTAATCAAAACTGAGATTTCAATCTATTCGTTTAAATTATTTAACCTGTGCAGTAGAAATAATGATTGATCCTGCTTGTGTCTGAAGATGGTCCTGTTTTAGGATCCAAGAGAAAACAGGCATTTCCCTCTGTAACGAAAGGAGATTAAATCCTGACAAACCTCAGAAATGTCCCAATAGAATGTGGCTCTCCCAAATCACACACACGGCCATTATTAGTCATTACATGCTTAGGAAATTTGGAGTGCGTTTTTCAATACTCAGTATTTTTAAATTGAAAAAATGAGAACCAAGTGATTTCATGATAAGAAGAGCTACAGTGAAAACACATTATTGCTTTAACATTTTGCCTTGTGTCCAAAGAAAGAGGATCCTTTGGCACCTATAAACATTCCCAGTATTGTAGCCTAGCGCCAAGGTTACAGAGCAGATCACTTACTGATGGGGCAGCCGGTATCGCTAAATGCTGCTTAGCGAGACCAGTCATAAAGTAGCATTCATTAAGTTACACTTAAATAGTAAGATCACTTATTGTCCTTTTGTTTACATCATTTGCCAGAAAGTTAAAGGGGCAAAGAAGGAAGAACAAAATTCTTATAATTTTGTCTCACTTAGCCTGTAATAGACTATAATAGGGACACTTTAAAATCAGAGGACATTGATTAAGTACAATATTATAATAGCAGGAGGATACTGACCATCATTTCAAATGAAAATAAATCCTGTGGGAGAATAGCATTTGAACATTTTGGTCATCTAGTGATTACAACTGAATAGAAGAAAATGTGTTTTGCCAAGGGTTACTTACAAAATTCCATGTCAACAACAACAAAAAAAGAAAAACGTGTGTGTTTTTGAGAAAGTGTTAGGAAGGGAAGGATGAGAATTTTAGGAATATTTCACATTAATCATGAATATTTTCCTCTAGTTTTTATTGGCTTCTATAGTAGATATTTGGCATGTGTCTAGCAACAAATTTGCAACTTCCAAAAACTGAAGAATGCTATTAAGCTTCTCCTTTGAGTTTCTGCAAAAGGATATTTAACAATCCAAAGCATATGTTTCTTTGATAAACAAGGGATCATAAACATAAATTCCTTAATAGTAGAAAGGTGTTCTGTATAATCCACCTTGTTTTCACAAGGCATCAGTCACTGAAAATAGGAATAATATTAATTACAACTTGGTATCAGAGAAATAAGGTCAATACGTCTGAAGATATGTACCCTCATACTTGTTCTCTTGCCAAACTAAATGCCTTGTGGGAAACCTTTCTAGGTCAACATTTCTTCAAGTATAAAAAGTTGGATCAAGTTTTTTAAATTTGTCTAATTCTGGCTTGATGTGACTATAAGTAAAAGTTGTCCTTTCACATTTATCTGCATAACTAAAATTTATCAATGCAACTTTTACACAGCTACCTTTTCTATAAATAATCAGAGATTATTTATAGATTCTATGACCTCCCATCTTGGAGGTGAGGTCCTAATAAAGCAAGATGCCTCTAAGACCTGGCATCATTTTGATTAGTTGGTGCCATGCTCTTGTATGATTAAGTATGTTGAACATCACATACATTTGTGAAGATATACCACTTGCGTTGGCATTCTATGAAAAATATCAATTTTCAACTAAGTCGTTAAAAAATATAGAGTTTAAACTAATCTACTGAAAAATGTGCTTAGTTTTTTTGAGTGGAATTGATGAATGTATCTCAGAAAAATTGGAGTGTCTGTGATACTTGTACTAGAAAACTTAATTTTAAATTTGATTTGCATGATAGAGCAAGTACATTTAGATTTGATATAATAACAAATAGTAATTACTTTTTCACCCTGTGTATGAGCTTTGGTATTCTTTTATTACTATTCTTAATACTCATATTTATGGATTGCCTACCATGATTCAAGCATACATTCAATGTTTTTGTGCATTCTTATATTTAATTCTAACTTTATCTAAAAAACACCATTTTATTGCTGTTTTATATGCCATGAAAGCAAAGGTTCAGAGTTTAATATTTCATTCAAGGTAAAAAGCTTGGCAGTGTCCGAGTTCCGATTCAAGGCCAGGGAATCACATTCAAGAGCCCATTGCTACTAAGCTACTTTGTTATTGAATTTCCTCTCTCACTTCTGTTGTAAAAATTTGCATACAGCCGTACGGTTTGGTTTCAGAAAACGTAGAAAAATGTTTTCAGATCATTTCATTCATTTACCAAACTTGTAGACGTAAGAGTTATTATCTTTGTAAAATACATGGGTTCAATAGTGAAGCTTCCACTTTCATTTCCTGTATTGGTAATTTATGTTTTCTCTCTTTTTTCTTGGCTAACCTGGTTAGAGGTTAATCAATTTCACTGACCTTTTCAAAGAGTCAGTTTTTTTCAATTTTTTTCATTTTATCTATTGTTTCCTTGTCATTTTAAATAACTTCTGCTCTAGTTTTCATTATTTCCCTTTTTTTCTGTTTGCTTGATGCATAAATTACAGTTTTTCTCTAATGTCCTAAGGTGGAAGCTTAGGTTACTGATTTGAGATCTTTATTTTTTTCTAATATAGATGCATTTGATACTATAAAATTTCTCTAAGCTTTGTTTTTAGCTGCATCCTTAAAATTTTCATAAATTTTATTTTTATTTTCTTTTAGTTCAAAATATTTCTTGAAATTCCTATTAAAATTTTCTGTTTGACATATGTGCTTTTTAGAAGTATGTGGTTTAATCCCCAAATATTTGCGGATTTTTCCATCTAACATTATGTTATTGATTTCCAGTTTAATTGCATTGGTTTTTTTTTTCATTTTTTTAATGTTTATTTATTTTGGGGAGACAGAGAGAGACAGAGAACAGACAGGGAGGAACAGAGAGATGGGGGAGACACAGAATCCGAAGCAGGCTCCAGGCTCTGAGCTGTCAGCACAGAGCCAGACGTGGGGCTCGAACCCACGAACTGTGAGATCACGACCTGAGCTGAAGTCAGTCGCTCAACCGAATGAGCCACCCAGGCGCCCCTGCATTGGGTTTTGACAGTATAATTTTTATAATGTCTAATCTTGAAAGTTTGTTACAGTATGTTTTATGGCCCACAGTGTGGTCTATCTTGGTGACTATTCCTTGTGAACTTGAGATGTATACACTCTGTCATTTTAAGATGGAGTACTCCATAAATATCAAATAAATCAGTTTGATAGTATTATTCAGGTCATCTGTATCTTTACTAGATTCTGGATGTGTAATTTATCAGTTACTAAGAGAAGGACATTGAATCTTCCACTGTAACCGTGTATTGAACTACTTCTCTTTCCAGTTCTGTCAAATTTTGCCTCCAGTGTTTAGTTTGATTCGTTTTAGAAACAAGTATGTTTAGAATTTTTATTCTTTAAGAATTGAGCCCTTTATCATTATGGAATAGCCCTCTATCCCTGATCATCTCTTCTTCTAAAGTCTGCCCAACTTTCTTTAAAGAGAGAGAGAGAGAGACAAGGAAAGAGAGAGGCAGACAGAGAGAGAGAGAGAGAGAGAGAGAGAGATTCCCAAGCAGGCTCAACATTGCCAGTGCAGAGCCCCATGCAGGGCTCGAATTCACCAACCATGAGATCGTGACCTGAGCTGAAATCAAGAGTCAGAGGCTTAAGCAACAGAGCCAAGCCGGCTCCCTGCCCTACTTTCTTTTGATTAGTATTGGCACTGATTCTTTACCCATCTCTTTACTTCAACCTATCTAAATCTTCATATTTGAAGTTGATTTCTTATAGACAGCATAGAGTTGCACTTAATTTATTTATCCGCCTTGACAATCTTGGTCTTTGAACTACTCTTTAGGCCATTTACACCTATAGTGACTATTAATATAGTTAGATTAGTGTCGACCACCTTTCTGTTTTGTTTCTCATACTTGTTCTTTATTCCCCCCTCCTTTTTCTGTCTTTAGTTTCTAATGGGAATTTTAGATTATTTAATTTTATCTCCTTGTCAGTGCATTTATAATTCTTTTTTTTTTTTTAATCTTTTAGTGACCTCTCTTGTGTCTACAATTTACGTTTAAACAATTAAGTCCACCTTCAAATAACAATATATCACTACTTAGGCTGCATGTAAGATTTTCAACAATTTACTTGTGATTTGCTTTGATGTGGTTTTCTTTCTCTCTTTTTTCTTTTTTTTTCCCTTCTATTGGGGATAAGTAAACTAAATTGGGTCTGTACGTTTATGTTCATCAATGTGGGGAAATTTTGTTATCATTTTAAAAACGTTTTTCTGTTTTCTCTCCCTCTCTCGCTCCCTCTCCCTATTCCAAATACATGTATGTTAGAACACTTTATATAGTTCCATACATTACTGATACTCTGTTCAGTTTTTTTTCTTTCAGTCACTTTTTCTTTATTCATTTTGTGGGGTTTTTTTTGTTTTTTTCTTTATTTATTTTGAATAGTTTCTAATAATATATAATCAAATTCATGCATCTTCTCTTCTGCAGTATCTAATGTGTTGTTAATCTCACCAAGAGTGTTTTTTTTATTTCAAATACAGTTTTTCATATCTAGAATTTTTTTTTAAGTTTATCGATTAATTTCGAGAAAGGGAGAAAGCAGGGGAGGGGCAGAGAGAGAATCCCAAGCAGGATTTGCACTGTCATCACAGAGCCCAGCATGGGGTTTGAACTCATAGATCATGAGATCATGACCTAAGCCGAAATCAAGATTTGGACACCTAACCAACTGAGCCACCCAGGCACCCCCATATCCGGAAGTTTTATTTGGATCTTTTTTATTTTCCATTTCTCATCTTCATGATCATGCTTTCTTCTATCTTCTCAAACAAATGGACCATCTTTATAATAGCTGTTTTTAAAAACTTACTGAATATTTTCTTTTTAATGTAAAAATATATTTTATAATAAAAATGCATTCAAATTTATATATAGTGAAATGAAACAGCCTCGGGGATATAATTGGACAAATACATACAACCATGTAACCATCACATCGTCAAGATGTAGAACATTCTTACCTACTCAGAAGGTTTCCTGTGTCCCCTTCAAGTATACCCTCATCACCATATCCACCACACTTTTGATTTCAATCACCCCAAATTAGTTCTGCCTGCTCTTAAACTTTGTATAAATGCTCTCTTTTTGCATGTAACATTATTTTCAACATAATGTTTTTTGAGGTTTATTCATGCTGTTGTCTGTATTCATAGTTCATACCTTTTCATTGCTGAGCAGTATTTCATTGTATGAATATATTCCAATGTGATGTGTACGTTCGAATTTTGACAGATATTTGTAACTTTTAACTCTAATGAATAAATCTGTTATAAATTCTCATGCATTAGACTTTCTGTGGACGAATATTTCTATTTTTGTTGAGTGAATAGTTATAGATGGAGTAGCTGGACCGTAGGGCATGGTTTTGGCCAACTTTATAAGACACTCTAAAACTTAATTTCTTTTACACTCCCCCTAGAAAATGTCTGATGATTCCAATTGTTCCACATGCTCATTAATATTTGGTGTTTTCAATTTTTTGCACTTAAGCTACTCTAGTGGGTACTAAGTGTATCTTGTTGAATTTTTGATTTGCTTATTTTCTTTTTTAAAATTTCTTAAATATTTATTTATTTTTGAGAGAGAGAGAACACGAGTGGTGAGGGGCATGGAGAGAGGGAGACAAAGAATCCGAGACAGTCTCCAGGCTCCAAGCTGTCAGCACACAGCCCAACGCAGGACTCGAACCCACGAACCATGAGATCATGACCTGAGCTGAAGCCTGGTGCTTAACCAACTGAGTCACCAAAGAACCCCATGCTTATTTGCTTTTTTCTAATCACTAATGATGCTGAGTGATTTTTTGGGAACTTACTTTATTGTGTTTTTATTGGATTTGCAGAGTTCTTCATATATTTTGGATGTAAAATCTATGTCAGATACATGTTTCGTGACCACCAGTGAAATATTTGATTATTTCCTTAACAATGTCTAGTGATAAAAGAATTTTTAGTATTGATGAGGTCCAGTTGGGCAATTATTTGGGGAATTAGTGTTTTTTTTGTTCTCTGTGAGAAATCTTGACTCAGCCCAATCTTTTAATGGAAATTTGAATAGAAATAATTGTTCACATGCAGTTATAAGGAATAACACAAAGAGATCCCTTATACACTTCACTCAGTTTACCCACATGCTAACATTTTGCGAAACTGTGGTGTAAAATCACAATCAGACTTTTGGCACTCATATAATCCACTGATTTTTTTTTTTTTCAGATTTTGATTTTACTTGTACTTATGTGTGTGTGTGTGTGTGTGTGTGTGTGTGTGTGTGTTCATGTATTAAGTTCTACATTACTTTATCACCTCTATACTTCCTATATTCACCACCATAGTGAAGATATTGAACACCTCCATCAATAAAAAATCCCTCACGTTGTTTTTTACTGATGGGAACATAAATTATTTCTTATCTTGAGCGAGCTCCAAGAAGTGTTTGACCTTAACCTATTTGCCCCCAACAAATTACTGGTTTCTAATCCCTGAAAACCAGTAATCTGTCCTACTTTCCTGAAATTTTGTCATTTCAAAATTTATATAAATTTACATAACATTTTAAAAATGTTATATAAATGGAATAATACACTATGTAACATTTTATGATTAGCTTTTCACATCCATATTCTATTCTTTTATATTGATGAATAGCATTTCATGGTATGTATAGACCACATTTTGTTTCATCATTCACTTGAAGAACATCTGGACTGACTCCAGTTTCTGGCTACTAAAAATTTACTATGAACATTTGTGCACAGAATTTCGAGTAGTTACAGCTACTCAACACTGCCATTTAGCACATAAGCAACATAATCTTTAATTTCTCAGGCATAAATACCCAAGGACACAATTACTGGGTTGTATGGCAATTGCATGTTTACTTTGATAAATGACCAAACCCTTTTCCAGAGTGGCTGTACCATTTTACATTCCCATATAATCCAATTTCTCCATATCTTCACCAGCATTTGTTGTTGTCATTATTTTTTATTTAGGCCCAATATGTAAATGATCTCTATTATTTATGAATCCCCTTCTGCTGACCAATGATTTTTTTGTTATAGATGTTATTTTCTTTCTTTGCAAGTCTGCTGATTTTTTTTTTATTGCATCCCATTATTATGAGTTTTACATTGCTGAATGCTAAGTTTTGTTATGTCCCTTTGAATTTGTCCTGGCATGCAGCTAAATTACTTGCATCTGTTTGATCCTTTTGAGACTTGCCTTCAGGCTTCCTCATGACGGATCTAGAACAGCAAAGTTAATTGAGACCCACTACCCTTTTGAAGTCTTTCCCCAAATTCCTTATATTAACAAGGTCTTTACATTCAGAGTGGTGGGGACATAAATTATTTCTTGTCTTGAGTGAGCTCCAAGGAGTGTTTGAACTTAAGTGAGACCCAGGAAGTATTCAGTTTGAGCTGAATCCAACAACTTTTGATATGTAATGTTTACATTATTATTTAGCACATATATTACTAGCTTTTGTGACTTCTTTGATACATAGTATATTTAGAAGTATGTTGCTTAATTTCCAAACATTTGAGGATTTTATAACTATCTTATTCTTGTTAGCTTAATTTGTGATTAAAATATATGCTATATTAGTTTGATCCTCAACATTTGTGAAAACTTATTTTATGGGCCAAAATATGAAAAAAATTAGTAAATATTTTATGTACACTTGAAAAAATTCTGTAATTTAAGTGTCATAATTTTATTTTGTAATTTGAATTTTACTTATACTTAGTTATTCTTTGATTTGTATAATTATGATACATTAAAATCCCACAAACTGCGAATGTATCTATTTTTCTATTTAAATCATTACATTTATAATTTTCGTATTTTGAGTCTGCATGAGAGGTGGCAAACCTTTTTTGGCAAAGGGTGAGTTAATAAATATTTTATGGTTTATGGAACATATATGGTCTGTATTACAGCTGTTGGTATACATTATTAGAGCATACAAATTCCTAGTAAAGTTTTTGACCTTAAAGTCACATTTATCTGATATTATATAGCCACATCTTTCTGAAAGTGTAGGGAGAGATGTGATACAGTTTTGCATGGAGTATATTTCAATTTTTCACTCTCATTTTTCCCTGTCATTTTAAAATGTGACTCTTATACGCTGCATATAATTGGCTTTGCATTTCTTAATGGGTCTGTGAATTTTTTACTTTTACTTGAAGCAGGTAGCCCATTATATTTAATGAGATTACTGATATATTTGAGTTTAAATCTACCATATTAAAATGCGTCTTGGGGCACCTGTGTGGCTCAGTTGGTTAAGCGTCCAACTTCAGCTCAGGTCCTGATCCGTGGTTGGTGGGTTTGAGCCCCACATCAGGCTCTCTGATGTCAGTGCATTGCTCGCTTCAGATCCCCTGTCCCCCGCCTCTCTCTCTACCCCTCCCCTGCTCACGCTCACTCTCTCTCAAAAATAAACATTTAAAAAGTTTAAAAATGTGTCTTGTATTTTCTAATTTATTCTATGCTTCTTTTTCTCTCTTATCTAGCTTTCTTTTGGAATAATTGAATGAAATATTATTATTAAATCTTTTCCTTTGTTAGCTTGTCAGTTGTACATATTTTACTACTCCTTAGTGGTTTCTCTAAAGATTACAAAATGAAATCTTGACTTATTTCTTCCTAATATAAATTAGTACTTTTATTACTTCACAGACTTACAAAGATTTTAAAACGCTTTAAGTACCCTTGCCTACTCCCACATTTGCACCATTTTTGACATGTAGTTTCATTTAATTTTAGATCATAAAAGACTTTTTATTATTCTGCACAGTCAATATTCGTTTAAATGTATCTACATGTTCACCCCTTATTCTGTTCTTTATTCATTTCTGTATTTCTCTCTTTATGACTAGGATCATTTTCCTTTCTCTCAACAACTCCCTTAAGCATTTTCTTTAATTCAATTCTGCTCATTGCAAACTTTCTCAAATTTTGTTTTTCTGAAAACATCTCAATTTCATCTCCATCTTGCAAGGATATTTTTGCTAGATTTATAATACTAGGTTAATAGCTATTTTCCTTCATCATTTTAAGTACGTCACTCAGTTTTCTTCTGAATTTTGCTGCGTTTTTCATTCAGTTATAATTCACTCTATTAACAGTTTTAGCTTATTAAAAGTAGTAATCTTGTCCTTTCACCTCCACATAATTCAAACCTAGAACAATGAGCTAAAAAACTTAGAATATTATGGCCCCCATGATTGCCAAGGAGTCAACAATACGAGACTGGATCCAGGGCACAATTGATATCATAGTGAGTCACTCTCTATCTCTGGTTTGATTCTATGTTTATCCAAGTTTGTTTCTTAATACAGCATGAAACCAAAGTATGCTCATAGATGGACCAGATTACAACATTTCCATCATCAATAATGGATAAAACCTTCTTGTTTTCCTCTAATATCCTGAAAGACTTAGATCAACTTTATTTGTTTCCATGACCATCCATGGTTCAATCATTATGACCAGAGTGATGGGGTAATCATTACGGTTGAATATGCCTTGGTTACATGTTTATTTAATATCTGTGGTTAGTAGGGGGTTCTACAAATGAATGAGTATGGTATTAGCAGAAAGAAAAGAGAACGTACGTAAGTACATCACATAAGGATACCATTATTTAACTAATTTATGTGTTTTATTAAATTGTATACCAGCTATTTCAGAAACAACTGATAGAATATATGCAGATACAAGTCAGCTAGCTTCCATGTGTCTTTAATAAATCACTTGCATCAGGATCCTCACCTTAAGATCTATTTCTGGCACCTAAGAGAATCAGTAACAAAAATGGTTCTAGAAAATAGACTCTGTGAATGACAGATATTGGATCACTCATTGTCCAGATAGCTGTAAAGAGCCCCATTATGTGGTTTTTGATGAGGTATAATTTGAATTGCCAAGGACTGGCCAAATTGGTGTTGCTTGGTACTAATTGGTGAAACCTGCCCATTGGAGAATCTTGCCTTTGAAATGGAAGAGATTCATTGATCAGCCCCTAGTTACAGTAACACTTTTAGCTGGCCAGCTTAAAGCTCTCAAAATAATTTTAACTTTGAAACGATGTGGACTCCATTTCAACGGAGTGGGTTTCAGACATGGAAAAACAGCAGAGAAGGGACTTTTATTAATTTATCCCTATAATTTTAAATAGTGACAGCTTTGGTTATTCTAATTATTTTTAACTTTTAAATCTTTTTTTATTATATTGTTGCCTAAATATTCTAACAGACAATAGCCATAAAGGCAGATTTGTTTTTATCATTCCTAAGTTTAAAGAAAATGCCTTTTTAATTTCACAATTTGTTATGACATTTTAGCAATTTTTTTCGAAAATAACCTTCCCCTATTAAATTAAGGAAATTGCATTTTATTGCTGTTTTGCTAAGATGTTGATTCTTATAGCATTATAAATAATATATTTTATCAAATATTTTTATGCATCCTTGAGGCTGGCCACACATTATTTCCCTTTTAAAATTGTATTATTAAGGGGAATTCAAGGATGACAATCAACCAGCTTTCATTTCCTGGATATATTAAACTTAATTATGCTATATATAGGTGTGTGTGTGTCATGAATATTCATATATAATTTTATTTTATTTGCCAGGATTTTATTTTTTTTAATTTTTTTAACATTTATTATTGAGATTATTATTGAGAGACAGAGAGAGGCACAGAGCATGAGCAGGGGAGGCGCAGATGGAGAGGGAGACACAGAATCCCTCCAGGATTCTGGAGGCTAGCAGGCTCCAGGCTCTGAGCTGTCAGGCAGAGCCTGACGGGCTCGAACTCAGGAACTGCGAGATCATGACCTGAGCCAAAGTCTGACGCTTAACTGACTGAGCCACCCAGGTGCCCCTAATTTGCCAGGATTTTAATAGAACTGTGTGTCATGTTCAAATAGAAACTAGTCAATATGTCTCCATTCTCATAGAGAAGTATTGTACCCAACTGATTTAAGGATGAAGTTTATACTAACTCATAAGAAAAAAATAAGAAGAATTTTTACTTTTACTCTCTGGAACATTTCACTTAAGACTGAGATTATTTCTTCTTATGTATGCTGACAGGCCAGCATAATATTTTAGACTCAGTGGAGATTTTCTAAAATATTGACATAATTTTTTTTAACGGTTACTGGTGTATTTTGGTCTTTTATTGCTTCCTTAGTTTTGACATGTGTCTTTATTCAAAGTCCATTTCATGTACATTTCCAAATGTATTGGCATTAAATTCTCTTCTGATTTTTAAGGGATATGAATTTTATAGGATTTTACAGGATTTTATCTTATATCTATAATCAAGAATCTCACCATTGCTGAATTTATTTTTTGATCAATTTTCACAGTTTTATCTATCTTATTAGTATTTTAAAAAACAGCTTTAAAGGGATTATTAATACTTTAATATGTCTCTGTTTTCTGTTTCAAATCTATGCACACTAGAATTATAATTTTTGTCATTCATTTTCCTGGAGATTTATCTCATTGTCCTTTTTCTAATCTCTTAAATCACATACATAGCTCATTAATTTTCTTTCATTTTTTAAAAATAGTGTAAACATTTAAGTTAAATGCAATCTTGCCCATAGCTCTACATTTCTTTTTTTTTTTCTTTTTTTTTTCTTTTTGATTACTTTTTTTTTTTATTTTTTTTATTTTTTAATATATGAAATTTACTGTCAAATTGGTTTCCATACAACACCCAGTGCTCATCCCCAAAGGTGCCCTCCTCAGTACCCATCACCCACCCTGCCCTCCCTCCCACCCTGCCCTCCCTCCCACCCCCCATCAACCCTCAGTTTGTTCTCAGTTTTTAACAGTCTCTTATGCTTTGGCTCTCTCCCACTCTAACCTCTTTTATTTTTTATTTTTATTTTTTTCCCTCCCCCATGGGTTTCTGTTATGTTTCTCAGGATCCACATAAGAGTGAAACCATATGGTATCTGTCTTTCTCTGTATGGCTTATTTCACTTAGCATCACACTCTCCAGTTCCATCCATGTTGCTACAAAAGGCCATATTTCATTTTTTCTCATTGCCACGTAGTATTCCATTGTGTATATAAACCACAATTTCTTTATCCATTCATCAGTTGATGGACATTTAGGCTCTTTCCATAATTTGGCTATTGTTGAGAGTGCCGCTATAAACATTGGGGTACAGGTGCCCCTATGCATCAGTACTCCTGTATCCCTTGGATAAATTCCTAGCAGTGCTATTGCTGGGTCATAGGGTAGGTCTATTTTTAATTTTCTGAGGAACCTCCACACTGCTTTCCAGAGCGGCTGCACCAATTTGCATTCCCACCAACAGTGCAAGAGGGTTCCTGTTTCTCCACATCCTCTCCAGCATCTATAGTCTCCTGATTTCTTCATTTTGGCCACTCTGACTGGCGTGAGGTGGTATCTGAGTGTGGTTTTGATTTGTATTTCCCTGATAAGGAGCGACGTTGAACATCTTTTCATGTGCCTGTTGGCCATCCGGATGTCTTCTTTAGAGAAGTGTCTATTCATGTTTTCTGCCCATTTCTTCACTGGGTTATTTGTTTTTCAGGTGTGGAGTTTGATGAGCTCTTTATAGATTTTGGATACTAGCCCTTTGTCCGATGTGTCATTTGCAAATATCTTTTCCCATTCCGTTGGTTGCCTTTTAGTTTTGTTGGTTGTTTCCTTTGCTGTGCAGAAGCTTTTTATCTTCATAAGGTCCCAGTAATTCACTTTTGCTTTTAATTCCCTTGCCTTTGGGGATGTGCCGAGTAAGAGATTGCTACGGCTGAGGTCAGAGAGGTCTTTTCCTGCTTTCTCCTCTAAGGTTTTGATGGTTTCCTGTCTCACATTCAGGTCCTTTATCCATTTTGAGTTTATTTTTGTGAATGGTGTGAGAAAGTGGTCTAGTTTCAACCTTCTGCATGTTGCTGTCCAGGTCTCCCAGCACCATTTGTTAAAGAGACTGTCTTTTTTCCACTGGATGTTCTTTCCTGCTTTGTCAAAGATGAGTTGGCCATACGTTTGTGGGTCTAGTTCTGGGGTTTCTATTCTATTCCATTGGTCTATGTGTCTGTTTTTATGCCAATACCATGCTGACTTGATGATGACAGCTTTGTAGTAGAGGCTAAAGTCTGGGATTGTGATGCCTCCTGCTTTGGTCTTCTTCTTCAAAATTACTTTGGCTATTCGGGGCCTTTTGTGGTTCCATATGAATTTTAGGATTGCTTGTTCTAGTTTCGAGAAGAATGCTGGTGCAATTTTGATTGGGATTGCATTGAATGTGTAGATAGCTTTGGGTAGTATTGACATTTTGACAATATTTATTCTTCCAATCCATGAGCAGGGAATGTCTTTCCATTTCTTTATATCTTCTTCAATTACCTGCATAAGCTTTCTATAGTTTTCAGCATACAGATCTTTTACATCTTTGGTTAGATTTATTCCTAGGTATTTTATGCTTCTTGGTGCAATTGTGAATGGGATCAGTTTCTTCATTTGTCTTTCTGTTGCTTCATTGTTAGTGTATAAGAATGCAACTGATTTCTGCACATTGATTTTGTATCCTGCAACTTTGCTGAATTCATGTATCAGTTCTAGCAGACTTTTGGTGGAGTCTATCGGATTTTCCATGTATAATATCATGTCATCTGCAAAAAGCGAAAGCTTGACTTCATCTTTGCCAATTTTGATGCCTTTGATTTCCTTTTGTTGTCTGATTGCTGATGCTAGAACTTCCAGCACTATATTAAACAACAGCGGTGACAGTGGGCATCCCTGTCGTGTTCCTGATCTCAGGGAAAAAGCTCTCAGTTTTTCCCCGTTGAGGATGATGTTAGCTGTGGGCTTTTCATAAATGGCCTTTATGATCTTTAAGTATGTTCCTTCTATCCCGACTTTCTCAAGGGTTTTTATTAAGAAAGGGTGCTGGATTTTGTCAAAGGCCTTTTCTGCATCGATTGACAGGATCATATGGTTCTTCTCTTTTTTTTTGGTTAATGTGATGTATCACGTTGATCGATTTGCGAATGTTGAACCAGCCCTGCATCCCAGGAATGAATCCCACTTGATCATGGTGAATAATTCTTTTTATATGCTGTTGAATTCGATTTGCTAGTATCTTATTAAGAATTTTTGCATCCATATTCATCAGGGATATTGGCCTGTAGTTCTCTTTTTTTACTGGGTCTCTGTCTGGTTTAGGAATCAAAGTAATACTGGCTTCATAGAATGAGTCTGGAAGTTTTCCTTCCCTTTCTATTTCTTGGAATAGCTTGAGAAGGATAGGTATTATCTCTGCTTTAAATGTCTGGTAGAACTCCCCTGGGAAGCCATCTGGTCCTGGAATCTTATTTGTTGGGAGATTTTTGATAACCGATTCAATTTCTTCGCTGGTTATGGGTCTGTTCAAGCTTTCTATTTCCTCCTGATTGAGTTTTGGAAGAGTGTGGGTGTTTAGAAATTTGTCCATTTCTTCCAGGTTGTCCAATTTGCTGGCATATAATTTTTCATAGTATTCCCTGATAATTGTTTGTATCTCTGAGGGATTGGTTGTAATCATTCCATTTTCATTCATGATTTTATCTATTTGGGTCATCTCCCTTTTCTTTTTGAGAAGCCTGGCTAGAGGTTTGTCAATTTTGTTTATTTTTTCAAAAAACCAACTCTTGGTTTCGTTGATCTGCTCTACAGTTTTTTTAGATTCTATATTGTTTATTTCTGCTCTGATCTTTATTATTTCTCTTCTTCTGCTGGGCTTAGGCTGCCTTTGCTGTTCTGCTTCTATTTCCTTTAGGTGTGCTGTTAGATTTTGTATTTGGGATTTTTCTTGTTTCTTGAGATAGGCCTGGATTGCAATGTATTTTCCTCTCAGGACTGCCTTCGCTGCATCCCAAAGCGTTTGGATTGTTGTATTTTCATTTTCGTTTGTTTCCATATATATTTTAATTTCTTCTCTAATTGCCTGGTTGACCCACTCATTCGTTAGTAGGGTGTTCTTTAACCTCCATGCTTTTGGAGGTTTTCCAGACTTTTTCCTGTGGTTGATTTCAAGCTTCATAGCATTGTGGTCTGAAAGTATGCATGGTATAATTTCAATTCTTGTAAACTTATGAAGGGCTGTTTTGTGACCCAGTATATGATCTATCTTGGAGAATGTTCCATGTGCACTCGAGAAGAAAGTATATTCTGTTGCTTTGGGGTGCAGAGTTCTAAATATATCTGTCAAGTCCATCTGATCCAATGTATCATTCAGGGCCCTTGTTTCTTTATTGACCGTGTGTCTAGATGATCTATCCATTTCTGTAAGTGGGGTGTTAAAGTCCCCTGCAATGACCACATTCTTATCAATAAGGTTGCTTATGTTTATGAGTAATTGTTTTATATATCTGGGGGCTCGGGTATTTGGTGCATAGACATTTATAATAGTTAGCTCTTCCTGGTGGATAGACCCTGTGATTATTATATAATGTCCTTCTTCATCTCTTGTTACAGCCTTTAATTTAAAGTCTAGTTTGTCTGATATAAGTATGGCTACTCCAGCTTTCTTTTGGCTTCCAGGAGCATGATAAATAGTTCTCCATCCCCTCACTCTCAATCTAAAGGTGTCCTCAGATCTAAAATGAGTCTCTTGTAGACAGCAAATAGATGGGTCTTGTTTTTTTATCCATTCTGATACCCTATGTCTTTTAGTTGGCGCATTTAATCCATTTACATTCAGTGTTATTATAGAAAGATATGGGTTTAGAGTCATTGTGATGTCTGTATGTTTTATGCTTGTAGTGATGTCTCTGGTACTTTGTCTCACAGGATCCCCCTTAGGATCTCTTGTAGGGCTGGTTTCGTGGTGACAAATTCCTTCAGTTTTTGTTTGTTTGGGAAGACCTTTATCTCTCCTTCTATTCTAAATGACAGACTTGCTGGATAAAGGATTCTCGGCTGCATATTTTTTCTGTTTAGCACACTGTAGATATCGTGCCAAGCCTTTCTGGCCTGCCAAGTTTCAAAGGAGAGATCAGTCACGGGTCTTATAGGTCTCCCTTTATATGTGAGGGCACGTTTATCCCTTGCTGCTTTCAGAATTCTCTCTTTATCCTTGTATTTTGCCAGTTTCACTATGATATGTCGTGCAGAAGATCGATTCAAGTTACGTCTGAAGGGAGTTCTCTGTGCCTCTTGGATTTCAATGCCTTTTTCCTTCCCCAGTTCAGGGAAGTTCTCAGCTATAATTTGTTCAAGTACCCCTTCAGCACCTTTCCCTCTCTCTTCCTCCTCTGGGATACCAATTATGCGTATATTATTTTTTTTTAGTGTATCACTTAGTTCTCTAATTTTCCCCTCATACTCCTGGATTTTTTTTATCTCTCTTTCTTTCAGCTTCCTCTTTCTCCATAACTTTATCTTCTAGTTCACCTATTCTCTCCTCTGCCTCTTCAAGCCGAGCCATGGTGGTTTCCATTTTGTTTTGCATTTCGTTTAAAGCGTTTTTCAACTCCTCGTGACTGTTCCTTAGTCCCTCGATCTTTGTGGCAAGAGATTCTCTGCTGTCCTGTATACTGTTTTCAAGCCCAGCGATTAATTTTATGACTATTATTCTAAATTCACTTTCTGTTATATTATTTAAATCCTTTTTGATCAGTTCATTAGCTGTTGTTATTTCCTGGAGATTCTTCTGAGGGGAATTCTTCCGTTTGGTCATTTTGGAGAGTCCCTTGCGTGGTGAGGACCTGCAGGGCACTTCCCCTGTGCTGTGGTGTATAACTGGAGTTAGTGGGCGGGGCCGCAGTCCGACCCGATGTCTGCCCCCAGCCCACTGCTGGGGCCACAGTCAGACTGGTGTGTGCCTTCTCTTCCCCTCTCCTAGGGGCGGGATTCACTGTGGGGTGGCGTGTCCCGTCTGGGCTACTTGCCCACTGCCAGGCTTGTGTTGCTGGGGATCTGGCGTATTAGCTGGGGTGGGTAGGCAAGGTGCACGGGGGCGGGAGGGGCAGGCTTAGCTCGCTTCTCCTTAGGTGATCCACTTCAGGAGGAGCCCTGTGGCAGCGGGAGGGAGTCAGATCCGCTGCCGGAGGTTTGGCTCCGCAGGAGCACAGAGTTGGGTGTTTGCGCTGCTCGAGCAAGTTCCCTGGCAGGAACTGGTTCCCTTTGGGATTTTGGCTGGGGGATGGGCGGGGGAGATGGCGCTGGCGCCTTTGTTCCCCGCCAAGCTGAGCTCTGCCGTCCGGGGGCTCAGCAGCTCTCCCTCCCTTTGTCCCCCAGCCTTCCCGCTTTCCGCGCAGAGCTGTTAACTTCTGACCTCCCAGACGCTAAGTCGCGCTTGCTGTCGGAACACAGTCCGACCGGCCCCTCCGCTCTTGCCAGCCAGACTCGGGGGCTCCGCTTGGCCGGCGAGCCGCCCCTCCGCCCCGGCTCCCTCCCGCCAGTCCGTGGAGCGCGCACCGCCTCGCCGCCCTTCCTACCCTCTTCCGTGGGCCTCTCGTCTGCGCTTGACTCCGGAGACTCCGTTCTGCTAATCCTCTGGCGGTTTTCTGGGTTCTTTAGGCAGGTGTAGGTGGAATCTAAGTGATCGGCCGGACGCGCTGTGAGCCCCGCATCCTCCTACGCCGCCATCTTCCGGAACCTAGCTCTACATTTCTTATTTACATTTTGATGTCATCTTTGACCAATTGGCTTTTTATGAGTATGGCTGTTTATCAGTTTTAGAAATCCCAAAGGTCTGATATTTTGTAATTCATTTCTACTTTGATTTTAGATCATAGAATAAACTCTGAGCCGTTACAATGCCTTAATAGTTACTAAGATATGTGTTTGTTTCAAGAGGCAAATTAAGGCTCAGGCTTTGTCTTTGCCAGGAATTGATTAACACATGTTTACTTTGGGAACTTCACAAGCCAACAGCATACAGCATAATGCCTCTTCATAAGCCAATACAGAAATAACATACTCCACACCAAAGATAGATTAATCACACTGTGGTTCCAGGCAAGAGGAAATGAAAGGAATAAAGTCCAAATATGGTTGAGGTCTATATTTATAGGAGTAGGTACTGGGGAGAGGCTGAGCCATTAAAAGCTGACCTCCGGTTGCCAGCACAAAGTAAAAGTCCTCTGTTGCTAGGAAACAACCACCGGTTGTTGACAGGAAAAGGATCTCTTTAGTGGGCAGGTTTTGATCACTGCCAGTAAAAGAGTTCCATTTTACTGTGCAGGAGCTAATTGCCCCCAAGGTCTTCAGGAGAGCTGTTTAGATCAGCAAAGAGCCTCCTTGCCCAGACCCAACCTCAAACAGTTCTCACAAACTCTGGGTTTTTACAGTCCAAATATTTCCTTGCCATAGATGCTTCACTGTGTTTTTTATTGATAAGCCTAGCAGGGACCCTCAGCTGCTGAACTACTGAGAGCTTATTAATGTACAACGAATGAGATGATGCTACCCTGTCACAGCTTAGTTTACTCCTAATCAGAACAGCTTTACCTTTAAAAAATTTTTTTAAAGTTTGTTTTGAGAGAGAGAGAGAGAAAGCACAAGTCAGGGAGAGACAGAGAGAGAGGAAGAGAGAGAATCCCAAGCAGGCTCCGCGCTGTCAGTGCAAAGCCTGAGGCAGGGCTGGAACCCACCAACTGCTAGTCGGAGGCTTAACGGACTGAGTCACCCAGGCACTCCCAGAAAAAGTATACTCCTAAGAAAAATTTAATTTTTTTCATGAACAAGTGGATTTAAAATTATATCAGCCATTATACAATAAGTCTTTTGGCTCAGTACCCATTAAAAAAAAATTTTTTTTTAGCATTTATTTATTATTGAGAGACAGAGACAGAATGAGCATGAGCAGGGGAGGGGCAGAGAGAGGGGGAGACATAGAATCTGAAATAGGCTCCAGCTCTGAGCTGTCAGCACAGAGCCCTTCACGGGGCTCCAACTCACAAACTGTGAGATGACCTGAGTGGAAGCTGGTCGCCCAACCAACTGAGCCACCCAGGCGCTCCAGGGCTCAGTACACATTTAAATTTTGCAAATATACCATTGCTTGCAAAGAATGTGTTTATTCTGATTACTGTATGTAGGACGTATATGGTCATGAGACAGTTCATTAATTGTATTTTACAAACTTTCTATACCTTGCTTATATATTTGTTTACTTGACATTTCAAAAAATTTTATCACAAAATCCCCTGGTTATGATTTTTCAACAACACCTCGTAATACAAATAATTTTTGCTTAATTAACACAGTGATATTAGGTTCACACATATTTATAATTTTATTGTCTTTCTAATGAATTGTTCTTTTAAAATATGTACTAAATATCTTTAACCCCAAATTTTCCTTTTCTTTCAAAGTTTAATTTGTTTCTACTGTGGCTCAACCAATTTTCTGTTGATGATTATTTTCCTGCTGTATCTTCCTGTATTATTTTGTTTTAAAGTTTTCAGTGCCTCTGTATTAAGAGCCTATAGCTTGGTTTTAAAAATCTAACCAGACAAACACTATCATTTTATAAGCCAATTTGGTCTCTTCACATTTATTTTATTATTGATGTATAAAGATTTATTGGAACATTGGATTGGATTTATTGGAACATCGGATAAAGATTTTTTATGAACATTGGATACTATTCTTTTATAGGTCATTCTTTTAATATTAACATGCCATAGATGTTTCCATCTTAAATGACGTATGTGCTTTTGCCGGCTTCAGTATCTCTCTATTAGTCTTGAGTATGCCTGCAACTAAATGCTTTTAACTCAAATCAATATAATTCTATTTTAATTATATTGTTTTTGAAGGCTTTTGTGTACATTTTTCTTAACTTGACTCACATATGTGGTATAGCTTTGACCTAGAAAAATAAATGTCCTTTAGACTGTGTTGCACTTTGTGATATTAAGGAACTAAAAAGTAGGGATTCTTTAGGGAAGAAATCCACTTTTAACTTACTGATTATAATAAATAGAGGTAAGAATATGAATTTTCATTATCTCTTTAATTGTTGATCAAGCATGTTCTTGAAAGACAACTACTTAAGAACCCCTAATGTAATCTGATCAGGCATAAGCAGATCAAATGGAGTCATTCCATTTTATTTCCATTATCTAGCACTTATTTCTTTGACCATCGATAGAACTGACACATGAAGATAAAGGCAATGAAACCTGTGGAAAAAAATCAGTATGTTAAAATTTAAAGAATTGAATACAGGTGACTTTTTGCTCTTCAAAGTGAGTTTTGTCTAAGTAAGAAGAGAAATGAGTTATAAAGAATGTCTTTCTTAAAGATTAATGGCATTAAACCCATAGACAGAGCTAAGAACTAGAAAACTATGAAATCAAGAACTGTCCTTGTCACTTTTTCCCTTTGTATATCAAATGATATGAAGGTCCTCTATTGTTTTTTCTTCCAAGATTTTAATTAAACTCAAGTGAGTTAACATATAGTGTAGTATTGGTTTCAGGAGTAGATTTTAGTGATTCATCAGTTACACATAAGACCCAGTGCTCATCACAAGTGCCTTCCTTAAGGCCCATCACCCATTTAGCCCAACCCCCCACCCACCTCCCCTCCAGCAACCCTCAGCTTGTTTTCTATCATTAAGAGTCTCTTATGGTTCCCCTCCCTCTCTGTTTTTATCTTATTTTTTCCTTCCCTTCCTCTATTCTTCTCCATTGCTCTGAAACACTGTTCTCTGCTCATATATTGTAAATGGACTCACTTCTGTTCAAACATATCTGTCCTCTGAAAACTTATTCATTTCATCAGAGTTTGATTTCTGCCACTCAGACCAAAGTAAAGGCAATAAAATATTACCTTCATCACAAAACATTGTGTCTTAGTAGTCCCTTGATATTTTTTGGTCCTGAATTATCTATCATAACTTGAATATAATGATCATCAGATAAATTATTATACATTAATTTATATTGTTTGTTAAGAAAATGCATATGTGTATTTTAATATTTTGATACAGTATGGTAAGATGTTTAGAGAAGACCATTTTTATTACATTTTTGTTGAAGTAAAACATGAAAATTATCAATTGCTCTTCCTGCTTATAATGGTTTATATGAAAACCATTGTGTTATTGAACTGTGCTATTATCTTATCAGGGACCAAAATGCAAATGAAATGAGTTAACAGTAGGTTATCTGACATTCCTGTTCTCTCAAGATGGTTGAAATAAACCCAGAACCTCAAAATAATTAGTTGCGTCTTCTTTCACTTTTAGACATGTCCCAAATTGGATAATAGATCATATGACCACTCTAGGTAACAAATACTTGTGATAAATAACTTAGCAGATTTAGAAAGGTCATATAAGTTGTAAATTTAAATAAGGTTTATTGTCCCAAATATAATGAAGAATGTGTCAAAAAATAATTTCTCATATCCAAACCTTTGAACACTCAGAATAAAACACATCTGGCCAATTTATGGATGAAGTTTGTAAAACCAAAGTTGGTGCATATTTAACAAAATAAGACTTCATTGGTAATCCAGGTCAAAGGATAGACAGGAATTACATATCTAAGTTTTCTATAAAACTATTTGGGGATGAGACATTTACTGATGACAGAGTATCTGTTGCTTATCAATAGAAAGCAAAACTCAAGTGGAAAGGACACAATCTACAATTCGTAGTATAATTTCTGTATTTTATGATGGATATTATGTCCACTCAGTTCCTCTCACTATAAATCCATGACCCTGAGGAGTTCATGAAAATTTTGTTGTTTATAGAAATTGAGTTGTTTATTTGTCATCAATTAATTCAACAGATATTAAATTTTTTTTTAATCTTTATTTTTGAGAGAGAGACAGCACGTGAGCAGGGGAGGAGCAGAGAGAGAGGGAGACACAGAATCCGAAGCAGGCTCCATGCTCTGAGCCATTAGCACAGAGCCCAACGTGGGGCTCGAACTCACAAACTGAGATCATGACCTGAGCTGAAGTCGGACACTCAACCTACTGAGACACCCAGGCGCCCCAACAAATATTTGATAAGCACCCATGATCTCCAAGAATTGTGTAGGTTGTGAGAGAAACCGAGAAAAAAATTATTTACACTACAAATTCTACACTCTGCAAATATTTATTCACTCTACAAATTCACTCTATACTCTACAAGTATTTATTGAGTGACCAAAATGTTCTAGATGCTTAGGATACCTCAGTGACTAAAACAAGTCCAAAAGTCCCCAGTCCTTGGGAAGCTTACACTTTGTAAACAACAAATAATAAAAATAACAAGTAAATTACACTTTATGTTGGAAAATAAATAAAGCAGCATAAGAGAGACTGGGTGTGCAGGAGGAGTTTCAGTTTTAAGCAAGTCTCACCTAGAAGATGTAGGAGTTGTAAAAATACAAATAATAGATTTCTCAATACTCTTCAGATTTTATGTTTGGATTGCTCTGTGCAAAAGGGCTCTGTCATTGAAATAAGGGATATTAAAAGAAGACACTTGGGAGTACATGTTGCCAGCAATTGTGACACAATTTAACTCAAATCTGTCTGACACTATCTACCTGGAGACAGAGTCACCGCATACAGGTTAAAGGTTCTGTTTTATAAGACTGATCCCTGACCCCCTTCAGATGCAGAGAGCAAGTCGAGGCTGTTGTTACCTGTGCTTCTGGCTATAAGTCAAAGGGCCCCATAACCCATTCCTTGGGTCCAATTAATTTCCTAGAGTGGCTCACAGAACTCAAACATTTTACTTACTAAATCGCCAGTTTATTATGAGAAGATATAACCTAGAGTCAGATGGAAAAGGTGTGTAGGGCAAACTTTAACATCTATGGTAACAGCTCGAAGCTTCCCTGCACCTTCTGGGCACACTACTCTTCCATCACCTCCAGGTATTCACCAACCTGGAATGTCTCCTAAGCCCAACACTCTAATCCACGTGGTAGGTTCCCCTGGCAACCAGCGTCCCTCCTTAGTGACTTTCTAATAGTCGCAGCATTAGCATAAACAAGAGTGCTTGAAAGAAGCTCGTTATGAATTAAAAAGAAAAAAAACATCCATTTCACTTGTACTGCTCTGGAGCTATTTCAGGAACTGGGAACAAACTAAGTATTGTCACAAAAGATGCTTCTATGACTCATATTGAAAATTATAAAAGCTCTATGCTAGGAACCATGATGAGGACCAATTACATATTTCTTATTAGAAATCACAATATCAGGGTGCCTGAGTGGTTTAGTCGGTTAAGCATCTGACTCTTGGTTGGGCTCAGGTCATGATCTCACCGTTCCTGGGATCTAGCCCCACATCAGGCTCAGTGCTGACAGTGTGGAGCGGGTTTGGGATTCTCTCTCTCCCTCTCTCTCTGCTCCTCCCCTGCTTGTGCTGTCTCTATCTCTCTCAAAATAAATATACATTTTTTTAAAAGATCACAATATCCACAAGGATATGCTGGGTTTCTAATCCTTCCTAGTTTTCTTGTTTGGGTTGCAAATAAACATGTCAGTCCCAGGTAAGGCACATAAAAGAAAGAACAAATTTCAAAAATGTACATAAGGAGTGGGTATGTGGCCAACAGAAAGTATGAAGTTGAAAAGGTAAACAGGGCTAAAGAAAGAACTCTGAAGAAATTTAGTACTTAAGTAAACAGTAGATGTAGAGGAAATTACTACAACAATTATTTAAAAACAAAGGACAGATTGGAAGGGAATGAAGATTTGGTGCTACAGCACAAAATCAAGGAAGGAGAGAGTTTAAAGAAGAGAAAGACCAAAAGGAGCAAAGCCTCAAAAATAAAAAAATAATAATAATAAAATTTAATTTAATTTAAAAACTTGGCTTTCGTACAAAGAATGTCATTTGCGCTGATAACAATAGTAGTTTCAGTGGACTTGGGACAGAAGCAAAATGACAGTCAATTATGATTATGAGTAACAAGGTGACTAAAGTTCCAGTGTGTGTGTGTGTGTGTGTGTGTGTGTGTGTGTGTGTAAACGCTTAAATACGGAGGTAGAAAGGAAGCATGGAAAGGGGCCGGAGGGGGAAAAAAAGAGAAATATACTGATTGTAAAGAATCAGGTGATAAATTAAAATATTAAAGAGAAGAAATAAAAGTATTAAATAAGTTCTCAGAGAAGGTAGGAGACGAGGAGTGCTTTGGGACTGGAGGAGAAAAAAATGGGAAAATATGTTCACATAAAAATAAATTTAATAGGGAGAGGTGAGGAGCATGTTGTGACTTTCTTCCTTTTAGCCTTTATATCTTACTGAAAATGAGAAAAGCAAAAGAAAAAAATTAAAGATTTAGATGAACTACACTATAAAACTGGGAAAATAACTAAACCTACTAACACTTGACAACAGTTAAGATTAATTAAGCAGTACTAAAGGTGAAACTAAGCGGAAAAGTGCTAAGTTTATTCCGGCAGTACTTATCCACCATGCTATTTGGATTTTTCCAGCAGAGAAGCCACTATGCAGAAACAAAAAAAGTGGGTCTGCAGTGAGATGCACAGAAGAGAAAAAAGGCTATTATAGCTTATGGCTGCCCAAAGGGCTGTCTACCCAGACCCAAGATGTGGAGACATTACAAATAAGCCTACAGGGTCAGCAAATTTCTCCAAATTCCACTTCTATTTTCTTTCTCTGCTCAGACATCAGTCCTAATGCTATATGCCTGAATTTGCTTTTAACTTCCAATGTTATTGTATCCCATCTCATCCCCATAATCTGTATACTGATAATCTATCCTGCCCAACTCCAGTTTCTATCCCAATTTCTCACAAAATAATTCCAGGGGAATTATCTAGGCTTTGCCTTATCTGGGTGACAGTCTAGACAAAGGACTCGGAACAATTCTGTTGGTCTCCTATGCCCAACCATCAGGTCTCCTGAACAGTGTGTAGAAAATACTGAAAGCCATAAATTGTGTGTTTCCCACCATGATAATAAGCACACAAAGCCAGATTGTGAATCTGAGATATCTTCCCATTAATACTGTTCAGCAAAACCTACAGACACCTTGGGACAAGAAGAACGCTTACCCTATTTAGAGTGTGATATTAGTAGTTAGTCTTGCTGAGCAAAAATCGCACAAGAAGAGTTAAACAGTTAAGGAATAAGCCTTACTTAAGACTATTACAAGAGGGGAGAAGGATCAGAATGCAGTCTGAAGTCAACTCAGCCAAAACAAAAGGCTAGAATGTTTTAAAACGCTAGATTGAGCCGGAGAGTGGGAGCCATCTGTGTTTGCTGAGCCTTGAAGGCCAGAACATTGGCTCATTCCTTTACTGTGAGAACAGCTGTGTTACTAGCAGAATGCCTTGGAACCATTCCCGTATTAGGAACATGGTATGTGTTCACTGAGTTGAATTAAATAGAATTGTCATATTGGCCAGATAAATACACAGTTACATTAGACCCCATCATCCCACTGTTTATGACCTGAAGTTTCTCACTCAGTACCAATCAGGTTAAACCATTGTTCTGAGCAGGCAGATTTACTAGCAAGAGATTCTGCAATCCAGACTCATATCATCCTGTGATGCCACCAGCCTCGGTGTAGCCTTCACGGTCATGATGACAAGAGAAGAGAAAATGGGAGACATCAGGCAGGATTTTGTATGGACAGGCAAATACATCACTTCCAATTCACTTCCCTTGACCAGAGCCTGGCTGGTCCCAGCTGGAATGCGAAGTGTCTCAAAAATGTAATCTTCTCATTTGCCCAGAAGAATGAAATTAATATTAAGCATCTTGCAACTATGGCACATTTTAGAATTTCAGTCAGCATCCCAGCTCGTACTAGGACTATCTGGGTCCATAATAAAGCAGTAGTTTCTCAAATAAGAAACTATCCCCATGAGAGTCCCTTAGAAGTAAAATGTTGTCACAGTCAAATGAGTTTTGGGATCATTGCAGGCTACTTTTTCCATAGGGATTTACCATGCGTTTTTATAAATTAAACTCTGGGAAGTCATATGGTTAAAAAAAAACTTTATAAGTTTGTTTATCCCAGTGTTTCCCAATTTTTAAAAGATTATTTTCCCTTAAATTTATGAATCATTCCATCAAACTTAACTATTGCTCTGTGGACCATATTCTGAGAGCAGAATTGGATTAGACTTTAATTTTACCTGAAAGTTGTAAGATAAGAATAAATTCATGCAACCTCATTCTGTGGATCAATATGGACAACTTTTTTTTTTTTCTTTTTAAAGTTTCCTCTTCTGCATGTATTGTATCCAGTCTCTTAAACATTGACTACTGTACTTCCATGGCTACTGATAACAACAATAATAATACTGCTATGAAAAACAGCGGCTCATTTTAAAAGAAAAGAAAGGAATCAATTGGGTGTTACTGACCCTAAGTTGAAAAATCAGGTCTTTAATTAAACTTGCCCCAGGAAAACATGCCTATAGCCAACTTTAACTGGCAAGTTAATGAACAGGGAATTGGGAGAATTCAGTTCTCTTTCCCTCTCCAGTACACACATGCCAACCTCCAAGTTCCTAGTTATAGTCCCAAGACAATATTTCTCATCCATGAAATTAATGGATAGCAATTGCATATCCTTTCCAGTGAGCACCTCAGATCGATAATAATGAGGAAGCAACAAATCACTTTAATCAATGAAGTAAATTTTGTAATAGCTAATTTTATTTGTTCAAATCTTTAAAACAAATACTTCTCCTGATGGACTCCTAGTGATAAGAGTACTGATAAGCATCTGTGTTTGACATTTAGATTAGTCCTCCTTTTGAGGAACTAGCTAGAGTAATCCTGCTAAGATGCCATGCCTCCTATTTATCTAAAAAAAATATCACTTTCCTTAGAGAAGACATTTTCTGCCCCCCAAAAAAAGTCCATTTCTCTTAAAGCACAGCATCATTTGGACAATTGCATTAATCCTGGATTTTAATGATTCACAGAGGCATTTTTAAATTTTTTTATGTATGGTTTTCTTTTCTACAAAACAGCTTTATTGACATATGACTTACATGCCATAAAATTCACTTGTATTAAGTGTACAATTCAATAATACTTCTTAATATTATAGAATTAAGCAACCGTCACTATAACCTAATTTCAGAACATTTACATCATCTCAAAAATGAACCTCTTGTTTACTTTTAGACACTTCTCATTCCCACCGCCACCACCAGGAAGACACTAATCTACTTTTTACTCCTATAGATTTGTCTTTTCTGTACTTTTCATCTAAACCTAACGATACGGTGTGTCCTCCTTTGTGTCTGACATCTTTGCTTAATATGATGTTTTTATCCATGTTGTAGCACATGAGTACTCCTTTCTTTTTCATTGCTGAGTAGAATCCCATTGTATAGATGTATCATGTTTTGTTTATTTAAAATTGTTTCCACTTTTAGACTTTCAGCTTTATTGTGATACAACTGACAAAATTTTAAGACATTTATTTTTTTAATTAATTTCATTTAATTTTTTAATTTTATATTGAAATATGTTGACATACAATATATTAGTTTCTGGTGTAAAACATAGTGATTTGGGGCACCTGGGTGGCTCAGTTGGTAAGCATCCAGCTCTTGATTTCAGCTCAGGTCATGATCTCACAGTTCATGAGATCGAGCCCCACATTGGGCTCTGGTGCACTCTCTCTCTCTCTGTCTCTCTCTCTGTCTCTCTCTCTCACTCTCAAAAATAAAGAAATTATATAACATACATTATGAAACGCTAACCATGGAAGCAACCTAAGTGTCCATCCATAGATGAATGGATAAACAAGATGTGGTGTATTTACACAATGGAATATTACTTGGTCATAAAATAGAATAAAATCTTACCATTCATGATAAAATGGATGGACCTACAGGGTACTATGCTAAGTGAAATAAGTCAGACCGAGAAAGTTAAATACTATATGATTTCATTTATGTGTGGAATCTTAAAAACAAAACAAATGAACACACCAACAAGCAAATTATAAAAAAGAGACTCATAAATATAGAGAACAAATTGGTAGTTGCCAGAGATAGGGGAGGGGTTCTAGGCACAGGTGAAATAGGTGAAGTGCATTAAGAGGTACAGACTTTCAGTTATAAAACAGGTAAGTCATGGGAATGAAAATTGTAAGACATTTAAAGTATACATACAAAGCATTATGAAAGGATTTCCCTCATCTAGTTAATACAATTATCACCTTAAATATTTAATTTGGGGGGGGGTGGGGAACAACTACATTCTACTCTCTTAGCCAATTTAAATTCTACAGGATGGTCTTATCAATCACAATCATATGTTTATCTCAGATCTCATTTACTTTATAGTTGAAAGTTTATACCTTTTTACCAACCTGTCCCAACGTCCCCCACCCCTAGCTCCTGGTAATCACTTTTATCCTCTCTTTCTCTATGGCTTTGAATTAAAAAAAAATCCACATACAAGTGATACCATGCAGTATTTAACTTTCTCTGTTTTCTTGTCTGGCTTATTTCACTTTGCATAATTATTTTACTTTTCATAATACCTTCAAAGTCCATCCATGTTGTTGCAAATGACAGGATTTCCTTTTTTCTTCATGGCTGAATAATATTCTATTGCATATAGCATGTATTGTATATATTATTATTTATACATAACTTTGACATTATATATATATATATATGTATGTATATGTATATAAAACGTTCATTCATTCATCCATTCATCCATTCATTGATGGACACTGAGGTTGTTTCTTTGTCTTGGTAATTGTGAATAATGCTGCAATGAACATGGGAATGCAGATATGCCTTCAATATCCTCCTTTGATTTTTTTTTTTGATAAACCCAGAAGTCGGATTATTTGATCACATGTAGTTCTATTTCTAGTGTTTCGAAAAATCTCCTCAGAATGTTTTTTGCCTCCTAAAAACAACAAACTGGTGGTGGCCAGAGGGGAGGTTGTTGGAGAGATGGGCAAAGGCAAAAGGGGTGAAGGGGAGTGGTAGATACAGGCTTCCAGTTATAGAATGAATATGTCATGGAGAAGAAAACTACAGCATAAGGAATATAGTTAATAGTATTAAAGTAGTGTTGTATGCTTGCTGGCAGATGGTAACTACACTTGTGGTGAACAGAGAATAAAGTATAGAGTTGCTCAATCACTATGTTGTACACCTGAAACTAATATAACATTGTGTGTCAATACTTCAATAAAAAATATATTTTTAAATGTTTATTTATTTTTGAGAGACAGAGAGACAGCATGAGCAGGGAGGGACAGAGAGAGAGGGAGACACAGAATCTGAAGCAGGCTCCAGGCTCCGAGCTGTCAGCACAGAGCCTGACGCGGGGCTCGAACTCACAGATGGTGAGATCATCACCTGAGCCGAAGTCAGATGCTCAACCAATTGAGCCACCCAGGCGCCCCTCAATAAAAAATATTTTTAAACAATAAAAATAACAACTAATGGGGGGCGCCTGGGTGGCTCAGTCGGTTGAGCGTCCGACTTCAGCTCAGGTCATGATCTCACGGTCGGTGAGTTCGAGCCCCACGTCGGGCTCTGGGCTGACGGCTCAGAGCCTGGAACCTGCTTCCGATTCTGTGTCTCCCTCTCTCTCTGCCCCTCCCCCGTTCATGCTCTGTCTCTCTCTGTCTCAAAAATAAATAAACGTTAAAAAAAAAATTAAAAAAAAAAACAAACCACTAATGTATGACTGCTGTATATCAAACAACTGTGATAGGAACATTGAATGTATTATCATATAGAGATTTTTTACTTGATTTATTATTTATTTACATATTACTATATTATTCATTATTATTATCTGTTATTTATTATTTTATCAGTATATTATTTACTATTTATGTATGTCTCTCTAACCTGAAACTATGGGCACAAATAAATGTCAAACATCATTTAGTGTCCAAATTTTCCTCTCTTTTGACTTTTAGCAATCTTAATGACTCTCCCTACCTCAAGGCTTTGATGGTATCTATATAATTGATATTTAGATTCCAAGTAAATATTTCCAGTCACTATATCTATCTTTCCTTCAAAGTCTTGACCACATACATAACTGATAATTAATCTTTCCTTGAATGTCTAATAAGCATTCAAATAAAGTATGTCCAAAACTGAACCTCTGATCTTTGTCCCCAAATCTATGACTCCTACAAACTATCAATTTCAGTAAATGACAAAATCCTGCCATTTTCTCAGACCAGAAACTTTGGTGTCCTCTTGGACTACACGCGTATTCAGTTAGGCAATCCTGTTACTTTAGTTTCAGAGTGCAACGATTCTTACTGCTACCACTTTGGTGCAAGCCATCATCGTCTCTGGCCGGGATAATTATAGTAGTCTCCTATCCTAGGCCATTCCTTTTATTATGTCCTCACCTCCCTTCAGAATAATCTAAGAAAGGAGTGAACATGATGTATTATATCAAATCATTTTACTTCTCTACTCAAAACCACCCAATGCCTTTCCTATTTCCTCTCTTAACCACACTGACCGTCTAGCTGTTATTCAAGGCATGCTTCTACATCAGGGCCTTCGCTCCTACTCTTTCTTCCTATTGGAATTCTCTTCCCCAGGTACCAGCTAGGTCTACTCCCTTTCCTCTTTCAGACCATTACTCAGATGCCATCTTTTCATTGCAGACATATATAATCACCCTAACTAAAGTTACAACTACTTTTCCTCAGTCCACTCTCCTTTCTTCCCTTTTCTGCCTTATTTTCTTTTATAGAATTTATCACCATCTAGTACACAATATATTTGATTGTTTATCTTAATGATTGTACCCCCACTAGAATATAAGCCCAGGATAGTAGAAATTTTGCCAACTTTTTCCTTGCTATACTCTTGAAGCTACTTGTTGACTAAATGGAGGAATGAACCGCTATTATCCTACTGATCTTTCTTCCTATTATGAATTCCAAAATTGTGGGTCTTAACCAACTATTATTTGAAGGCTTAACAGATGATTTATACATCTTGACAGCCTGGCACTGGAGGATGACCATCTTCCCATGTATATCCAACCACTCTTTTTGGGGGGGAACCCCAGGTCCTTTATGCATACAAAATCCCTATGCCTACCACCCGCATGCTCTCAAATACATGTACACACACCACATGCATGGACACAAGCACATATGGGCACATAGAAACATTCCTGATACACATTCTAAGGACTCTTCATGTAAGCAGGACATTTGGGAATTTTCATTCAAGGATTAAGCTGGAACCCTAGAGTGCCTGGAACAAGTCCAGTTTTAGCTTTTTTTTTTTTTTTTTTTTTACTTTTTTTTCCCCATGTTAATTTCCTACTGGATTTATTAAAAGAGATCACCTGGTATTTAATGCTGCCCCAGGTACAGAATAAATCATGGAAATGGCAAAGCATATATTAATAGCCTTTGTTAAAATTCCTTCATACTCTCCAGGTTCTGGACTCATTGACCTTTGGTAGAAACATAAACCTTTATACATGGAATGCCATTTTTACAAACCTTCAAATGAGTGGTAATATAAAAAACACATTATTTAATGCATCTTTCCTCTAATTAATGCTTTAGGGAGAAAACTCCTTTATATCTAATAAGGGCCCTCATTACTCGGAGTGAAAAAAAATCCATCAGTAGTAAAAAAAGAAATTTTTGTAAAGTCCATTTGACTCTATGAGCTCAATGATCCTTTAAAATAGTGATTCTTTGGGGCACCTGTGTGGCTCAGTCATTTGAGCGCTTGACTTTGGCTCAGGTCATGATCTCATGGTTTGTGGGTTCGGGCCCTGCGTCAGGCTCTGTGCTGACGACAGCTCAGAGACTGGAGCCTGCTTCGGATTCTGTGTCTCCCTCTCTCTCTCTGCCCCTCCCCCACTCGTGCTCTGTCTCTCTCTCTCAAAAATAAATAAATGTAAGAAAAAAATTTTTAATAAATAAAATAGTGATTATTTAAATTGAATACTGCTATTATGCATACATGTGCTTTTTATTAAGTGTCACTAGAATTTAAAAAAAGGATATTTCATCATAAGCTTTTTCAAACGTTATGAAATTCAATATCAATAGTGCACATCTATGAATACAACTATAGGAAATAATACATCCTTCAAAACTATCTCAAAAAGGTTTAATGACTTGCTATGAAATTAGGTAAAGAAAAACTCTGTTTCTCTCCATGGTGCTAGCAGCAGAAAGGAATCCCAAGAGACTCTAAAATAAAAACATGAGCTAGAAATAGATTAGTCCAGAATATCATGTCCTTAACAAAGGAAAATTGAATTAATAGGATAAATATAAAGGTGATGAAAAATTTAAGGAAGTAAAATTATCATCTTTCTATGCTCATTCTTTGGCAAGATGCCACTAAAGCAAAACAAATAAAATAAAATAAAACTGAGATAGCAAAGGAGCAGGTCAACATGGAGAAAGTCAACAAAATAAGTAATACAAGCTTGAGTTGAATTTATCACAAACAAGTGAACTAAGCAAAATATTACCTCCATGTACTCAAGATACAGGGCACTAAACAGGTACAAAATTAAAAGATAATTAGCATTCAGGAGAAATCAGTAACCTTCGCACAATATTTGATGCATTATTGTGGGAAGACAATCTACCATGGCTTCCAGTATTTCTCTAAATACTCTGTTTTCGTGGATATGAAACTAAAGAGTTGTTACTATACTCAGTGTAATTGCATGAATTATCACTAAACAAGTTTAAGATCCTGTTCTTTTTTTTAGTTAGCAAATTTTAGAAAATTGTCCCCATTTCATGCCCATCATTTGAACCCGCAGAAGTGATTGTCTGCCACTTTGCAATATGAATATATTTTTATTCTGTTTTTTTTTTAATGTTTATTTTTGAGAGAGAGAGAGAGAGAGAGAGGGAGGGAGAGAGAGACAGAACATGAGCCAGGGAGGGACAGAAGAGAAGGAGACACAGAATCAGAAGTAGGCTCCAGGTTCTGAGCTGTCAGCACAGAGCCCAACGTGGGGCTCGAACCCATGAATGTGAGATCATGACATGAGCCAAAATCGGATGCTTAACCAACTGAGCCACCAAGGTGCCTCCATACAATTTTGAATGTAAAAAACAAGCCGATTTACTTCTTTGTTCAGATTTCCAAAGAGAACAGTGGAACCATGTGGTAGACCCTGAATTGCTTGTTCCAAATCATTTAGAGTCCCCTTTTCCTCTGTATTCCTCTACTATCCAAGTAGAAAACTGTACCACTCACTTGTCCAGCTGGTCTTGCAGCTAAGTGTGGCCACGTGATCCAGTTCCGGCCAATGAAATGTAAGAGGAAGATACACAAAGGGGGATATGGGGAGAGCCATTTTCAAGGGACAGACTTAGCTAGAATGCCACTTTGGTTTTTGTCCCCTTTGCCTTTTTCCTTCTCTATTTTTACTACCTTGTGTATAGCTGGGATTACTGGAGAAGCAGCAGCTATTTTATCATCTTGAAGAATAAAATATACAACTATTAGAAATCTTGGAGCATGAATGTAAAAGGAGGCTCGGTCTTTTCAGTACTGCTGTGCAAACCAAACTCAGACTAAACTTATACTTAAAGTTGCATGAAACAAATCAACATTTCATCAGTTATGCTGATTATAAGCAGGTTTTACTTGTTTGCTATGGAAGTAATTTTTGACTGATAACCTACATCTTTTCCAATTTTTATTTGAAGTTTATAAAACATTCTTCTGGATAAATTATTGTCCAAATGTGTTTTGCATTAAAACACTTATCAATTTATTAAATAACATCTGATTTTTATCAAATATAACATCTCCCATTTCGAGTTTCCTTTTGGGAACATTTTTATGCATAGTGTAATTTTCCTGGGACAACGTTTGAACAGCGTGCAGTTTTCTTTTAATGTTTGTTTTTGAGAGAGAGAGAGACAGAGAGGGTGAGAGCAGGGGAGGAGCAGAGAGAGAGGCAGACACAGAATCCGAAGCAGGCTCCAGGTTCTGAGCTGTCGGCACACAGCTCGACCTGGGACTTGAACCCACGAACTATGAGGTCATGACCTGAGCCAAAGTCAGACTCTCAACCGACTGAGCCACCCAGACGCCCCTCATGTGTGTTGTCTGCAGTGTTTATTATTGTCATATTATATCAGAATGATCTTTTTGAATATTGGTATTTTTTATGGTCTCAAAAAGTATGTTAAATAATACTCATAATGCATGTTCAGCATTCAGTTATAATCCAACTGTGAAAACTAGATGTAATTATTTTCTTTCATCCTTTATTTAACTAATTATTGATAATTTCATGTGTTGTAACTACTACATCAACAATGTATAAAGGACACATCTGATTTTACAAATGAATGTACATCTTAAATAGAACTCATAGGAACAAAAAATTCTTTCATAGTTTCTTCTAGAGAAATGGAATAACTTTAGTCATGAGAAAGTAAACAAAACAGGAGGTACTTTATCACAATAAATACAAAGAGGATTATAAAACAACAGAAAGTGAAGTACAAAGCAAGTGAACCATGTTAAAACTGCTTTTGTAAAATATGTTTTCTTAATTCCAGGATTTGTCATAAACTCTTTAGTATGTATATTAGCATAGAAATATATGATCTTCCTAATGTTTTGCTATAAATAATGTAAATGTTGACTCATGATTTCTGTTTTCAAAATATTGCACACTATAAGAATGCACTGTCCACAACCACATGAAGCAAAATGGTTACATCTCACATGTAAAATATTGAGCAACAGAACTCAGACTCAACAGAAGCCATCCATCAGGATCCAATTTTTATGAAGTTCACTAATTAGCAAAACTAATGTATGACACTAGAAGTCAAAACGTAGTTCCCTCTGACAGAAGTTATTGAAAGGGGGAGAGTACAGGAAACTTTTGGGGTGCTAGAAGTGGTCTATGCCTTGATCTGCATTGTTGACACAGGAGCAAACATCTGAAAAACTCACCAAATGCTGCTGTGATCAGTGCACTTTTCATTCGTTACTGTATGCAAGTTATTCTTCAGTTTAAAAAGAGAAGAAAGAAATGTTGAGTTACTATTTTGAAAAACCGTTTGCTCACATCCCAACTCTTCTAATCAGAATTTTACTTAAGTTTTAAAATTTCAATTTTATTTCAAAGTAAAGGATATTCGTGTTAGTATCTAAGCATTCTAATAACACACACGGGAAGGTAAAGTCAGTAGACATTGAATGGCAAATCCTGAAGAGGTGATAAAATTCTCTCTTTTTTTCGATTCTATGTTCTGTAATGCTCACACTTTTACACTGTTAAAAATACAAGTTTGGGCACCAAAAAAGCCATATGTTTAAAAGAGTTTGGGCTTATGACGAGTCGATTCAAAATATGTATATGATGAAACGGTAGATGATTCTTTTAAAAGGGACCTCAAGGCAAACTTCAGGGGACAGAACGGAGATAAATGACACAGAGGGTAGACATTTCAACAAACAGGGAGAGAACTTTCAATTGGAGAAAAAACAATTGGTTAGAACTTTTGGATCGGAGATATAAGAAAATGGACCAGGTAAACACATGCTCGGGTGAAAGAAAACTTAAAAGTAAACATTCAGTGAAGAGAATTTAACAGTTAATAGTAATCTATTCAATAATTTATTTCTTTCTATAATGTTCATTTTAATTGTGATATTTTACACGTCAAAAGTATTTGGAGAATAGTTCTTTCTTTTCTCTCTAAAACAAATATTTCTTTTAAGACAAAAGTGGAAACAATGGTTTTATTTTTCTTTCCTTCTCTTTACCTCTAGGTGGCACCTGTGAACTGATAAAATATGGACTGAGAGGGTTCCTCCAGACCCCCAAATTCCATTTGGAAGGAAACCTACTTGCTTCCCCTCGTCCACCTCCAAGAGCAGGGCTTAACGCTCAACAAGATAAACTGGAAGGCAACCAGGTTCCAGGAAGAAGACCCAAAATAAATGCCCATATCTCATTATGACAGTGTGAATTTGGCCAAGCCGGTTCAACCTGAGTCTCATTTATTTAAAAATCTGTAAAATGGAGAGAACAGCAGGAAGGTTGGGCAGACTGCATACAGGAATGGTTTTTTGCACTTTTCAAGTGTTAGATTTCTATTCAAATAAAAACCATTACCAGTGGGAGACAGGATCACAGGAGGTGAAATATGGATTGATTTTAAGACCAGTGGATAGAACAAATAAAATATATAGGAGAATTTTAAGGACTGAAATATTCAAATAACAGCACTAAATTTAAAAAAATTAATAAAAATTACAACGTGTAGTATCATCTATGTTTCTCCCAGGGTTCTACCTCCAGAATAATATCAACATCTATGCACCCCAATTCATCAGTACTGTTCACCAATGGATACTAAAATAATAGATTTGTGAAGTTCAAAAGCAATTTGCAATTAAACTTTGATTTAAATTTTTTTCAGGGAAAGGAAAGAATTATAAATATCAAAATATTATTTAAAAATTTAGTATTTTACCAATCTATTGAAATGAAGTTTAAAGAAATCTGTAAACTTTGTCCAATATTGCACATTGTTAAAGATACTGACATCACTTTTTGTATGTATCTTGGATAAATTTTGATGATTTCTACACGTGTAAGATGCAGTTGGAAACTTTTCCAATAGTGTCATTCTGTTCAATTTGGTCATATTTTTTCTGTAATTATTTTGATATATTGTAATTATGTCTGATTAACATAAAAGTAGATGCTATTTACTTGTGCCAATTTTTTGCAGTTTACAAATTACTTAGACGGAGACAAAAATTAGAGTTGCTTGAGAAGAATTGTTCCTGACAAATCTGTATTGACTGCTCCTTAACATTTGGTGCTCCAGGTGCTCCCAGATTGATTTTTTCTTAAAATAAATTTTTCCAGAAGCATGAAATTTGACCAACTGTTTTCTGATTCTCAAGTACTGTTTAATTTATGGTTTTTAAAAAGTTTTTTTCTGCCAGATTTTCATTCTTTAGCATCAAGAGACCACTCATCAATCTACCATTGATATTTAAACATCATGAGTATCTTTGAGATTTCATTTTATTTCCTAAATAGTCAGGGAAGTATTTGGCTAGATCTTGTAAGGAAAAAACTCCTTCTTTGATTAAAGCGTTTTTATTCTAGTTGACATTTATTTTACTCATGGTTTCCTGTTGATCATATTTTACCTCTCAGATAGAAGAGGGAGAAGAAGAAGAAGGAGGAGGAGGAGGAGGAGGAGAAGAAGAAATCTACTACTTATGATATGTATCAAAGCAAAGTCCAACCATCTAAGGAAAACTTTGTCAACTGGGCCTTATATAAATTCATGGACTAATTTTATCCACAATAAAATGTCCATTCCATAATTACATTATTACGACATGTAAGTTTTTGTTTGTTTTAATGTACTCAGTTGGCATAATAAAATGTCATTTACCCTCCTATATCATGCACCACCTATGTCATTACCCTCCAATAATTTTGTTGTTGATTTTTTTCCCGACCCTTTAATCTAAATGTTTTGGAAACGCTAACCTGGACTTCGCATTATATTTAAGGCAATGTGTCAACTTCTCCACTGATATGTGCGCAGGAAAATTCTAACTGTGGCAGGCTTTGATGTACTTCACCGTGCCTCAAAAATTCACTGAACACGAAAGACAATTTTAGGGAGACAAATAGCCTTTTCTGGCTGTTTTGCAATCACTTGGCACAGACAATGTGTGTTCACCTATAAGTCTGATCATCTGCCTCATCATCAGTTAGGGCCCTGCAGGAGTTTGACCTCTGGGTGCTTCCTAAATATACCGTTTTCATTCTCACACCTTGGTCTCTACTGTTTCTCTCCATTTAGTATTTTCAATCTCTTTTTTCAGACTTACTACATAGGTAAAATATGCTGACTATCTTTTCCCTGTGCCTTAACCCCAGTGCAGAGAGAGAAGAAGTTTATAGCCACTATGAGGTTAGAAAATTGGGGTTGAGGATGGAGGTGCCATTTTACTATTATGTTTACTATTGTTTTTGCTCTCAGTGCCCCTAAGTAGGCAAGCGAGGTAGAACCTCTCTGCACAGGTCACAAAAGAGTCAGGCATTACACCATTCCCGTGACAGCAGCTGGGTGTTCATCTGCTAAAATCAAGCGTTAAACGGCGTAATCTCGCAAGATGCTGTCAGCAGACTGTCTCACTTACACTTGATTCCCAATTTCTAATACAGTCTTCACCAGATATATTCATCGGGGGTTACCTGTGCACGAAGAGGAGTGAAGAAAGAATGAGATTTAAGCATTCCTCGGTGACTAGTAAAATATCAACAAACTACCCCCCAAAAATGTATCCAGTGTCTTAGTCTGTTTGGGCTGCTCTAACAAAATGCCAGAGGTTGAGTGGCTTATAAACAACAGGGATTTATCTCTCACACTTCTGGAGGCTGGGCAGTCCATGATCAAGGTGCAGGCAAATTCAGTATCTGGTGAGGACTCACTTTATAGCTGGCCGTTTTTTGCTGTGTCCTCACATGGCAAAAGGCTTTCTCAGACCTCTCTTAAAAAGGCACAATTTCCATTAATGCGGGCTTCACCCTTATGACCTAATCACCTCCCCAAGGCCCCACCAGCTAATACCATCACATCAGGCTTTACGTTTTCAATACATGAACTTTGGGGAGCACAAACATTCAGACCATAGCATCCAGTATTGCCTAAAACACATTCTTTGTATATTGCACTTCCAGGTTTTTTCTTACTGTATTTATCATGTAGAGCTTGCAGCAGAATCAAAGTTGATTTCTCAACCTAAAAAGTCCATACTGACTATATTTAAAGTCTAGAAGATATAATATAAATTATCTGGATGGGTGTTGATGATGTCAGCATCTATGCAGGTTTAGTGTTTGTCTTGCCATTTCCTCATTTACCTGCTTTATTCAATTTAATATATACAGAGTCCATTTATTCTCCTTTCTTACCTCTTTTCTGTTACTTCTGCCAATTTGTAATGTTTTCTTCTCCCCTCCTTCTTCTCCTCCTTTATTAATTTTGTCTCATTTTGAATTTTGATCTTTCTGAATTTAGCCCTGAAATACAACTTATGCTTTTTCCTATTTAAATACTGACTTTCTGGTTTTTCTCCCTTTCCCCCTCATTTGTGGTTGTTTTCTTTTCGCCTTCTTCAAACAAATCAGCAAGTTGAATCTTTTTTCTTCATTTCTGTTTACCTTGTTCTCTTCACATTAGACAACTAAATTTTTTTCTTGGTGTCTGCCATTAAGTACTCAGTTGTAAATGATGAGCTACAATTAGAATGTTATTTCTAATGAAATTAACTGTTCCAAAAGGTTAGCAAATTAGAGATGAAATTTTATCGTGAACAGATACCTGTTTCTGTTAAACAGAAAATTCAAACCGTAAGATAAATTCAAACCATAAGAAACTACTGAAAATACTAACTCATTGTCCAATTTTCTTAAAGTTCTTATGAGCCTAACAGGTGAATTCATCGAAGTTCGTCTAGGTACAACGCAGAGATTTGTAACAGGAAACACTGAATCAGTTCTGATATATGTATGTATGAATATATCTGCTACTATTTTATTATTTGAATTGGTCATTGCTATTTTCCTCCTCCCTTGAACAGCCATATGTGTGTGTGTGTGTGTGTGTGTGTGTGTGCGCGCGCGTGAGCGTGCGCACGCGCGCACGCACGTACGTGCAGAGGGTATGTGAATGTGTGTAACCGCATGAGAACAAGGAAGACCATAAGTGAGGTCATGGAAAGTACTAAGAATGCTATGAGCTTACATGACAATCTACTCAGTTTGAACTCCTTTTCCTACAGAACAGAGAATGAATATATACAGAGGTTATTTTTGTTGTTGTTTGCTCGATACTACTCTTGTAGGTGTCTTTGATTAAAGAAATTGATTTTGGGGGACCATTGTTTTTCTTCAAGCATAAGAAACTGGAAATAAAACTTTCCAGAAACTTCTGAGAGAGATAAGGTTTCCTCTCTTCCACTAGATTGCCAGAAACACGTGTTTGCTGGAAGACTGTCCTTACATTTGTCGACAGGATCTTAAAACCAGACTATCCTAGGCCCTCATTTTGCAAATAAGAAATGCGAGGCAGATTCATACTGCAGAAGCTCAAAATCTGGAAAAATGGAGCCAAGAAGAATGTGGCATTAGAGAAAATGCATATTAGGTTAGGAAATGCCTGACATCTAACAGAGACTGCCCATGCAGAGCAAATTGAGGATAGTTTTTCTTTTTTTTCTTTTCTTTTTCTTAATGTTTATTTATTTTTGAGAGAGAGAGAGACAGAGTGCTAGTGGGGGAGGGGGGAGAGAGAGGGCGACACAGAATCCAAAGCAGGCTCCGGGCTCTGAGCTGTCAGCACACAGCCCGACCGGGGCCTTTATCTGTGAACTATGAGATCATGACCTGAGCCAAAGTCAGATGCTCAATCAACTGAGCCACCCAGGTGCCCCAAGGATAGTTTTTCTATTTTACGTTTTCACACACTTCCTGTCCTACCCCTCAGCCACTCCCACCGGGTCACTGCTTAAAAGTACAAACCAAATACCAAAGCCTGGTATTTGGCTGTTTCTTTGCTCTATGCTCTGAGAATGCAGTTCCACTGCTTACCTCAGAGCCTCTGAACACATCTATTTCCCATCTGGCTCCTGGCAGCCAGCAGCATCCATGCATCCCAGAGGGTTTTCCTTCAACGGTCACAGACTAAGGGGTGGCCAAATGTCTTCTGATATTTATCAGTCTCTTTGAAGGTTGGAAGGAAATGGGCTCTTGAGATTGGAGTCTGGAATTAATTAGAAGGAGGAGGCAGGTCTGCAAGATCAATGATTGTGACACACCAAAAATAGAATAGGACAAAGGTGGGGAAAAAGGATCATCAGCCCCTGTGAAGCACTTATACTAGTCTTTTAACCCCTGGTTGTTTACATCAGAGCTAAGAACTTTGATCCTTCTTTAACAAACGTTTTTTTGTGGCAACCATTCTGAACACCCATACCCAATTTTCAAATCATACCTCTATTCTTGAATCATTTCTCTGACCATGCTACTTCTAAAATGGGCCTTCTGGGAGGAAACATTTACATTGTTTTTCCTCGGAAATGCTGACCTATTCCCCACTCCTCCTTCCCTTCTTACAGAAGTACTGGCTGAGGGACAATAAATTCACTTGAGGGGCAAAACAATAAGAAAGCTGGATTTATGAATTTTGCCTTCCTTACCGTGTATTAGTACCTTAGATTTTAATCTTGGAATTAGCCTGCAAGAATTTTTGTTTATACGTCCTATATGCCAAGAAGTCAAGTCAAAGATCATGGAGGAGTTATGTGAAAACAAGTCCCTGTGTTTAGGAATTTCATGAGCCACAAGCGTTTATTTGACTAAGGATAGAAAATGTGAAAGGAATGGATAAAAACAGGTCAACAAAACTATTTAGAAAAAAGCAATTTTCAAGGCATAGATAATTTTTCTCTCCCAACAAGGACTAAAACTAACTTTATGTTGTCTTTTCCATCTTTTAAAAAAAATTTAGTTATCTATTTTTTGAGAGAGAGAGAGAAAGAGTGCAAGCAGGGGTTGGCAGAAGGAAAGGGGGGTAGAGGGAAGGAGAGAATGTTAAGAGTCCAATGCAGGGCTCAATCTCACAACTTTCAGATCTTGATCTGAGCTGAAATCAAGAGTCGGATGATTAACAGACTGAGCCACCCAGATACCCCTGTCTTTTTCATTTTACCTGCTATCACTCTTGACCAGCAAAAAAGTCTTTCCACACCCAACATGGATTTTCAATCCTGAAACAAAGCCTTTCATCTGAATGTTTCATGTCTTCTGTGCAAGCTGCTCCTTTGTCTGGGACACCCTGCTTTGTTCCTTTATTCCTGTTAGATTTTCACTTATGTTCCAATGCTCAGCTCGGATGTTCTCTTTCTGTTTGACTTTTTACCGGATCTCCATTCGGAAGGTAAACTCTTTCTTACCCTAGCGCTATGCACTAATCACTATAATAGCACATAAAATGTTAGAACATACTAATTTGGTAATAAGACTATATTCACAGATCCCATCAGCATGCACTGAAGACATGAATGATGTTTTACTCATCCTTGAAAGTTTTTTTTTTTTTTTTTTGCAGAATTTAGCTTCCTTACTTTTTGTTTCCTATCCTGCGAGGAAGTTATCTGAATGTGAAAAGAGAGAGGAGACAGCAAGCATAGATCATTAGGAAAGTAGAACACGGGGAGCTGGGAGGCTACTCATCCAACATCTCCATTGTACAGATGAGAGAGAGGAAAAAAACACACAGAATGGATAAGTAAATAAGAATCTTCCTAATAACCCACCCAGCTATCTAATGGCTACTTCTTTAACTTAAGATGATTCATTTACACAAAAAAAAATTTATTAAGCACTTACACCCTGAGCTCACAGGCTAGGCACTGGAGACATGAAGATGAATAAAATCTAGTCCCTCTAATTAGGAAATTCACAGTCTGGGCACCCGAGGCAGGGGTGAAAGACCCACAGTCCCAGAATTTAGTACAGCACAGGCTGGAACTCTGAAGAATCAGATGACGCAGAGGCAATGCGATTGGTCAGATGTCCACAGTTACCTGGAAGACTCTTAAGCCTGCATTCTGGGAGTAGGGGTAAGTATATGTTGTCTGTTCTTGACCACCTGCAGTAAGGTTTTACAAGAAAAAAAAAACATTCACAAGCTTAGGCAAGAACGTAGGTTTTCTAAATAAAGATTAAATAGAATAGAGACTGTCCAGAGATCATGAGTCCTACAGGGTTAGAAATTCCAACTGCATTTGTACCTCTAACTGTAAAAGGTAAGACTTGGCAAGGTAGTTAGTTAGGAAAACCCCCAAAACTTCTCAATCAACCAAGTGACAACTGTGAGGCAAAAAATCAGGTTTAAGGACTTGCCCACCTGTTATCTTAGATGGCCACGATGTGGCAACTATTACATTAAGAGGGCAGAAAAATGGGAGCTAAGAAACCAAGAAATATATTAGACTGGGAAATTGCTGGGAAAAAAACAGGAGGTATTTAGTAGCATATAGGACTTCTAGAATAGATGGGGAACAATATAGAGTTTTGGGGGAGTCATATTACATTGGAAAGAAACTGTGCCCCTGGACTAAAAAAGTTTTTGACCATTTACCCTTAACACAGTCCTTAGTGCCTCCTCAACTATATAACCAGGAAATAGACTGCAGAAAGAACAAAATTCCCAGGAGAACATAAGTCTCAAGGCCCATTCAAACTAGGACCAAAAAAGAAACTCCAAAGGAATGGAGTCAGGTTCCACAGATAACAAATAATGGTGCTCCTCAAAGGAAACAGAATTGGAGCCTAATCAAGGAGGCTCCCAACCAATGTACAGGCCTTCAGAATTCTGCCCCGAAGGAATTTATCACCATAAGCGAGCATGGGTATCGTGTACATTTCATTCTTTTCCTAAGGGGTGTTCTTATTGTGTTTTTCCTGTCCGTGCGTCATCATTGCATATTGGGTGCATGTGGCAGGGTTAAATAAATTGCCATTTTAGGTCCTGGTGCAAAGGCTTGTGCACCAACCAGGGAGCCGAGAAACTGAGCTGGAAGAATTTGTTGGAAATGCTTTGTTCTAGCTGAGGAAGGAAGGATGAATTCGGTATTTAGTGACTGAAAGTTGGGCTCTAGAGGGACTACTAAGCTAGTTACAAAACCTATTCTTTCTTCCCAGCTTCTCTTGCTGACGGATGTGGCCATGAGACTGCTTTTGAGCCAACAGAATGTGAATGATTATATGTGCCACTTGCGGGTTTACTCACAAAAATCTGCCATGTACAACCCTCCGTGTTCTTTCCCATTTTACTGTTTGATGCAAATTAGCCCAGCTATACCAGATGCCACACGTAGTAAAAGTCTCGGATCCCTGAAACTTGACTAGGAGCAGAGTCCCCTGCTAACGAGCAGTATTCATTCTGGACTGTCTGTGAGTGGGAAATAAACTTCTCTCGTGCGTTAGTCATTAGGATGTCATTGGTCGTTACAACGGTTAAACTTTTCCAAATAACATAACTGAAGAGAAAAGCTATGAATCCCCAGGGCTTCTGGAGTTCTCCTTGTCCCTGCTTTTTCACAGGCTGTTAAGCAATCCATATTTTTCACGAGATGCTCAAGTTGGCACAAAACATTTCCTGTTTCTCCCAGTCTTAAGAATTGTAACTGATAAAGTGTAAATAAGAAAGAAATTGAATCTTTTTTTTCAAGTTTTTATTTGAACTACAGTTAGTTAACATACAATGTAATATTACTAATATATTATTAATGTTATTAAAATGCAGCGTAGAATTTAGTTATTCAACACAGGGTGCTCAACACAAGTGCCCTCTTTAATCCCCATCACCTATTTAACCTGTCTCTCCGCCGACCTCCCCTCCAACAACCATCAGTTTGTTCTCTATAGTTAAGAGTCTGTTTCTTGCTTTGCCTCTCTTCTTCCCCCCCATGTTCATTTGTTTTGTTCCTTAAATTCCACATAGGCCTGAAATTATATGTTACTCGTCTTTGAGAGAAACTGAATCTGATAGTTATCATAGAGAGGTGGAGAAAATTCTAAGAACAATTTAGCTGAACCCAATTATATGAGTGATTTAAGAGAAGGAAGAGTCAAGTGTAACTACCATGATTACAGCTTGGGTAACTAAGCAATGTTACTAACTTTGTGAGTATAGGAGGTTTCCAAAATATTAAGTTTAAAATGTGTTTGAGATGTTGAGATGGAAAGGGCAGTTGGAAAGAAAAAGCTGTTGTCCTCACAGAGAAGACAGGGCTAAAAATCACAGTCAGAAAAACAGATGTTAAATCAGTGTGTAAGATTTCTCAGGACACACTCACAGAATTAGAAGAACGAGAAACACAAATAAGGTTTTGGACTTACCTACATGTAAGGGGTAAAAAAAGATACCCACAAAAGAGGATGATACAACTTAGGGTGCAACTAATTTATTAAATGCTTATACGGTTAAAGTTGATGGCTTAATTCGGCGGGGGGGGGGGGAATGTGATAATACATTGAGAGAGATATAAAGGCAAAGAAAATGGGAAAATAAGAGAATTTAAAAAATGGGAACATAATGTAGTCTCTGGGGGAAGAAGAGAAAACAGAAAAAATAGGAGAGAAAACTTGGCATCAGATGAGATGGAATTTTTTTTTCTAAAAGGCAAAAGAAAACAATGTTTAAGAATTCAGTCTATAGGGCGCCTGAGGCACAGTCCGTTAAGCATCGGCTCAGGTCATGATCTTGGGGTCCGTGAGTTTGGGCCCTGCGTCGGGCTCTGTGCTGATAGCTCAGAGCCTGGAGCCTGCTTCGGATTCTGTGTCTCCCTCTCTTTCTGTCCCTTCTTCGCTCATGCTTTATCTCTCTCTCTCTCTCTGTCTCTCTCAAAAATAAATAAACATTAAAAAATTAAAAAAAAAAGAAATCAAACAGCCTATCAGCTGGATATTGAAGGGGAGGAAAAATAATTTTCCCTTTACTATTCTAGATCCTTGGCTAAGACGCCCCCCATACTCCTATAATAAGAAGTTTAATAATATGTATGTCTCTTGTATACATGGAAAATACCCAGGAAAACGGAGTAACTCTCAGAAATGGTCCAGGCCATTACCTTAACATCTCCAGCTAAAGATGAAAGAAAATGTTGAGGAGTTGGGGAACCAGTTATGAGAGGCTATCAGGAAAAGCGCAGTAAATGAGGGTTAAGTTTGGTATGCAGATTTAGTGATGGCCTCCTCCGTTGATAAGAGTTTCTAGAAATTTAGCCATCTCTCTCTTCCTGGTACAGAGAGGGAGATGCTCTTGCAAATGGAGATTTTTTCCTCATGAGCGTAAACATTTCTTCCAAAAGGGTAATTCTACTGTTTTCATAGCTTTTCCATGTCTACTATTTCTTAAAAATAATCAGCCTAAAATAATCCTTATGCCAGAGATATATTTTGGGGTGAAAAATTTTATGCCCCTTCAATGTCATGGATATAAGGTGTGAATCATGGCTATGGATAAACAGTTAAAAAAAATAATAAATTATTACTGCCCTCCTAGCATTCTGAATAGATATCATTCACTTTATAATTCATTCTTATACTGATATAGCTTATAACTGATGAGCAATTTTTAAATTACATCATCATACTATTAAAAATGATCAGCTTTTTAAAATTCTTTAAACATAGAACACTGATGAGTAATATCCTTTAATATAACTAGTGTTTTCTTGGTACTATGCTGTACATTTCCCATGTGTCATCTTCTGTAATCCTCACAATAGTCTGATGAAGTAGAAACCATTACTGTCACCAGCTGAGAAGATGATGGCTAGTAGACTGGTCTTAGGTGGCTCGTGGACTGGGATTGGTTGCAAATTCCACAAAGTACTCCATATTGCTCTTTTATGGGAGCCGTAAAAAATGTTCTTCCAGCCCCAGGGGTGTACAATTAGTATCATTAACACATTGCACCATTATCCATTCAAGGATAGACTATTCATGTATGTGCTTGAAAAAACAATGCTAATCAAAGCCAAAAAGTGACTGTATGGAATGATTTATTCATTGTTCTGGGCTTCTCCTTAACCAATTATTTCACCCATTTACATGGGCCCTAGAAATTGTGCAAACTTTTCAGGTGCAGATGTGCAAATTCATCTATAATGTCAACAAATAAACAAGATCGGTCTTGTAATTCAGAAAAATCTGAATGAGTATGCAATTCTATGGTTAACAGAGACTAGCTCATAAGTCAATTCAGATAACCCATGCAACAAACATGCCATAAAACTGATATTTCTGCTAAAGTTACTATGACCTACAGTGAAATGCCCTGAACTTGCTCTCATATGTATTGGGACTTAGCATAATCTAGCAATCACAATCACTTCTCAATAACAATAATAAAAAAAACCTGGTGTGGAATGGAAGGATTGTGGCTTATGAAGAAACAGGTCTTAAAAAAAAGAAATTGACAAAGAGAATGAATACATATCTTCAATTAACATAAGTTCAATTTGTCTTCAGACTTTTCAAAGTATTGTTTTGAAAATTTCACCCTCTGGGAGTGCTGACAAGTTGTTTTTGTTAGCATTTTTCTAACTATAAAATAAATGGTCTTCTGATAAATGAAATCATAACGGAAATGACTGATATTTAATTTGTTTATGCTTATTTTGCATATGTCTTCTGCTGTTTCAGACGTATAATCTCAAACATGGTACTGAGGTTTATGTAGTTGTTTCTACAAAGAAAACATGAGACGAATAAAGTTTTCGTATAAAATATTTTTTAATTTTTTAATGTTTATGTATTATTTTTGAGAGAGAGACAGACAGACAGACAGAGCATGAGTGGGGAGAGGCAGAGAGGGAGGGAGACAAAGAATCCGAAGCAGGCTCCAGGCTCTGAGCTGTCAGCACAGAGCCCCATGGTGGGGCTGGAACTCACAGACTGTGAGATCATGACCTGAGCTAAAGTCTGACGCCTAACCAACTGAGCCACCCTGGTGTCCCATATAAAATGTTTTAAGTATAGAATAAATGATGTAGCAAAAGTGCTTAATTAAGCAACTAGCATACAATAAGCACTACATTCATTATTAATTAACTTTAGATTTTAATTGCTATTTCATGTCTCTCTTTCCACATATATATGTGTATATATATATATACACATACATATATATTCTTGATATTAACTACTATATATTTATAAGTGACATTAAAAAAGCATGTTGTCTATACTTTAAAATTTTTAGAAGCGTTGGGGCGCCTGGGTGGCTCAGTCAGTTAAGCGTCCGACTTCGGCTCAGATCATGATCTCTCAATTTGTGAGTTCGAGCCCCACGTCGGGCTCTGTGCTGACAGCTCGGAGCCTGGAGCCTGCTTTGGATTCTGTGTCTCCTTCTCTCTCTGCCCCTCCCCCACTTGTGCTCTGTCTCTCTATCAAAAATAAATACATCTAAAAAATTTTTTTTAATTTTTAGGAGTGTCTAATAGTATATTTAACCTGGTAATCAATTTGAATAAAATTATTTATTTAAGAAGACTAAATACTTTGCATGTATTTAAAGATTACTGTTGTTAAAGTACCTATCCTCAGGCATTCACTTGCTCATTCGTACATTTGATTCCTATTTACCAGGTCATTACTACTTGTCTAGTATTATGCTAAACACTGTAAAGGATACAAAGATTAATGGATGGGGTTCCTTCCCACAAGTAATTTAAAGTAGAATAAGATGCATATTTTATACACAATATGTAAATAACTTGAAGACAGAAAACAAAACTGTTAGGAGATAAAAATTTCACAAGATAACATAATGCAACAGGAGCCCAAAGGAAGTAGCACACACATCATATGGGCAGGAGAGACTTCAGCAGCTCTTAGGAAAGAGTTTAGATGTGAGATGTTGTATTGAAGGGTGGATAGAAATTTGTAGGGCTGTGAAAAAGGATGGGGTACCCTCTTGTCTGTCCGTATTCAAACGAAAAATTTTAGTTCCTGAAATTTTAACTGTAGTAAATGATTTAGGTTTATTGTTTCTCCCGCATTTCAGCAATTCAAATTCAAGGAGAATACAATCTGAGTAGATAATTCTTATAAAAGGCCAAGAAAGGATAAAGTTCAATTTCGAGTTCTTAAGGTCATCTGAGACATGAGACGTGGGTCATTCACCTATCACTGCTTCGAGTGGTGCATCTCTCAACATTTTGGCAGAAAATGGAACTTCAGGCAAACGGAGATCCCCTATTATATCTGTAGAAATACATTTGCAGCTGGTAAAAATAATATGTACATGTAAGTTTTCACAAATACTTGATATTTTGAGATGGCCTGACATCCTTTTTTCACAGGGGGTTGCACAGCCCCCAGCCTTGTCTAATAGTATTCACATTAAAACTGCATCCATTAACACCATGCTTTCCAAAGGACAGCATCCGAAACAGGGTGGCCAACTGGGGGCTCATACAACGTGCCCCGTGGTGGTCTCAAGATGGCTACAGCCACTCTCAATTATGTCTTTCTCATTTCAAAACTTGGGCAAAGCCAGCCTCAGGAGATGACAAATTGAGATCACTACCCCAGGAGATTCCCTCCATTAGAGCATAGTAACATTTTCTTGAGCAGCTGGCCTCTAAAATATCCTTCAAGTCAGCATTTCTATAATGATTAGCATTAGTATGGAACACTGCATCTGTACCCCTCCATCTTGGCTCCGTGGTTCGGCCACACTTCCCGTTATGTTCTTTTTATAATTCTTACCTGCAGAAAATCTACCCGCTTAATGCGATTTGTAATAATAATATTGCAGAGCCCATTTATTAACACTACTATCGGTGCTTGTTTTAAAGAGATTAGTAATTGTAAAAAGATTGGAGTATTTTACAGATTTCACAAACAAAATGTTGAAAGAAAAAGAATATTATAGAATGATATATACAATTTATGTATTGGGTTTTTTTTTAAGCCAAAACGTGCAAAAATATGCCTTGTTTATAGTCACCTGTAGGGATATGAAAGCGTATAAAAACTGGCTTCACAGGAAACTCATGATATTTTTGACAGTGGTTACCAGGGGACTGGGGATATGGAGATGAAGGGAAATTTTGGAAATCGAGGATATATGAAATTTCAACCTTATATAAATATATGTGCATGTGTAAATATAATTTTTATTTAAAGACATGAAGCAAACATAATATAATCCTAACAACTGTTCATTTAGGTACAGTCGCTAAATGTGTATTACATTCTTTCGTATATTTTTCTGTAATTCTGCAAATAAATATTAGTTTTAAAACACAGTTGAGGGGTGCCTGGGTGGCTCAGTTGGGTAAGAGTCCCACTTCAGCTCGGGTCATGATCTCTCTGTCTGTGAATTTGAGCCCCGCATCGGACTCTGTGCTGATGGCTCAGAGCCCGGAGCCTGCTTCCAATCTGTGTCTCCCTCTCTGTCTCTGCCCCTCTCCCACTCACACTCTGTCTCTCAAAAATGAATAAACGTTAAAAAATTTTTTAAAAAATTTGAGCTGCTGACAGCTGAGGACTGCTTCACCTGCAACAACACTGTAATTTTGCCAGACTTGGTTGTACTTTTTTTTTTTTTTTAACTTCCTGAGGCAGGGTGCTGTTAAAGGCAGAGATATTTAACAAGCTCTGTGAGAATGGTAAAGTCACCTAAAAGACACAGTAAAGCATTTTTGCTATGCCTATGAGGGCCAGAAATAAGTTCAAAGTATAAAAGAGTTACCTGGCACAAACATAGCCTCCCTGTGATCGTGCATTCTATGGCTCTTCTATGGGCAAAATCACATTTTTATATTGGTTTTTAAGGTCAGACATCATATTTTTCTAAGACCTAAATAAAAAGTAGGTTCAGTAGAAAAATATTAAAACAATGTTTGTGGGAAAAAGGGATATAATGGTTGCTAGATGAAGGAGTTCTTAAAGTTTTGACAGAATCCCTCTTGTTATGCCCCCAGATCAAAGTTGCTATGAAATCAAAGTAAATGCACTAGAACTCTATGGACTGTGTTCAAGCATTCTCAAATCAAGAGTCTCATGGAAAGAGAAAAACAAACTGAGTCGGTAGCTCAGTCAGTTGACTGACGATGCATCTCCTTGTAATTCCTGAAGGATCAGGTGTTTCAAAACTTGACTTCCATAAAAATCCAAAGGGAAAGAGTATTCTAAGACATTTTGTCTTCAGACACAAAGTACTATTTCAGAGTTCTAAAAGGTTGAAGGTTTGTTGGAACTGAATGCAGATAACACATATCAGTGCAGATTTACTACTCTGGAGACACTGTGAGAATCAGAGATAGGGCCATCCATCCCATCCCTCATAGCAGCAGCAGCTGTGACATACAGCAAACTGACTACAGACTCACTCGTCGAACTGAGCCCAACTTAGACTGTACTTGGGAGAGGGGAAAGTCCTTCCTTGTTGCATTCTTCTCTTCCCAGTGCTTTTTATCTTCTCTTTAGGGGTATTTAAGGTTTTCTATCTTCGTCTTGGTGCCAGAAAAGAGTTGAAAAATGAGCATTGAAGATTTGATGACATAGAAATCAATCAAGAACCATTTGCATTTGGAAAGGATTGATGTCTTCTCTCCTCCGTTCTAGTAAGTGTATTTTGAGTCACAGACCTCGGGAAAGAGCCCCAGGACCTGAGTCAAGGCGCGCTCTCATCTTTAGACTAGATCACATCTCTACAAGCCCAGAGTAAATCCCTTTGTCTGTCTGATTTTGGTCAACACGGCGTGTGGATGCCAGTTGCAACATGGTTGTGGCACTAAAGAGCTGAGTCAGGAGCAAGATTGCCTGAGTTTGTAAGCCCAGCTCCATCATTAGTGACCCAGAGACACTGAGCAAGTCATTAAATCTCTCCGTTCCCACTTTCTTTACCACTAAATACAGGAAGGTAACGATGGTGCTTATGCAAAAAGTTGGCAGGAGGATTGAATGAGTATAATACATACAAACTGTCCACCACTCTGCTTAACCATCATCACTGATGGCAAAATGCTGCCTCGAATCCTGGGTTAAATCCGAGTGAAGTGGGAAACCATTTAGGAGATAGAGTCCTAACAGTACAATAAATGTCTTGAAATAAATGTTGTTGTTGCTGTTTTCCCCAGGCTTGGGATCTGCTGATCCAAACTGCGTGCTCTTCTCCCCAACACTCTTCCCACCCAGATTCAGGAGTTAAGATGCTGGAGAAGCCAAATTCCATTACTTTCTGCCTTTACTGCCTGTGTCTCAGCCATGCATATGCTCCTCGCTTTACCTAACACAGGGCTGTGTTTTGATGTTCAGCCTTGGTGCCCATATAATTCATGTCAGCCTCATTACCAGGGCCTGAAGTCCTGCCGTTGACTACATCCTCTGGATGAGCATCAAATACTCCTTGGTTCCCAAATGCCTCTGGTTACATCAAGCTATATTTGCAAGGACACACACACAAACTGGAAACCTAACTGTGCAAGTTCATGAATCTATGGAGAAAGTATTTTTCATTCTTTCAAACAGGCCATCTACAAGGTCATTTATTCTGCCTGTAAATGATATGCACTTTGCCTTTTTAAAAAACAATTTTTTTTACATTTATTTACTTTTGAGAGACAAAGAGAGACAGAGCACATGTGGGGTAGGGGCAGAGAGAGAAGGAGACACAGAATCCAAAGCAGGCTCCAGGTTCCAAGCTGTCAGCACAGAGCCAGACGCGGGGCTCGAACCCACAAACCACGAGATCATGACCTGAGCTGAAGTAGGAAGCTTAACTGACTGAGCCACCCAGGCACCCCTGCACTTTGCCTTTTAATTCATTGATCCCTCTGTCCTTTTTAAGTCCTACTGATTCTTAGAATCAGAGTTTAGACTCACTTCCTCCCAGACTTCCTCTTTGTGTTCCCATAGCACTCTGCAATTCTGCCAGTGTAGTTTTTATTATGGACCATGTAGAATGATAGGAACAAATTTACCTGAGTACCGTGTTCCTGGAAAGCAGGGACCGTTAAATAAATCCTCCCACCCTTTGTGTTCTGGAAAATGATTTAGTGCAAAGAACTACACATACCCATATGAGTTATTTAAAACTCATGGAGAGCCCCTCTTGTTTACATAGGGAAAGGCCAGACACAGCCCCTCCAAATGCCCATTCTTTGTTTCAAAACCAAGGAACTCAATTGTTTGTACTGATCAGTCAGAACAAAATGTCCAGTAACTTGACCAAATTTTAATCGTTTCTCTCCTTACCCCAGACTCCTGAACTTTGGCCCGCCCTAGAGCATTGGAACACACAACAGTCCTTTCTAAAGGATCTCTAAAGAATTCCCGAGGATAGAATCACTGATCCTAGGGAAAAAACATCTACTTTGCAATCATGCCTCCTCACTCCCATCCCCCTACCTGGCTCTTTCTTGCCTTATTTACTACTCCTCTGAATAAAAGAAAAGCCATTTTCTGCCCGCCCTTTGAAACAATTTTAGCTCTTACGGTCAGAAGTCTCTCCCTATTGCCAAAGTCTCCCTACATCTATTACAGTATTTCTGTCCTATTATTGCAATTATCCTTTTAATAAAGACTCTACTTACTTGAATCCAGATTTGTTTTTCTTTGACATCAACCTTTATTGTAATTATCTGTTTTATTTTCCGTATTCTTTACTAGATTATAAACTCTGCGAAGGCAGGGAAAATGTCTCTTTTTTTCACAATTAAATGAGTCCATCACAATGCTCCATCATGGAAACACTCAATAATTTTCTATTTCTCTTCACTGATATGTTTCCCTCTCCTCTCCCCTCTGCTACCAGTTTGTTCTCTGTATTTAAGAGTCTGGTTTTGGTTTGTTTGTTTCTTTGTTCTTTGTTTTGTTTTTATTTTATTCCACATGAATAAAATCATATGGTATTTGTCTTTATCTGACTGACTTATCTATAATTGAATATTATCTGGATTTGATCTCATATATCTAATATTTTAATTCAATAATATATTTTTTATTTTGAGATTCAGGACCACAGTTTGGAACACAACCAACCAGAGGGAGAATAATTAATTTTAAAATGTCAAAAAGAAGAGGCAATGCCTTCCATAGTGATACCATATAGAATCTTGACAAGCCAAAATACTTCTGGGGGCACCTGGGTGGCTCAGTTGGTTTAGCGTCCAACTTTGGCTCAGGTCATGATCTCATGGTTAGTGAGTTGGAGTCTACTTTGGATTCTATGTGTGTGTGTGTGTGTCTCTCTCTGCCCCTTCCCCACTCGTATTCTCTCTCTCAAAAATAAAGAAACATTTAAAAAAATGTAAATACTTCAGGAGCCAAAATTGAAAATAACTTTTAGTTAATTACATATGAGAAGAAGAGTAATTAAGCTCTCAAACGTGTTTCTATTTAACACATCCATCAATGTGATGAGATGTTTGTTGCTCATGTAGCAGAGCTACTCGGATAAACTTGTAAAATAAAAATGATATTTTTTTAACGTTTATTTATTTTTGAGACAGAGAGAGACAGAGCATGAATGGGGGAGGGTCAGAGAGAGAGGGAGACACAAAATCTGAAACAGGCTCCAGGCTCTGAGCTGTCAGCACAGAGCCCGATGTGGGGCTCGAACTCACAGACCGTGAGATTGTGACCTTAGCTGAAGTCAGACCCTTAACCGACTGAGCCACCCAGGTGCCTCCAAAATGATGATATTTTGTACTGTCAAAGAGTTTTTACACATTATATATGAGATATGTTATGAAGGATATTCTAAATGTTGCCTAAGATAAGATTCTACAGGACAAAAGCTATGAAGTGCCTCATGGTTTTTTAAAAGCATATCTCCATTAAGAGAGGTATCATTTAGGTAAGTCCAGTCACCCTACAAAGGCAGTGCAGAAAATCTGATCTCCTCCTACCTTGGCTATTTTCCTAAATCCTGACCCATGCTTAACTTTACAATTCTATATTTAGGATCTCTTTTGCAAAGTTTACAGCATCTTCAAATGAAATCTTGGCAATCTATCTTAGGTGCCTCTTATAATACCAATTCTCTCATCTCAGACTCAACTCTGTGCCAATTTGTAGTTTTCCCAGACTTGGCAACAATATGCATTGGACCTTCATTGCCAAGCTATTCCAACACCTGTCACCCAGGGTTCATTCTTTAGGAACTTGAACCAAGAAGTTTTCATTATATGTGATTACAAGTGAAAGAGCTAGACTATATCATATAATTTTTAAATACTTATGTCTCTCTCAAAAACAAATAAATCTTAAAAAATGATGACAAAATATGACAAATCAATAGGAGTAAAAATACCTTTATAAAATAGTTCTGGTTTTAACAATTTGAGATGACTTTGTTTTTAGATACCTTAACAGAGTTGGTTATTTCTCTGTAGAATTTTTTTAAATGTTTATTTATTTATTTTGAGAGAGTGAGAGTGAGCAGGGGATGAGCAGAGAGTGAGGGAGAAAGAGAATTCCAAGCAGGCTCTGTGCTGTCAGGACTTGATCTCATGAACCCTGAGATCATGACCTCAGCTGAAATCAAAAGTCGAATACTTAACCGACTGAGCCACCCAGGAGCCATTCTCTGCAGAATTTTAAAATCTAAATGCTAACATGGTAGTCAACAATTATGGATGGCAGTTTCACATGTTGTGCCAACTATGATCAATTACCAGAGACCACCCGGTATACCATGTTAAGAAGGCTTAGAAGGCCATGCCTGAATATAGAAGGTAAAACAGTCAAGATTGATCTATTATAATTGCAATGTCCGTGAAAAGCAAAAGTGGCAAGATATGTATAATAAATAAAATTTTATACCTCTGGACTAGACGAATATCTAAATGTAATATTGGCTTATCTTTGTCTAGTGAGCAAAAAGTATAATATACATGAATATATTAATGTACACATGTAAGTGACGATGGCCACATTTAATCTCTGACCAAGATTGCTTTCTACTAGTCATAGCTACTTATCACTATGCAACCGATCAAGTCAAGGACACCTTCCTTACTTAAGTGATTTTCTTCTAAAGATTAGAGGAAATAACTAAATGTAAATGGAAAATGCTTGGTGCTTCTGAACAGTAGCATTGGCATAAACACTATGCCAAGTGAAAAAGAAGTATCACTGCAAAATTAATTTATAGACTTTGATTTTAAAGTTTTATTGCTACTGGGAGATGAAACAAGAGAGGAGAAGTTTTAGGGAATATTGTTCATTAAAAATAAAGGTCTACTTCTGACTTCTACTTCTGACAGTTTGGTGCATGAGAAAGTTTGAACAGCTCTAAACAAGTCAACTCTGAACCTGGAAAAAGTGCCCTTTACCTAGTAAGAGGATTGCATAAATGGCAAGAATTTGAAGGATGAATAAAGGACAGAAGTCAAATCAATGGAAAGCTTAGAGAAAAAAGCAAGTGTTGAGGGGCCCAATCATTGTGGCATTGACCTTCCATTTTTCTGGCTTTGAGGGAAAAAGGGAAGATGTGATAAAGCCTAGTGCTCCCTCCTGAAAATGCAGATAAACGAATATACATGCATACATGTGGATCTCATGAGTTATAGCCTTCTTTTAAAAGTGAATGCAAACAGTAAATAAAACCTACACACACACACACACACACACACACACACACACAAACACACACACATACAGCCTGTCTTGGCCTTGGTGCTGGGGAGAAAGCAGAATTAAAATCATTGAAGAGACAATTTAAATCCCAAGCTGGCATTCATATTAAAATCCTCCCCTCCATAAAAGCAATAGGAACACTGGATTAATGTCAAAGTGTCCTCTTATGAGAACACCAGTTATATGGGATTAAGACCCACTGTATTACCTCTTTAAATAACTTATCTCCAAATATGGTTACATTCTGAGGTACATTCTGGGGGCTAGGACTTCCATATACAAATTTTGGAGAAATATGATTCAGCCCGCAACACCAGTTTTGTTCACATTCAGACTGAAATAAGATGAAACTGGATAGTAACTCAAATTCACGTGCAGAAATAAAAAGCACCAGTAGAGGTAACATAGGTAAAAATGAAAGCAGTACAAACATATTTTTGTTTCTTGCCTCTATTCTTCTAATTCTAGCTGCTCATGACGCTGGTGAGAGCTGTTAAAAGTTGAACTGAGCCATTAAAACAGTACTGTGCTATGTAGGTAGAGAACTGGTGTGTGAAAAATGGAACGAACAAACTTAGGAAGTTATTGTATTAGCTAATGTTTTCCTCCTGTATAACACTTGATATCAAGTGAAAGTACTATTTGAGGCCTCTTATGAATTTCTGTCTGCCGTGATTTCAAAGTGTAATATGGATTACAGCGTCTTCCTTCATGGTGATCAAAAGTAGAAATTAAGAAGCAAGTCATACTTTCCCTCCAGTCCTTATCGCTATCAACCTGTCGCCAACCGTGATTCTCATATAACAACTAATTTCATCAGCCTCCTTAAAAAGATAACTAAGCAGATTTGAATTCACAGATTTGACTGTGTTTAAGGAAATGTGAATGTTTCTCTACCTCCAGCAAGAGAGTAGATGTCCACTTTTTTAATGAGATAGAAGAGGAATTTCTTCTAAGCTCTCACCAGAAAAGGGAAAGCCACCTTTTCAGATTATGTCAAAGACTCCTGAAGATCTTGGGAAAATGTGGTTCTCTGTCCACAGCCCAGAGTGTGCCATAAGAAACCAAGAAAGGGGCTCAAATATACTCAAGGACCTGCTGAGAGGGTTGGCCCATTACCTACAGAAAGTGAACATATGGTAGCCAATCCTGGCTTCATACAGAAGATGAAAGAAGAAATAAAATGCATAAAAGAGATTCCTTATATACAGTGAATATGGAAGAGAAAATTATTGTCCAGACAGGGCCATTTCATGAAATAAAACTCTTTTTATTTTAGGTTTTTGTCCTTGCTGTAGGCAAACTTAATCCATGACATTTCACAGAGATTTCAAGAGGCAAAATGCCTTACTTCCTTGTGAAAAGAGCATACTTACGCAAATCATGCATTCCTATAAAGGACTCTTTGCATGGGAGGAAGTGTCGCATCTTCTTTAACTCTGTGTAACCAGACTGATTGACACATCGGAGAAGGAGTAAACGTGAATAAAGTCAGTGATTGTTTCACTAGCCTGTTGAAAACTTTATCAACTACTTCACTTATTTAAAAGAATTAATAATACCATTTAACACTTAAAACATGCTTGCTATTCTTTTATTGTAAGTTTTTATTTATTTAGTTTGAGAGAGAGAGAGAGAGAGAGAGAGAGAGAGCAAGGAGAGGAGAGAGAGGGAGAGAGCATCCCAAGCAGGCTCCATGCTGTCACCAGGAGCTCAACCTCACATACCGTGAGATTATGACCTCAGCCGGAAGTGCACTCTCAACCCACTGAGTCACTGAGATGCCCCTAGTTCTTTCTAATCAAACAAGACCCAAAAGGTCAAGCCCATTATGATATGGGGATGCAGACAAGAATTAATTTTGCCTTTTTGTCAAGATAATGAACTTTATTTAAAAAAATTTTTCTTAATATGCATTTATTTTTTGAGACAGAGAGAGATAGAGCATGAGTGGGGAAGGGGAAGAGAGAGAGGGAGACAGAATCCGAAGCAGGCTCCAGACCCTGAGCTGTCAGCACAGAGCTGGACATAGGGCTCGAACTTGTCAACCACAAGATCATGACCTGAGCCAAAGTCGGATGCTCAACCAACTGAACCATCCAGGCACCCCCAGATAATGGACTTTGTTTTAAACGCATATGAAGATCCAGTAAATGCTATCTTAATAAAGTTGCTTAGTTAGTTATGAAATCATGACTCACATTACTTCACCATTATTAAAGTAAAATAACATCTGCAACATCATAATGGTATTGGAACAGTTTCATGGCTTACGAGTAGCTCAGTTTAATTTACTTTAATTTTTTTATGTTTTATTTTATATTTGAGAGACAGAGAGAGAGAGAGCATGAGCAGGGGAGGGGCATAGAAAGGGAGACACAGAATCGAAAGCAGGCTCCAGCCTCTGAGCTGTCAGCACAGAGCCCGGCGTGGGGCTTGAACCCGCGGACCGCAAGATCATGACCTGAGCCGAAGTCGGACGCTTAACCGACTGAGCCACCCAGGCGCCCCAGCTCAGTTTAATTTTAAATGTTATACGTTTATGCATGAAGAAGTTATAATGTTACAATGTTCTATAAACTGTCATTGTTTACAGAAATTCTTATAGTTCTGCCAACATTTCCTCTACCTTTTTTTCAGCACTGACACAAATTACAGCATATTAATTAGGTACATATGGAAAGTACTGTGTTTGTTGCCAGATATGATTACTTTTATTTATTTTTTTATATATTTTTAAATATTTTTACATTTATTTTTTAGAGACAGAGAGACAGAGCACAAGTGGGGGAAGGGCAGAGAGAGAATGAGACACAGAATCCAAAGCAGGCTCCAGGCTCCGAGCTGTTGGCACAGAGCCCAACGCGGGACTCAAACTCACCAACTGTGAGATCATGACCTGGGCCGAAGTTGGACGTTTAACTGACTCAGCCACCCAGGCGCCCCCAGATACAATTACTTTTAAAGAGCTTAAGTTTGTAGTTAAAATATCGTGTGAGGGAACTACCCTATGATCCAGCAATTGCACTACTGGGTATTTACCCAAAGAATACAAAAATACTAATTCAAAGGGATACATTCACCCCAGTGTTTATAGCAGCATTATCTACAATAACCAAATTACGGAAACAGCCCAGCTGCCCATCGACTAATGAATGGATGAAGAAGGTCAGGTACATATAGACAATGGCATATTACTCGGCCATAAAAAAGAAGGAAATTTTGCCACTTGTAACAACATGAATGGAACTAGAGAATATTACGCTAAGTGAAATAAGTCAATCAAAGATAAATACCATATGATTTCACTCATATTTGGGACTTAAGAAACAAAACAAACAAGAAAAGGGGGGGGGGAAAACAGAGAAGGAAGCAGATTAAGAAACAGACTCTTAACTATAGAGAACAAACTGTAGTTACCAGAGGGGAGATGGGGGGGGGGGATGGGTTAAATAAGCATTGGGGATTAAGGAGGGCACTTGTGATGAGCACCGAGTGATGTATAGAAGTGTTGAGTCACTATATTGTACACCTGAAACTAATATTACACTGTATGTTAACTAAGTGGAATTTAAATAAAAACTTAAAAGAAAAGAAGAATAAAAGACCAATAAATAAAAACTTAAAAGAAAAGAAGAGTAAAAGGCACTGGGGTCGCCTCAGTGGCTCAGTCGGTTAAGTCATCGGACTTCAGCTCAGGTCACGATTTTGAGGTTCATGAGTTCGAGCCCCGCGTCAGGCTCTGCGCTGGCAGCTCAGAGCCTGGAGCCTGTTTCAAATTCTGTGTCTCCCTCTCTCTCTGACCCTCCCCTGCTCATGCTCTGTCTCTCTCTCTCTCAAAACTAAATAAAGGTTAAAAATTTTTTTAAAGACTATCACTGGATAAATACGCCCCAGTAGATAAATAACTGCTTTGTTTTTAATTAAATATAGACAAGAAAACAAAGAATAAAAATCCACTACAGTCAGTTCTTCGAAGCTGTTGGCAGGATTTATTTTCAATACCAAGTGGAAACTGGGCACAAATCTAATCCACTCTGAAAATATAAACAAAATGTCCAAGCTATGCCAATGATGCTCTTGGCAGTAATACTTTATATTTCAGATTCAGCTTCAAAGAATAGGTTCTTGAACATGAAAGTACAAAATCTAATAAGAGTGCAGGCTTCTCTTCTGTCATTCTTTAGCAAAGTAGAGAGAAGAATACCACTACAGATAGGTAAAATGATCTTGTTCAAACAATATTTTTCTTATAAGAGTCTATAATATTTCTTTTCATTAGTCAAGTTTAGAAATGCTTTACATAGCTTTTATTTTACAAACTAAATAATCAGTGACCTACCAAATACTATTTCATATAAGAAAAGAGGAATTTTATGAAATCTGTTTTTAACATTTTAAATAATTTAAATTAAAGCCCAAGGAGATTTATCACTATTTTTTCTACTATTCTCCTATGGTTTTCAGTGCTTTTCTGCTATTAATGGCAATTTCAAATTACTGTCCTTAAAAAATATCAAACTCCTCACAATTTATTCTTTAGGGAGAATAAATTAATGAATTACTATTCTCAGAGGGAATAAGACACTTGACTGTCTGATTGAAGAAGACACTTGACAACAGATACAGGGTACATTGAGAATGAACGACTTGAGTGTTAAGAGGGAAATATCCAGAACTCATTTCCATCCTATAGTCTTCATTACATCAAAAACTATTATCTCTGTACCATCTTAAGAGTGAAAAGGCTACCTCACTATGAATTTTCCTTTTCAAAAGACTGGCATAGCTGGAGCTGATAGTAATAAAAACAAATAAAAATATAAGCCGAACCGCATTTTCTAAGGTTAGGGATGCATAAAGATGTGATTCCACCAACACCTGCATATTTTTATTTTGAAATAAAGATGGCGATATTCCCACATGTATATGGATAACTCATCCAACATACAGTTCTCCCAGATCCTGCCTTCTTTTCTCCATAATATCATCCCCTAACTTAGCTCAGCTTCTTACTTCCAGAACAGGCCATTGTCAATAACTAAGCCCTTTCTATCATCCGTTGATCCTAACATATTTGAACTTTACCCACTTATATTCCTGCTTCCTCTTCTATCCAGCTGAGATTATATAATTCACCTCTATGTGAACTTCTTGTATGTAACTTTAACTTTCTCAGCTCTATCTTGGTCCAAGTATCTAATGTCTTCTTATTCATAGAACCTGTGTGACTGGTTTCATTTTTCATTAATAACCAGTAAGCTCAGGTGGGCCCCTCACTGTTGCTAAATTTCTTTATTGTTGTATTTTACCATTAAAACCAAATTCATGGATATCCATAAAGCAGGTATACGTATAAAATAATGTGCTTTTATCCACTGAAATTTTTTTGAAGTTTTAGAAATGTAGCCAAAATCTTCCAATGGATAATGCTATACAAGAAAGAATAGAAATTATAATAGCCACTTCTATAAGGTGGAATTCTATAAGGTTTACAGGATTTAAGTCCAACATAAAGTGGAATTTGGTCTTGAATCTAAAACCTCATAAAAAACATAAAAATAACATATTCAGACTATGTCAATAATGTTTTCTCTGCCACAATCCTTGGTATTTCAGATTCTGCCTTCAGAGTCCTACTACACTGTCAGTTTACTCTAGTCTCTGAGATGGCAGTATTACACCTTCCCCTCCTCTAATACAGCCTTCCTTATTTTCACTTCCAGATGCTTCTTAGTTGGTGGAGAAAATGCAAGCAGTCTGGAGAAAAGTCCCCTCTACCACATCTCCTGTATACTTTGCACCCACGTATCGTGCTTTGTTTCATGCTTATATGGACATATCTTCTATGTCCCTATCCACGCCGCCCTGTTTCTACTTGGGCACTAGATCCCATCTGCCGATCTTCATCTACTTAAGGACATCACCGCAGAAGTTGTCCTCTCCTGCATCATCAGTTTCTCTTCTCCATTGGCTCATTTCCATCCACATAATAGCAATAAGGACATACATTCTTATATTGCTTACTATATTGCAGTCCTTGCTGAACACTAATTTAATCCTTATAACAACTCACTGAGAAAGATAATCTTTTTGCCATTCACTTTTGCAGGTGAAAAACCTGGAGCACAGAGAAGGTTAGAAACTTGCCTAAGGAGTAGAGGTAGTGGGTTGTGAGGTAATAAAATCCAATACTTTGTCCTGCACTTAATATAACTACTGTATACTTTACAAACCACAATCAAGGGGGGGGGGTGTGGATATCTATGATCAGCTAAAAATAAAGAAGTCATTCTGATTGGTTCTTGTCCCCACAATAATAAAATCTTGAATATTTCCTTTACACTGGACTTCCTAACAAAGACAAGTTTATCATTAATTCTTGATGTCCTGATATTTGAAGACACATTATTTATGAATATATGATAATTTGAAAAATTACTGTTTGTCAACATGAGCTGATGAATGTACATTCATTAATCATCTTAATTTATATTTCTTCTTTGTTGTGTTTTATATTTGACAAATCTTTTGCAATCTGATTCCCTTGTGTTCTTCATAAGATGTTTTTTTCTAATTGCACTTGTCTCTGAATCGTCTTTGACAGTCATTCTTATAGGTTCCATAGGTGATAGTATACCTCTGTTCTGCCATGAAAGCCAAGAGAAATGTGAAATTTGATGGTTTACCTTGTCTGGACCTATGCCAGCTAAGCCTTAGGCTTTGTTTTGTTTAGGTCCTTTGGCAAATATCATGAATGAGAACTGAGTTTTTTTTTTTAGCTCTACTCAGTAACTCTATTTATAATCAAGTCTGTTTCTGGTGACAACCATGGTGAAATCTGATTTTTGAATTATGCAGTTGACATGTGGTAGATGTCAGAAATTGAGTCTCTGTCAGCTGGACAAGAAATCTGGACCCATTTTCTTATTAGTCTTTATTTAATTTGTGTATCTGTGTTTGTCTTAAATTTCTGATATTTCCTGACATATGAGAACAAAGAAGTAACATGTTTTTTGTTGTTTTTTTAATCATTGGTAGAATCTTCTCTGGTTATATGGTTTGTCTTTTTACCTATATAAATTTCTCTTTCAAGAGAAGCTTTTGAATAGAAAGAAACCAAATTTCTAGTATGCAATGGTTAACTTTTGTAGATTGAAACACTTTCAATGATAAAATGACTCAAAATTAGTGTCTCTTCGGATCTTTTTAAATAAGGGTAAAGATAGGTGATTGCTACAACTTTAAGGAAAAAATAAAGAAAAACATGAAAAGCCTGTTCCACTAAATTTAAAAAAGTCACAAAATCACTTGGACATTCAACTACACTTTTCTAAAGACCTAATGGGAGTAATTAATGCTTTTTATATTTTTAAATGATTGACAACTCTTAATACATGTTGACAATTCCATTTCTATTGCTCTATAAAATTGGCTTCCCTAGCTTCCATAAGAATTGATAAAACTTTATCAATATTAACACAATTTAGAAAATAAATCTATAACTCTTGTCTAAATATGAGATGAACTCATAAACCAAATTATAAGATCTCTTAAAATATCTAACAAAGCAAGACTCTAACTTCTCGCTTTGATGGACTAATGTGGACCAGTGAGGACAAAGTACCACAAACTGAGTGGTTTAGACCAATAGGAATTTATTGTCTCACAGCCAGGAACCTAGAAATGAGATATCAAGATATAATTTGTCTTAGTTCCTTTTGAGAGCTTTGAGGGAGAAATGTATTCTATGCCTTTATGTTAGGTTCTGGTAGAATTTAAGGATTTTTCAAAAATATCAGGATAAGTTCCTTCACTATAGAAATATAATTATAGCCATCTTTCCTCAATTTAATCTTGAGTTGTGTAAATCTGGTGAAAGTCATGTTAATCTTTGATTTTAGTATAAGTAGGAGAATGGAACATTAAGGAGACTCTTTTCTGGCTCTGTGAAGAATGATGGTGTTATTTGATAGAGATTGCATTGAACGTGTAGATCGTTTGGGTAGTATAGACATCTCAACAATATTTGTTCTTACAGTCCACAAGCATGGATGTTTCCTTATTTCTTTGTGTCTTCTTCACTTTCTTTCATAAGCTTTCCATAGTTTTCAGTGTACAGATCTTTACCTCTTTGGTTAGGTTTATTCCTAGGTCTTATGGGTTTTGGTCCAACTGTAAATGGGATCGATTCCTTGATTTCTCTTTCTGCTGCATCATTATCGGTGTATAGAAATGCAACCAATTTTTCTACATTGATTTTATATCCTGCGAGTCTGCTGAACTCATGTATCAGTACTCATGGTTTTTTGGTGGAGTCTTTTGGGTTTTCCACGTGGAGTACCACATCACCTGTGAAGAGTGAAAGTTTGACTTCTTTCTTGCCAATTTGTATGCTTTTTTTTTTTTTATTTTTGTTGTCTGGTTGTTGAGGCTAGGACTTCCAGTACTATGTTGAAAAACAGTGGTGAGAGTGGACATCCCTGTTGTGTTTCTGACCTAAGGGGGAAAGCCTTCAATCCTTCCCCATTGATGATATTAGCTATGGGTCTTTCATATATAAGGCCTTTCTGATGTTGAGGTATGTTCCCTGTATCCTTACTTTTTTGAGGGTTTTTATTGAAAAAGGATGCTATATTTTGTCAAATGATTTTGCTGCATGTATTGAGAGGATCATACAGTTCTTGTTCTTTCTTTTATTAATGTGGTATATCACTTTGATTGATTTGCAAATATTGAACCAGCCCTGCAGCCATAAATAAATCCCACTTGATCATGGTGAATAATTCATTTAATGTACTCTTGAATTCAATTTGCTAGTGTCTTGTTGAGAATTTTTGCATCAAGTTTCAGCAGGGATATTGGCTTATAAGTTTCCTTTTTAGTGGGGTCTTTTTCTGGTTTTGGACACAAGGCAATGCTGGCTTCATAGAATGAGTTTGGAAGCTTGCCTTCCATTTCTATTTTTTTGTAACAGTTTGAGAATAGGTATTAACTCTTCTTTAAATGTCTTGTAGAATTCCTCTGGGAAGCCATCTGGCCCAGGAGTCTTGTTTGTTGGGACATTTTTATCCAAAAGATACAAAAATGCTGATTCAAAGGGGCACATTCACCCTGATGTTTATAGAAGCACTATCAACAATAGCCAAATTATGGAAAGAGCTCAAATTTCCATCAACTGACAAATGGACAAAGAAGATGTTGTATATCTATATCTATATCTATATCTATATCTATATCTATATCTATATCTATATCTATATATCTATCTCTATATCTGTATCTATGTAATGGAATATTACTTGGCAATCAAAAAGAATGAAATCTTGCCATTTGCAGCAACATAGATGGAACTTGAGTGTATTATGCTAGGCAAAATAAGTCAGTCAGAGAAAGACAACATGTGATTTCACTCATATGTGTAATTTAAGAAACAAAACAGATGAGCATAGGAGAAGGGAAGGAAAAATAAGATAAAAACAGAGAGAGAGGCAAACTATAAGAGACTCTTAAATACAGAGAACAAACTGAGAGTTGCTAGAGGAGAGGTGGGAGAGATGGGCTAAATGGGTGATGGACATTAAGGAGAGCACTTGTTGGGATAAGCATTGGGTGTTATATGGAAGTGATTAATCACTGGGCTCTACTCTTGAAACCAACAGTACACTGTATGTTAACTAACTTGAATTTAAATTTTAAAAAGTAACTATTTTATATTTGAGCTTAAAAATACAGAAATATAAGCCTAAGACATTTTTAAAACATATAAATCAGCTTTTAATATAAATTAATATTACATCTCAAAATATTAGAAGTTATGAAAGTAAAAGAAATTGTGGTTTATTAAGAAAAATAGTGAAAAGAAGAATAACAATAATTAAAACAGAAATATACAATATTATCATTAAACAAACATAATAAATCACCCTTATAATGATAAAAAAAGGAGATTTCTGATTTCTTTTTTCCAAAAGATTTCTGATTTCTAAAATTAAAAGGCAATCATCAACAGACAAAGCCAAATGTCTAATATTCATGTTTTGTTTGGTTGAAACATGCCTAAATCCACCAAAAATATTTTCTTGATCTGTGTGTAGTAACTAAAAAAACTTCCTTCTCTTGGAGATAACATTACTCTTATTTTTTTGAAAAGACAACTAAGTGAGTTGGCTGTTTTGTTTTAATTCAAAAGTGCCCCAAGACATTCGTAAATAGAGCAGTGTAACATCAAAGGTCCCTTTAGGTCTATAAGGTAATGAATCTCAGATCTAAGTGCTGAATTTCAGTTTTTGAAGCCCTAGTAAGGATGGCTTACATAATTGTTTTCATTACATGGATGAAAGAATGTGATTTTTCAAAATTTCGAATTTGGTTTTTCAGGCTCTTGTTCAAAGGAGAGAAATAGCAGATCAGTAGGCTTCTTTAAAGTGCTGTTTTTTGTAAAAGACATACCTATGTCTTCTATGTTATAAGACAGTTGGTAAAACATTGTTTATAGAATTAAAAATTGTGAAACAAAGTGGGAATAATGAAAGGTAACACCTGTTACTTGTAAGCAGCAGAAATTTCACATAATGTGTGCATAAGGTAAATTTTTTTCCTGAAAATAAACTATCTAAAGGTGCTGTCAATGTAATGAATGGTAGGGTGTTTTAAAAATGTGAAAACACTGTACAATAGAATCAAAAACATGAAAATGTTCAACACTAGAACTTAAAAGATAAAATCAGAAGATTTTCAGTTTTCCATGAGCTTTTGTTTTTGCTTTTCGTATCACTTAGAAGTTATTTATATTTGAAATCTCTGTGTCTTTCAATTTTTGTGGACAAAAGTTGATAATAAAGATTGCTAAGAGAATAATTTTCCCAAACACATATTTGCGCTAAATGTTAGAATTAATTCATATTATTAATTTTCCAGGGTTTTTTTGCTTTCTGTTTGATTCTACAAATTCAGTTACCAGAACTCCTACAAACTTTTGGTTACTGTTGTAATAATTTCACAATGCAAAAAACATCTGCCTCAGTTTTACTAAACACATTTTGCAAACTAACACCAATTTTTATAATGCTGTAGGTTCATATAATAATTTTACTTTAGCATAGCATATTACATAGATTGTATTTTTTCTTTCTAATGTTTTCTCCCAAATCATTCAATCAAAAATATTATTCCTGGGGAGAAGTTCTAGGAAAGATCTTGCTATATAATATTTAAGAGATATTAATTCTAGCCTGACTTTTTCTAGTATATATATATATGTATATATATATATGTGTATATATATATATATATACATGTATATATATGACATTTTAGTATTTTTTAAATTGTGTAAATATCTGAGGTGATTTCTAGTTAAAATATTTTAAACAGGTAGCACTAAAGGTAAAATGGTGGGATTTGGGGTGTTTTTTGTGGTTGTTTGTTTTTTAACAAACAGGAGGAAGGAATATTAACTGATATCATCCAGAGAAGCCACTAGTGTAGAAGTAATCAAAAGGACTCCAGCATAACCAAAATAGGTTTAGAAGCAATTACTCTCCAAAGAAGTGTGTTTATGGATGAATAGTCAAAGGACCTGAATAGACATTTTTCCAAAGAAGACATAAAAAATGGGTAACAGGAATAAGAAAAGGTACTCAGCATCACTAACCATCACAGAAATGCACATCAAAACCACAATGAGATATCACCTCATACCTGTTAAGATGGCCTTTATCAAGAAAATAAAAGATAACACTTATTGGCAAGTATATAGAAAAGTTGGCCTCCTTGCACGCTGTTGGTTAGAATGTAAATTAACACAGCAGTCTGAGGTTCCTCAAAAAAAACTAAATTAGAACTACCATAGGATCCCGCAACCCTTCTCCGTATAATCCCCAAGTAAATAAAATCAGTACTTCATAGAGATATCTGTGGTCCTACATTCATTGCAACATTATTCCGAGTAGTCAAGGGATCGGGGGAAAACACCGTGTGTCCACCAGTAGGTGAATGGAAAAAGAAATTGTGAGATTTTACACGTCTATAAGTACAAACGTATAAATAATGATATATTATCCAGCCTCTAAAAAAGGGAGTTTCTGCCATTTGCTACCCCATGGATGAACCTGGAAGACAAACCTTATGCTAAGCAAGAAAAGCCAGACACAGAAAGAAAACACTGCATGATCACACTTCTAGGTGGAATTTTAAAAAGTCAAATACATAGAAGCAACTCACTCCTTTGTATTATCATAGAAGAAAATAGCTCCAATTGTCTTATCATTTCTAAAATTCACAAAAAAGCAAATTTGTATTTATTAGGACATGATATATAAAAAATAATAAAAGCAACTATACATGATCTATTTGGGTTAGCTGTATACTAAGTTCTGTGATAAATGATTTTTGTGAATTATTTTACTTAAATCTCTTACAACTCCTCACAAAATAGGGCGTGGCGTACTTGATTTTACTCACGAGGAAGTACACAGTGATTCACCAAAAGTCAAATGACTAGTGGGTGATAGGAGAAAGCCTTGACCTTGTCTGTCTACCTCTTTCCACGATCCTCCCCTAATTTTCTATAGGCATGTTCATTAAAAGCATTTAAAATAATAGCGTCAGCCCTCACAAAATTATCTTCCAAGAATATTTACTACTCTGACAAATATCTTTCTGGGTGATGGTGTCTCACACTACTTTTTAAGCAAAGCCTGTTTTTGCTTGCACTGATGTATTTTTCTTCTAGTATATTCAAAATGTTTACTCTTTTCGTAAAAACAGAGCTGAAATGAGAATCAATGTTCAACTTAAAAAAAAAAAAAAAAACGTATTGTCAGTTTAAATTAAACCAGTGCCATTGGAGCTGCTATTAAGGCTTTGTCAGATTCAAAGCCCAATTTTAAAATTGTTTCTAAGAACTGATGAGCCTGGCATTTTGGGAATGATTACTGTTCAATTTTTTTTTTTTTTTAAATGTGGAGTACCTGGGTGGCTGTCGGTTAAGCCCTCGACTCTTGGTTTTGGCTCAGGCCATGATCTCACAGTTCGTAGGATCGAGCCCCGCATTGGGCTTTGCACTGCCAGCATGGAGCCTGTTTGACATTCTCTCCCCCCCACCCCCACCCCAACATGCCACTCCCCCCGCTCACGCTCTCTCTCTCTCTCTCTCTCAAAATAAATAAATAAATAAATAAATAAACAAACATTTTTTTAAAATTTAAGAAATCTCATAGTCACAAAGATAAGCTGACTGGAACTGAAACTTGGCAACATTCGTTAAATATTTTTTTCAGATTAATTCAATAATTAATCAAATAGCAAATTGATACGGTATTGGAGAATACGCGATTGAACACCATCCATTGGTCAGTAATACCTCTTTGCCCTCAAAACCTCTGAAAAGTTTACTGCCACATAACATGTTCTTCGGTTAAACTAAAATCAGAAAGCTTATAGTGCAGATACTCGAGGTTCTATAGAATCTATTAGGCAGTGACACTGTACAACCCACAACTAAAATGGGATTTGTTTTCTTTTTTTTCTTTTCCTATTTTCTTATTCTCATTTCTCTTCTTGATATCTTTCAATCCATTCTTTTTCCTTTTCCAATGTTCCTTTCTGTTTTTTAAAATTTCCTTCTGCCTCTCTTTTGGTTTTACCGGTATCACCCAATAGGTCCTCCTGATTTTTGTGTATCGTAAAGTTGTTGATCAAGAGCAGGGGTTGAAAAATTTTCCTTACATGTCCAGATAATAAATATTTTCAGATTTACTGACCATTCCGTCTCTGCCTTTATAGTGTAAAAGTAGCTGTGGACAACAGGTAGCAAAATGATGGGTGTAGCTGTGTTCCAATGAACCTTTATTTATAAAAACAAGCAGTGCAGCAGGACAGATTTGTCCTGGGCCTGTAGCTTGCAGACCTCCGATCTAAATTCCGGTTCATTTTGTGATTTACATTTAGATCTTACAGTGCTCTATGTCATAACATTGGTCAGCTGTGTTAGGTGTGGACAGACAACGAAGTCTTTTCCAAACTAACTCATGTGGTTAGTTCATTATTATTTTTACCTAGAAAAGCAGAGGTACTGACCATGTCCTTCCATGTTCACTGATAAAGACAAGACATAGGAAAAGACAACATTTAGGAAGGTCAAATTTTATCACTGTATGCTTGGCTTTATAAACAGTTTATTAGAGCTGATTTATATGAAAATTGTTTTGTTCACCTGGAGCTAATTGTTTACCTGATAGGTATATAGGTAAACAATTTTTAAAAATTATATCAATATTTAAATGATTATCTGATTTAAGTATTTTAGTTGTCATAGAAAAATAAGCAACTCTCTCACTTTCTTCAGCTTTGCAGAGAAACATTCTTTCTGGGTTTGTCAGTAACTAAAAGAACCCAGGTAAAAGAGGCTAGCCATTTCTAATGGGCCCTGTCTCATATTCCTCTCATGAAGGTACGCAGAGAAACAAACCTTCGAAACAGCTCTAGAACTTAAGCATAATGAGAAACAGGGTTTTTTTTCCAAGTCTGAATCACCCCATTTCTGTACTGCATACAGTCAGCCCTCAGCACTGTGCATACTGAAGAAGGTAATCTTAGAGTTCCATATCCTTAGAAGCCCTTGAAGATTGCAGGAGCCAGAGAAACCCTTGACATTTCCACCAAAATGTTTGCTGCTGAATTTCCTGTTCTGGAATTCATTGGTCTGAAATCTTGAGCTCCAGTTTGGAAGAGAACCAGTCATGAGTCAGCTCTCTGCTGCTGCATGAGCAAAAGAGAGAACACACAGAAGATGATTCACATGTGTCTGACTGTTGAATACAAAACATTAGTCTTCTCGAAAATATCTACTCAAAATCTTAGAACGGGATGAATTGGATTATTAATTTTCCTAGAATTAATTGGGGGTTGAGCAAAAGGTTAGGAGACAACAATTTAAGGGCAAATTTTTCTCCTTTGGAAGTGTGTTTTATCGAATCATCACTATAATTCCTTCACACAGAAAGAGACAGAGGGGTATCTGAATATCCTGATGCCTCATATACAGGCCACTAAATCATCAAAGGTTTGTCTTTTCACTTGTGTCTCTGCTGTCCTGCTTCCCAAGATGCCGGGTCTGGGCTATCAAATCAATAATACGGGCAGCTAAATTGAGAGCACCGGGTAGGTTACTTCCAGTCCACTCATCACGAGAACTGACAGCTCCTTTAGTGGTGTTTAGATGGTGTCAAGATGAAGAGGGAACAGACTGAAATAACTAATCTTGCACCAGACATCAGTCACCTATATTTAAATTTCAAAGGTTAAAAATGACAGTGCCATAATACTGTCCATTTCATGATAGACCCATCCTGGTCCAGGATTTATCCCTAAACTGCTGCCCCCCATTCACATATTGGCAGGGTCTCTCAAAGCTAAACAAGCTATGGAAGTAACATTGAACAATTTTCAAATAATATTTCCAATATGACTTGTTCCCAGTCTTCTCTTGCCCTTGGGAGAAACCTCAGGTGCTTATATACAAAGAAGATGAAACAGGTAAAGCAGCTATTTGTTAACAAACAAGAGCTTTGGCCATGAACCCTAGGATCAAGTTTCTGCACAGTAGTCTGGACCATATAAAGGTCACTTTTTTTTTTAATTCTAGGTAGCTACTCAAAAGGTAACTACAATTTCAGGTGAAGCAACTGACTGAAGAATGTGAAATGCCTCCCTTATTAAAATAATAATAATAATAATAATACTAGTAATAATAATAATACTGTAATCATCAGTTTGGAGATGTGAAAACAATTTACTGAAGGAGCCGTGGTCCATCAGTAGAGTCTTTAAAAGCGGAGACTGGGGGTGCCTGGGTGGCTCAGTCAGTTAAGCGTCCCTGACTCCTGATGTTGGCTCAGGTCATGATCTCAGGGTCAAGCCCCCTGTCAAGCGCCACTTTGGACTGTGTGCTGATTGATTATGGGGCCTTTTTAGGATACTCTCTCCCTCTCTCTCGGCCCCTCCCCCTTCACTCACACCCTCCTTCTCTCTCTCTCTCTCTCTCTCTCTCTCTCAAAATAAATAAATAAACTTAAAAAAAAAAAGTGGCCTTGATAGGGAAACTTCTGGCCAAAAGACCAGAGAGCCCGGATCTGTCATCCCTTTCTCCTCAGTAATGTCTATTGCTAGTACCCTCGCATGGCCATGAGACAGTAGGCATAAAAGTGTCAACAACACTAAGAAATCTAAATCTTCTTCAGATGACCTTCAGCATCACTACAATCTTTTTTAAAAATGCAAACCGGAACAAATACTAAAACCTATCCATCAAACCTTGCTAAATAGGCAATTGCTAAAAGACTTACTATATTTTATTTAAACATCAGGACATTTCTAGAAAGCATTTTTCCAAATTTCTATGTGAAGAAAGAATTTCCAAGAGGCTCTAAAATCTCCCAAACTCGAGAGCAAGTGAGGCAAATCATTTCACTATAGTCAGCAGCATCTCTTTTAACCAATTAGCAAGAAAACCAAGGATAAGAAAAGAGAAACTATTAAAATTTTTCTGATGCTGTATCTAGGTAATCAAGAGGTACAAAGTAATTCATGTTCATTTACCCAAATATCTCACCGAAATTATACGTATAATGATTTTTATCTAAGTATGTTTATGATCCAACAGTAACAAAAAATCTTGGGATGTCCTAATCCCAACAGTAAGTCATTACATTAAAAAACTGCAATTTATTCATTCTGTGAAAAACCTAAATCTACTCTCTTCTCGATTTACAATTGATGGTTGTCAGCTGTATCCATTTTTTCAAGTGCTAATCCTGCTTTTTTCACAAGATCCTCTCATATTCCCACTGGAGTTAGTTTTCCTTCCTTGTTCTCTGTCTCATTTTTAAAAGCTCCATCATAACACTTTTCAGTTTGTGCCTGCCTCCTTCACTAGATTATAATGTGTTCAGGAGCCCTGTCTGATTAAGCCGTGCCCCATAGCTACAAGCTCTAAACCTGGGCCTCACAGAAATTCATTAAATCAGTCTTCTCTAGTAGAAAATGTGTTTAGCCAAATATTTATTTGGACTATATTATACATATATGCATGTGTGTGGGTACATGTGAGTGAGAGAGTGTGTGTGTGTGTGTGTGTGTGTGTGTGTGTGTGTGTGTGTGATGAAGCTAACTTAACCTTAGGAAAAAGTTTTATTTCAAATTCTATACTAATATGGTTAATAATTAAAATTTACCCATACTACAAAGTAAAAATGACAAGCCTTCAGAAAATGAATGCACAAAAATGGTGAAACATGTGGAACATGGTTTGTCCTTTTGTGTAAATGGACATGGTCTTTAATGCAAATCTGTAGAGGAGAAATCAATTTTTTTAAATGCCAAAGAGTCTTCAAATTATACAGCCAGTACACTTAGCCTAACTCATCCTTAAGAGGTCAATTTGAAAAAAAAAAAAAGAGGTCAATTTGAGGAGAAGCAGAGGTCTGGAAACTGCTGACTCTGAAGGCAATGACTCAGTTCTTACTACACAGATAAATGATAAATGGAGAGTGATCAGAAAAATTGACCACATCAGTTTAGGTTTGTTCAATGATCCTCAGATAACTACTTGTTTAATTTAAGGTAATGTTTACATTCTCCTTAATTCACACACACTGAAAAATACAAGGAGCAAGAGAGAAGACTTGCTCTTAAACTATGAAGAAGAAGAAGAAGAAGAAGAAGAAGAAGAAGAAGAAGAAGAAGAAGAAGAAGAAGGAGGAGGAGGAGGAGGAGGGGGAGAAAAGGAGAGGGAGAAGGGGGAGAAGAGAGAGATGAGGAGAAGGAATGAGAAGAAGGAAAAGAAAGAAGGAGGGAGGGAAAGAGGGAAAAAAAGAGATTGTGCAGATTCAATTCTTTCACAACTAATATTATTTGACCCCCAAACAACATGTGACACCATAACTGACAAGCCTCAGTAGTAGACTTACTTTATTTAAATAATAAATAGCTAGTGGGACAAATTCTGTGTAGCTGGAGAGTCTGAATCACTACTGTAGTCCATCGTAATATTGTTCAGCTAGGTTTTAGAAATCAAAAGCAAAATTTTACCTGGAGGTTTAAATTTTATAGCATAGAGGAAAAATAAAATAATGTAATATTTTTAAAAGTATGCAAAATTTTATGTTTCTAATGATACTTAATGTCCTAGATTAGAAGTCATTCTAGTATTTTAATGAAATAAATGGTTTTGAAATATTTTCACAGTCTGCAAAAAGTCTAATTTTATTGTAAGCTGCATTTCAATTTTTATTTTAAAAGACATTCCTATGAGATTGCTTTTTAATTTTAAAATGAAATAAAATATAGACTTTAATATCAAAATCCTTTCTCAAGGTCAAAAAATGTCATCTTAAAGTGCTTTACCAATTCCTTAAGAGGGTTAAATATAGGCTCAAAAAGTAAATTCTAATGTTTAGAGAAAGAAAGACCGCTTTTTTTTTACAGGAAAAAAAAAATGTGTCATAGTTAAAAGGTGTAACAAGGCAGATTCAAGTGTAGCATAAGGTAGAATTTCTAAATTATTAGAGGAATCCAACAAAGCAATGAATCCCCATGTGAAATAGTTGCTGTTGAGTTACTGAGAATGTTTAAGCACTTGCATGGAAGATTTGGCACTTTTTTTTTTCATATAAGTAATATGTTAATACTTCAAATCATTCGCATATATGGCATCCCTAAACAAAAATTAAATGAGTACAGAGTTTAAACCTATTGCTAGAGATACAAAGACAAAACCTAAGTTATTAAGGAGCTGGGAACTGACACAGGGTAAAGCCGCCAACATTGGTCTTTTAATTTCCTTTTTAACAACACCGAACTGTAGCAGAAGACCTAAAAAGGTATCGGAAGTAATTTCTTTCGTTTTCACCAGCCTGGAAAGACGCTCCTGTAATCCTGGAACCTAAAGCACAGAGTTAGTTTGTAGCGCATTCACACGTCATGCAATCTCTGTATGTACCAACTGGTATTTACACAGAGGTAAACAAGAAGCAATGGCGATCTTTCACAGAAATAGAAAGGCTGAACTTCATTGCCTCTCCTAAATATTTTATTGCACAAGCATATAATAAAATGATCCACAAAGCCAGCCCTGGTTATTGAAATCCCCTGCTGGTGCCACATTTACCTACCTTGAAATCCCAGAGAACATTGCTCTGCAAGGATTTTCCCCTCCTGATTCCATCCCCACTGTTGGCAGAACAGTTTCATCATCGTTGCCTCCAAACAGTGAGAAGATCTTTCCCTTAAAAAAATTGTTGGGAAAAAATGTGTTTTGATACCCTGTTATAGTTGTTGGAACAACTACAGTCCCAGTATTAGTAATATCCTGAGTTGGTAACAGCAATATTCGTGATTCTCTGAACATATTGGCAAGATATACTCTACACTAGAGTTGAAAAGGAGTTTGTTAAAAACATTTTCAGAGAAAAGATAATTTTAATGTGAGAGTTAAAATGTTCTCAGTTCTGTCGCGTTCTTGTGTAAACATAAGCAAAATATCTTCAGCAGCAAAACAGAAGTGATTTCCTTTTTTTCTTATGGCTTAGAATCTTTCCTTCAGTCTGAAATGGTTATTATTACAATAGAAGGTAGTTTTTTACAATAGCACAAACATGTACTTCAAGGCCACTCTCTTACTAGACGATACTGCTGAACATTAGTTGGTTGATACATGGAAGTTATTATAAGTCACATATTTATAGACATTGTTGGCTAAATACTAAAGTGCATTAGATTTCATCGTGACAATTTCTGATCCATGCTGATGAAGAAGTTGGTGTGTTTTTTCTTTAATGCTTTCAATATAAGTATTCCTTTGAAATCGTTTATTTTTTTTTCTGTAAGAATGTTTTCAATGCTATAGAACGTTTGAAAAAATAAGTTGGTGGTCTTTGAAAAAATGTTTCGTGGCGTAATGTATTGAGCTTAAAAAAATAATCCAAGATACCTGTGGGATGAATTTTTCCCTAGAACTTGGTGTTTGTCCACTATTATTACATATGACCACAAAGAGGAAATGGAAAGAGTGAGCTATGTCAAGACAGTGGTAACAACAGTGAATAATTCAGAATGCAGGGGATTAAATATTCATTCATACTTCAGCGGCATTGTGTTTCTTATTGTTATAACCCTTACAGTGCTGCCTGTCCTCAAGAGAATTCCAGCTCCTTAGGGCGATGAATATGTCTTATTAATATTTGCGTACCCAGGGTGCAGGGAGATATCTGACATTTTTAAGGCACTCAAAAATATTTTGTTGAAACAGGTGCAACGCCAGGAGCTGAAGAAGTCACCCAAAACTTTCTGAGGCCAAAGCCAAAAGACATTAAAAGGATAAACTGAGTCAATTATAAGGTCTTTCCACACTAGACAACATGCAAATGAAACCAGCAAACACAAATTGTGAAGCAACAATAATGTCAGCATAATTTATACAGAAAAATAGGGACTAGCACATATTCTCTTCAGGGAAAGTACAATACACCACGTTTCAGTTTCTTTTCATAACTTTCTGTGGGATATCCCACAAGGTCAATCTGACAATGTTGCTAAATATGCATATACTATTCACCTAAATTTGAAGAATATTGCATATCATGTTATTTTAATAAATAACTTTCTAGTTTTCTAAGTGAACAATAACTGTTATTTCAAACATGTGTTGCTATAAAAATAGCAACTTGATGTTTTGTGTCCAGAAATAACAAAAGCATGACTACTATAGATGTGATTATTTTTCATTATTAATATTATATTATACCTTCAATTATCTCGCTAGCTTTTCTAGGATTGTTCTAAAAAATAGCCCTGTTTTTTTATTCAATTCCAAAAGGTTGTTTAGCTTTCTAAATTATCTAAGAAAAAGTGCTCAAAAGAATACATAATATGAAATAGAATGTTGTCAAGACATGCACGAGGTGGGGGGAATCATCGCTTAAAATACTCGACGATGCTAACATGCTCATTTCTCCCTAAAGGTTGGTGATGAGGGCTTATTTGACTTTCCCATTCTCTCTGTTCTCTAAACTCTCTTTTGATTCTAAGATCATTTAGTGTTGAGTATTTACCCGAAGGAAATAAAAGCAGTACATGTATCTCTTCCTTACCCTCTTTCTACTTGAGAATACACAGGGCGACCCAACTTTTTCCGTGGATGTTTCTAGAAGTTTCAAAATGTTCCAGCTCATTGTCCTGAACAATTGTTGTCAGGCTGATAATTTGTCTTATCTTCATCTTCAGTATCTTTGATGGTGCTGTCTGCCGCCCAAAAGATGGAAATATTCCACCCAAACTAATGGTTTTGCTTCCTCCAAGAGAGTTGTTTCTAGTTGATGGATTCCATAGTCCTATTATGTCAATTCTCTGCTGAGGTGAAGCTTAAAGTAGAATTCTTTATCCCACCCAACACCCACAAATAAATATGCAAATTGATTTACGCTGCATTTTGACACAATAATTCCTAAGAGCAGTGCCATATTGGAGATTGAGGCAAAAAGAAAAATCAATAATATTGATCCAGTTTTTATTTAAAATTTTGTATTTGTCCCTTATAGATTTAAAATATTATGTATCTTTATTACTGAGGTTTTTGTCTTCCCCTTACACTGGTGCTTGAGGTACCTCACTCACCACCCCTCAGGTGCCAAGGAGTACCCTCTTTCACCACCAAAGTCTCACATGGAGATTTTTGTTTTTCTTTTTTTTTTTTTTTTAATCACTTTTATCTTCTTTTGTTTTCATTTTTATTCCACGGACTTTTCACATTTCCAACCATGGTAGACTCTTAAGATAAATGATGCCTAAAACAGTGTTTATGTTTTAAGTTGCAAGGGAAAGTTTTAGTAAGAGGTTCCATATACAATCACATGAGAACGAGGTTCTGAAGAAGTAGACAGCATACACTGTGGACTTGCTCCCCTGGTGGACTCACTTGATAGGCTCAGTTTTGTTCTGCCCCCCTTGGGGTGTCCAGAGAGCTAGAATGTTTCACCACTTATGAAGAAGAGCATGTGTTGAGGCTACTCCTACTCAGGGTGTGGCAAAGACCAGCCAGAGGGGACTGGGCAAACCTTGCTGTCTATAAGCCTTCATTCCTCTCCCAAGTGGACACATGACATTTCCAGAAGAAGAGAACACTATTTATCCATTTTCCAATCTAGTAAGCTGATATTCCCAAAGAGGTGAGTCAAAGTCCAGAACTAAACTTTCTCCCACACTTTAGACTCCCAGTGCATGATTTGTCCCTAGGAAAGACGTTTCCACATTGGTAGAGTCCCCCTCATGATTTTACAAGCAGTCTACAACTTTCAATATCAGGTCTTGCCTTCAGTACCACAGCTCTGTGTGTTGCTAACACAAATCTACTCCACCTATGCGAGGCATGAACTCCTGGAGAACCATGTCATCCAAAGCCAACAGCTCTCCAATGTTACTACCTGCCACAAGGCTCTAGCATTTGTTTTGGCTTTGTCCCCATGATGAAAGCCTGTGACCCTAAATGGTCCTAGACCATGGATGCAGCAGCACCAGCTGTGGGTCCGGCAATCTGAGCTATGTCAACCATTAATTCATTCGTCACACAGAGATTTTTACGTGCAAATCCCTTTTTCAGATTCTTATACAAATTGTCTTCAGAGGAGATAAAAACCATGAGGACTGGCCAGAGAACTAAAACCTATGATAGATATGCATTCTCCCTACTCCCCCTTCAACACAAAATGCTTCCACTCAAATCCTTTCAACAAAATCCTTTTGCCTGTCCTTATGGTCATCACATTTCTTACACCCTAACCAGTCAACTCAAGGCAAGGTTTTTCTTTTACTTTAAAATCATTGTAAAATCTTTATTTTTATAATTCACTATGAATTTTCAGCATTTGCTCATATAAATCCACAAGGTATGAAAGGTATGGAAAGAAGAGGAACAAGTTCATAAGATTCAAGGTACCTCAAAACCACCTGTATGTTTGACATTATTAACTACGGATGCCTAATGGTGGTGATATTTCCAGGAGAACAGCACGTCCTCCAGCTTTGTCTTCCTTAGAGGATTTTAGGCCATTTCCACAAAGAGCTAATAAGACCAGCATTCCCTTTGCAAAAGGACCTAATGCTTAAAGAAACTGCAGCGTGGAAGAAAAAGAAGAAAAGTAGTATTTTCATCTCTGTTGTTAATATCTACAATCAGTTTCTTACATGTAGGAAGAGATGCACAAAAGAGAAGCACAGATGGGACTTAAGTGTAATGAAATATGCCGATATAAACAGATTGGATTTGGAGAAAACAAAAGCAGGGAAGGATGAAAGAGGTGAGTATGTACACCTAAATCTAACAGCCGTCTCTTTTAAATAATTTATTTTTAACATATCTACGACGTTTCAGACAGGTGAGATGACCGACAGGAAATTAAATTCAAAAACTGAAGAAAATTTAAAGCTAAATCGAGGCCAGTCAGGCTCATTTTGAAATGATGAATTGCAGCAAGATACAGATGTGTACCAAGAAAGCATGTCATAGCATCAAATACATGAATGAAATTTCACAGAGACAAGGAAATGTTTCAGAAGGAGAATTGACTGGTGAGACATAGGAGTTTGCTGTGGGGAGGAGACGGGGCACACAGAAAGAGGAGATGAAAGCATATGCTAGTGTGACGGATATCTGTAGATGAACTATTTTCGGCGGGCATTGAGAGATCAAAAGGAGGCTTTGAAGCTAAGCTTGAGTTGGGTTGGAACTCAGCATTGGACTGGATTGGAACAGAGCATTCAGAGTAGGAAAGTTCAGTGTAATTTGGCCAATCGTTTATAATGGCTTCAAATGAGTACTTCAGAATACATATTGTTCAATACCTGTGCATATAATTATTCTTTTTGAAACATGAATTTCCATGCAATTGCCAACTGTTACAAGACACTCCTGATAATTGTCCTAAAGAATTCAGTCGTTGGATTTCAGCCAGGCTTATGTAAGCAAAATAAAGTAGAAAATTGAAGTTATTATGTGGACAATTACAAAGAAACAATCATCTGAACAATTCAGAGTATTAAGGCAACTCTGTAACACTGGGCGCATTTCCCTTTCATTTCACCTGTATTCATTATGGACTCCAAAAACAAGCCCTAAGGTTGGGGATTCAGGTCAGTAGCTCTCTTCTTTTTTAATGTGTTTTTTTTTAATATTTTTGAGAGAGACAGAGAGCACCAGAGGGAGGCAGAAAGAGGTTATAGAGGATCTGAAGCAGACTATGTGCCAATAGCAGAGAGCCCGATGTGGGGCTTGAACTCATGAACCACGAGATCATGGCCTGGGCTGAAGTCAAATGCTTAACTGACAGAGCCACCCAGGAGCTCCCATGTCAGTAGCTCTCTTATGCAGTGATACAAATTTCAAATTTATCTTTCATCCTTTCCATTCTAATGGCAACACAGGGATCACTGAGGGGACTCAAGAAGGCAGGGATTTTTTTTTCAGATTTTTTACATTTTAGAAAACAAATATAAATCTAAATAAAATGTATTTAGAAATAGGCACTAGATTGCTAATGCATGCAAATTGGAGAAGTCAGTGTGGTATATACACACAGAAATTTCTGTGGAGCAAAGAAACCTCAGGACTAACTATGGCAAAAAAAATTTTTCCAAGTTTTCCAATATAAAATATATTTTTCTGACAGCTGAATCTTCATCAGACACCAGGGAGCTAAAATAAATAAATAAAGGCACACAAAATTCTTTGCTGTTAACAGCAGAAGTCACTTGACTGTCAGGGTATCTCCAACTATTCTCTAGAAGTACTACTCAAAGTCTCTCTTACCACCAAATATCTCCCCTAGTAACCTAATTGTGATTCTAGAAACTCTTTATAATAGTATCTGTTTAGCTCAAAGCAGAGGTTCTCAGTGTGTGGTCTCCATACAACAGCATCAGAACCCCCTAGGAGTTTATTAGAAATACACATCCCTAGGTCTCTCTCCAGCCCTACTCAGCAGAGTTGATGGGACTGGGGTTCAACGAGCTGTGCTTTATTGACCTCACATGATACTGATGCAGACCTAAATTTGAGAAAACCATCATCTTCAACTACTAAATTCGGTTAAATAAAAATCCATTATCTGGAAAGAGTAACTCACTAAGCAGTCGTAATCCATGTATACATACATAAAGTTATCTTATTAACTACTTGAGAAAGATGTCCAAGAATAAAACCTGATTCTACTAATGAAAGGGATAGATTAGGAAGGTCTCTTGATTCCAAGAACAACTGAAAGATAGTGCCAGAGGGAGAATCCTGGGGAGGTCCTAGGGAATTGGCAGTGCTTTAGCTTGAACCACCAAAGGAAATGGAAAAGGATTGACAAGGCATGAAACATTAACTCTCCCCATGGGATAATATTTTCAACAACCTGTCTTGGTCACTAGTGTAATTAGTCCCCAAAAGAAATAAACACACAGTCAGTAGAATCAATGGCCCATCTGTAAATGTATTTATACATTTTTAAATATGCACGTATTTGCATGCTCATTTATTTTTAGTGCTATGACAAAAGAGTATGATAAATATGATGCATGTGTTATTTCGTTTAATCATAATAACCTCATTTGGAAGGCACCATTAATGTCCCCATTTTACATACGAGAAAATTTAGGCTAAACACAGTAAGGGAATTTTGCTCAAGGACATATGGTAGAAATTTCAGAGATGAAAAAAATCTGTCTAGCACCAAGTTCAGCCTTTAACCAATAAACTAAAGGTAGATGATAGATGATGACAGTCTAGATAGATAGATAGATAGATAGATAGTAAATAGATGGTAGAGAGATAACCCAAGAATAATGTGTTATCTCTTCACAGCTGCATACTCTTTAAAACGCTAGATTACTATTTCAACAGGGTACCTTTCTCTGGATACAAGAGAAAAAACAATTATTTTCTATCAGAATTTAACTTTAAGAATTCATAAGGAATAACAGTCATCCAGTAAGTGTCCAATACCTCCTCCCTCCACCTCTCTGTCTCTCTGTCTCTCTCTCTCTCTCTCTCTCTCTCTCTCTCTCTCAAAAAAAAAAAATTATCTCTGGTAGCACACTGATTACTCATACAAATACACTATCTGCCTGTAATATCCCTGTGGTTCCATTTTCAAAGCCATTATCATAGCTCAGCCTCTTAATATTTCTTCCTGACTTACTGCTTTAATCCAGACTATATTCAACTGCCATGTTAAGCTTCTTAAACAAAACTCAGCTGTTGGAGTCCACACCTTTCTTCTACTCAAACCTAATAAAATAGACAAAGGGCTCTTCCCTTTGTGTTTAGACACTAGAAGATGGAGTCCTTACCTTTCTTTCAAGGCAAAGACCCATGCTATAAAATCAATGAGTTAAATGTAATTTCTACAAGCGTGCCCTGCATTTGATGACCTCTGTGCCTCTTCTCCTATAATTCCCTTCTCACTACCTTGTTTCTTCCTTCTGGATATACCTATTGAAATAATTCAAGATTCAATTAACATTTTTAAAAAATTTAACGTTTATTCATTGTCTTTGAGAGACAGAGCGCAAGTGGGGGAGGGGCAGAGAGAGAGAGGGAGACCCAGAATCTGAAGCAGGCTCCAGGTTCTGAGCTGTCAACACAGAGCCCGACCTGGGGCTCCATCCCACAAACTGTGAGATCATGACCTGAGCTGAAGTCGGATGCCCAACCGCTGAGCCACCCAGGTGTCCCTAGATTCAATTAAAATTTTAATTTCATGAGACGTGCGTGGGTGGCTCAGTTGGTTGAGCATCCAACTCTTGGTTTCTGCTCAGGTCACGATCCCAGGGTCATGGGATGAGCCCTGCCTCAGGCTCTGCACTGAGTGTGGAGCCTGCTTGAGATTCTCTCTCTCTCTCTCTCTCTCTCTCTCTCTCTCTCTCCCTCTGCCCCTCTGCCCTGCTTGCATGCTCTCTCTCTCTCTCTAAAATAAACAGAAAATTAAAAAAATTAACTTCATGAAATGTCCTCTTTTAACTCCTTCCAGATGTGATATCCTTCTGAAACCATGAGCTATTCTATGACACTTATAACCTTGTTCCCTTATTAAATGAAAGTTGCTTAAGATCTGAGTTTCACAAGTCACGCTGAAGTTCACTACTTAGTTCTCGTCTTAACTAAGTACTGAGTGATGCTGGGAACATTATCTAACCTACTTCTGCATTAACTCCTTTAGAAATTGAGAATAATAATGCATTTTTCACAGGGTTTTTGTAGTAATTAAATGAGATAACAAATGTCTCTAAATACTTGAAAACTATCTTCTTTAAATACAAAACATTGCTTCATCCATGACTGATATTATTACTGATTAGTATCGTCTTCCCTATGGTTCCTAGGATGACCCTACAGAGTAGTCACTTATTTGTATTTGGTTGGGTAAAATTAGTAATTACATAATTACTACTTGAAGCAAGATTACAAAGTAATAAGCTTTTTTGTATACATATCATTATGTTTACATGTAAAGAAATGCTGTCTTTCTCTTCATGAAGTTCTGAATACAGATTCAGGTAAGTCTTGTACTGCACAAAATATGCTAGGAACACTTTTTTGGAACTGCTGTTAGAGACAGTTTCTAAACCACACAAGAAATACTCTCTCTTTATAGTTATATCACTCTTGACCTAAAACAATTCCCCGGATGGATGCCCAATCTTATTCACCAAAGTTAGCTCAGAATAATTTGGCAAAAATAAAATTCAAAATGAAATATAGATTGCCAATTCTAAATATGGTCAAAGTCAAGTTACATTTCTTATGTTAAGATACATCTATCGCCTGAATTGTAATAAACCATTGTAACTGTGATCAAATTCACACACATGCAGGACATCACAACTGTATGGGGACTGCCACCTGACAGGAACTATAAGTTGTCACCAATTTAATCGCAAAATGAATTTCAAAGATGTTTTTAAAAATTAAAAAAAATGTGGGAATAAATGAAATGCAATACTGACAGTCTGCCACACCTCTTAGGGGACCATATTCAACAAAGTGTTTTTAGCTTTGAGTTAATTCTTCTACTGGGTGCAGAGTATAGACTAGAGTGAGTTTTTTGCTTTGGGGACTTTTTATTTACATATGGATCTCCAATTATTCAAAGACCAATAGTTGAAAACACTGCCCGCATTCCACTGAATTGTGGAAAGGCAAAGGTGTCTTTGAAACTTTGTCAAAAAACAATTGATCATATATGTATAGGTCTATTTCTGGGCTGTCTATTCTGTTCCATTAATCTATTGGTATATATTAATGCCGCTATCACACTGTTTTGGTGACTATAGTATATAATAAGCCTTGAAGTCAGATAGTATTATTAGCCCTCTAGCAATGTTCTTTTTCAGAATTGTTTTGGCAATTCAAAGTCTTCTGCATTTCCATATGAGTTTTAGAAATGGCTTATTTAATTTCTATCAAAAATATCCTGGGGTGCCTGGGTGGCTCAGTCAGTTGAGCACCCGACTTCAGCTCAGGTCATGATCTCGCGGTCAGTGAGTTCGAGCCCCGCCTCTGTGTTGATAGCTTGGAGCCTGGAGCCTTCTTGGGATTCTGTGTCTCCCTCTCTCTCTCTGCCCCTCCCCCACTCATGCTCTTCTTCTTCTCTCTCTCTCTCTCTCTCTGTCAGAAATAAACATTAAATTTTTTTTTTTAAATATCCTACTATATTTCCATTTGAAATTGTGTTGAATGTACAGATAAAGGGAAAAATTAAATCTTCTCGCCCATAATCCATGAATGTGGTTTATCTATTTATTTGGGTCTTAATTTCTGTCAACAATGCTCTGTATTTTCATACATATATCCTACACATCTTCTGTCATATTTAGTCCTAAGTATTTCACATTTCTTGATGATATTGTAAATGGTGTTTTCTTTTTTTTAATTTAAATTTTTTTTAAACATTTTATTTATTCTTGAGACAGGGAGAGGCAGAGCATGAACAGGGGAGGGGCAGAGAGAGAGGGAGACACAGAATCCGAAACAGGCTCCAGGCTCTGAGCTGTCAGCACAGAGCCCGACGCGGGGCTCGAACTCACAGACCGCGAGATCATGACCTGAGCCGAAGTCGGCCGCTTAACCCACTGAGCCACCCAGGCGCCCCGTAAATGGTGTTTTCAAAATTTTAATTCCTGAATGTTTGTTGTTAACATATTAAAATACAATTGATTTTGTATAATTGAACCTATATCATTCTAACTTCACCAAACTAACTATACTAAACTCATTCAATAGTTCTATTCACTTTGTTTAGATGCCAAATAAAAACAGTTTACTTCTCACTTTCCAACTTGCATGCCTTTTATTTATTTTTCTTCCCCATTGCAAATACTATAATCTCTAGGAAAATGTTTACCAGAAGTGACTAGAGCAGATACCTTTGCCTTGTTTCTAATCTTGGTGGGAAATATTTAATCTTCCACCTTTAAGAATAATGTTAGCTATACGTTTTTTAACATATGCCCTTTATTGAGATGAAGAAGTTCCCTTCTCTTCCTGGTTTGTTGAAAGTTTTTATCAAGAATTAATGATGAATTTTCCAAATGCTTTTTCCTCAGTCTTTTGAGTGACCATATGTTTTATATTCTTGCAATCTGTCACTATAGTGAGTTGCACTGATTAATTTCTAGTGGCAAACCAAATTTGCATTCCTGGAAATAGAAAATCTACTTGGTATAATGTGTTAGGCTTCTATCAATGGTTGGATTATATTTACAAAATATCACTAAGAATTTTTGCATTTATATTCATAAGAGACAATACTAACTTTCTCTTCTTATAAGGTCTTTGGTCATGCAACTTTTCTGGGGAACTTTGTGTAGAATTGGTATTACTTCATCCTTAATTTTTTTGGTAGAATTTGCCAGCAAAATCATCTGGGCTTGGAGTTTATTTTGTGAGAAGTTTATAAACTACAAATTGAAAGTCTATGATAAATATAGAGCTATTTGTATTATTGATTTCTTCTTTTAATTTTTTTAAAATGTTTATTTATATTTGAGAGAGAGTGTGTGTGTGTGAGTGCAAGCAGGGGAGGGGCAGAGAGAGACAGAGACAGAATCTGAAGCAGACTCCAGGCTCTAAGCTGTCAGCACAGAGCCTGACATTGGGGCTTGAACTGATGAGCCTCAAGATCATGACCTGAGCTGAAGTCTGACATCCAACAGACTGAGGCACCCAGACACCCCATTTATTTCTTCTAAAGTGAAGTTTTTTAGCTTGTGTCTTTCAATGATTTGTACACTTAATCTAAGTTGTTTAATTTATTGTCATAAAATTGTTGATTACCAATCTCTCACCATGCCTAGTATTATCTTAGTACTGCCCCATGGTCTCCTTATCTTTTTACTATCTTTGGAATATGTAATGGCATCACTTCTCTCATTTGCGTATTGGTAATTTGTATCTTCTTTCTTTTTGCTCTGATCTATCTGAACAGAAGTTTACTGATCTTATTTACCTGTTCAAAGAAGATAAAAATTGTATTCATTTCCTACATTGAAATTCTCTTTTCTATTTCATTAATTTTATTTATAATCTTTACCATTTCCTTTGCTCTGATTATTTGTGTTTAATTTGCTCTTCTTTTGAGCTTGTTTTTTTAAATTTTTTAAAATGTTCATTTATTTATTTTGAGAGAGAAAGAGAGAGCAAGGAAGGGGCAGAGAGAGAGAGAGAGAGAGAGAGAGAGAGGGAGAGAATCCCCAGGCAAGCTCTGCGTTCATGGGAGGCTTGATCTCACAAACTGTGAGATCATGACCAGAGCCTAAATCAAGAGTCTGATGCTTAACATACTGAGCCACTCAGGTGCCCCTGAGTTCCTTTAAGTAAGAGCTGAGGTCATTAATTTGAAACTGTTTCTTCTTTTCTAACACAGGCATTTAGTATTGCAAATTTCCCCCCAAATGCTGCTTTAATGGCATCCCACAGATTCTGCTATATGTTTTTATTTTCATTAAATTTAAAAAAGTTCTAATTTCTCATTTGTCTCTTCTTTTACTCATGGGTTATTTTATTTTACTTTTATCTTATTAGTTTTTTTTTTATTTTATTTTTGAGAGAGAGAGACAGAGCATGGGCAGGGGAGGAGCAGAGAGAGACGGAGACACAGAATCTGAAGCAGGCTCCAGGCTCTGAGCTGTCAGCACAGAGCCTGACTCAGGGCTCAAACTCATGAACCACAAGATCATGACCTGAGCTGAAGTTGGCCACTTAAGCAACTGAGTCACCCAGATGTCCCTCTCATAGGTTATTTTAAATTATGTGATTTAATTTCCAAATGTTTAGTAATTTTCCCCAAAGTCTTCCTGTTATTGATTACTAATTTAATTCAGTTGTACTACTTGAATATTTTTCAATTATAGAGACTTACTTTCCATATAAATTTCAGTGAGGTCAATTGGCTTATGAGGTCATTTAACTGTATAAGTGTATACAGGTGTGTAATCTTACTGATTTTCTGCCTCCTTTTTTATAAGTTATTGAGAGAGGGTTACTGAAATCTCTCACTGTAAATGGGAATTTGTCTATTGCTCTTAGCAGTTTTGTCAGTTTTTGCTTCATCTATTTTGAAGCTCTCAGGTGCAATCTAGAATTGTTTTATGTCGATGAATTGACACTTTTAAATTATGAAATAATTTTCATTCCCTTTTAAATCTACTTTGATATTAATATAGTTATTACAGCTTTCTTACAATTTGTATTAGCATAGCATATTGTTTTTCATACTTTAAAGCTTTTTTTGTCATTATATTTAAAATGAGTTTCTTATGGGCAACATATGGTTCAGGCTTTTTTTTTAATTGAACTGACAGTCTATTTTAATGAGAAAATTTAGCCCATTTACATTTAGTATGACTTTTGATATGACTAGGCTTCAATCTATCCTCTTGTTATTTGTTACCTACTTGTTCAGTCTATTCTTTTTTTCCCCCTTTCCTCTCCTTCTGCCTTATTTTGTATTAATTGAGTAGTTTTTATAATTCCATTTTATCTTTTCTGTTGGATTACCTGGAGTAATTCTTTGTCATGTTACTTTAGACTTTATGGTTGTTTTCTGGTTTAAATACACATCTTTAGCCTCCAAGGATTATTATTACTTCACATATAGTATATAAACATTACAAGTGTGTGCTTCCATTTCTTTCCCTCTGGGGCTTTGTGATATCAGGCATTCTGTTTCTACAAATTTTATAAAGCCCACAACTCATTGTTATTATTTTTGCTTTAAAATAATGATTATATTTTAAAGAGATTTAACATTTTACATATGATTTTACCCATGTAGCTCACATTTTCAAAGTCATTTAGAGGTAAACTTTTTACTTTTTGTACATCCAAGTTTCCATCTGGTATCATTTTCCTCCTGATTCTCTAACTTTAGTATATTTCTCTTAACTTTAGTATATTCTCTAACTTTAGTATATTTCTCTTAACTTTAGTATATTCTCTTAACTTTAGTATATTTATAGTATTGATGATAAATTCTTTCACCTTTTATATGTGCAAAAAAATCTTCATTCCACCTTAGTTTTGGAAATGTATTTTTGTTTCATAAAAATTCTAGATTGTCAGTTATTTTTTTTTTTCAGGCCTTTAAAGATATCGTTCCACTGCTTCTAGCTTTCATTCATCTGATGAAAAGTCTGTCTTATTTTTATCAGCCTTATCTTTTTTTTCATTTCTGTAATTTTTTTATTCACCTCTGACTGGTATATTTCGTCTTAACCTGCAGCTTTAGGGAATTTGATTTTGATGCATTGTGGCACACTTTTCTTCATGTTTATGGCGCTTGAGTTTCACTGAACTTATTGGATCAGTGAATTTATAGTGTTCTTCAAACTTGGACAATTTTAAACCATTATTTCTTTGAAAATCACCTCCAGCCTTTGCAGAAACTCCAATTACATATATGCTTAACAGCTTAAATTTGTCTGGCAGTTCAGTCATGCTGTTTACTTTTTTCCCAAGTCTTCTCTGTGTATTTTATTTTGTACAGTTGCCACTGCTAAATATTTTGCAAGATCTAATCTGCCAGTGCATTTATTTCACACATAGCAGCTTTTATCTCTAGTACTTGGGTTTTGGTCTTTTTTTTATGCCTTTAATCTCTCTAATTAGCATGTTCATCTCATCTCTGTCTTCTTCAGCAAATGGAGAAAGACAATTATAATAATTTGATGTCCTCTACTACATCAATTATCCACATTATTTCTGAATAGGTTTTGAATGAATAATCTATCTCCTCAGAATGCATTGTACATTAATGCTTCTTTTCATGTCTCTCTGGCAATTTTTCATTGGATACCAGACACCTTGAATTGTATTGAATTGTATTTTATTAGATAATTTTGAATTCTAAAAGTAAATCCTGAGCTTTGTTTTGAGATTCAGCTAAGTAACTTGCAAACAGCTTAATAATTCTTCTTCTTCTTCTTCTTCTTCTTCTTCTTCTTCTTCTTCTTCTTCTTTCTTCTTCTTCTTCTTCTTCTTCTTCTTCTTCTTCTTCTTCTTCTTCTTCTCCTTCTTCTCCTTCTTCTCCTTCTCCTTCTTCTCCTTCTTCTCCTTCTTCTTCTTCTTCTTCTTCTTCTTCTTCTTCTTCTTCTTCTTCTTCCTTTTCAGTTCTTTCCTTTACACTGTTAGGCAGTACCAGAACATTTAATCTCAGGAGAATTTTGTCCTAGAAGGAAAAAAAAAACCCTACCCTAATCAGTGTTTTGAGAACTATGAAGTTCTCCACTTTGGCTGTCAGAAACAGGTGGTATTTCCAGACCTGTTAAATCACTGTTCTCTCTAATCCTTACAGGTGGATCTTTCCCAGCCTCAGTTTCCCCACATGCGTGCACTGATCAGTTCTCAGATGAACTCTCAAGTGCATGCTCTGTAGATCTCAAGTTCTCTCCTTGTGTAGCTCTCTCTTCTCTGCTCTGAGAATTCTAGTCATGTTGGCTTTCCCAGACTTCTAACTCCATATTTTCAAATGAGAAAGATTACCAGACTCTGCCTAGGTTTCCCATCCCAGAGTTATCACCTGTAATTTTTCTCCAAGGAGTAATCTGGGGCAATAACAGGACTCACTTCATTTGTTTGCCATTCTCAAAGATACCTGTCCTTTGTTTCCCTAATGTTCAATGACTTGAAAGTGGTTGTTTCATATATTTTGTCCAGTATTTTATTTGTTTCTGGAGGGAAGATAAATCTAACTTCATGTTACTCCATCTTCTAAAGTAGAAATTGCAAGTTTTTTTCATGGTTAGTGATGGCTTCCAACCCTTGAATTAATCAATCTCTCTAAGCAAATCCATGATTATTTTGACAACCAGCTTAAAAATTTAGGCTTCAGCTTTGTTCCTACTGTGTTCTTATCCTTTAGGAAAAAAATGGCAAGTCTGTTTGTTTTTTTCTAGAGAATTACCTTGGATTTGCCTATTCTTTTTCCTTCTGGTTGATAGCATCTTGTTTTAAGAGCAAATTATGGACTTTCACTAATGTGTTTTATCTTTGTTCTTTTTATTGTAATTGTAAAGCACTTTTAGCATGCTACCATGTACATTTTCCAGATGTACTTTACATTTCTTTCATAACTTTCCATCACATGAAAGATTTGGGACTGGAAAAAGAACACCTGAGTTCTTACTCCATCTCTGCTACAAAGAAACTGTGGTATCTTGGGCAAGTTCTTTCATTTCTCAAAGCTTTAGTTGCTTCTGTAAAATAAATAAATAAATAAGATTAAGAGGTTTAAGCATTTTGCTAGTGTATGATTCTTAGTGTTATGCTTGCTCTAGTTTCAAGAGGTTTTTAAACATTAAGTATTTTAATAACAACTCTGTCCAATTTTTAAAAACGTAACCCTGTCCCAATTGTGCTTGTTGATTTCTATTCATTCTGTTCTGGGTTTGAGAATGTCACCTAGGACAACAGCCATGTTGGAACAGCTGACACCACATAGATTGACATTGTGTGAATACACTGAAGATGTATCAAATTGAAAATAAACCCTACTTGTCTCTTCAGGACCCACTTTTACTGAGATGAGAAGTGAATGAAAATTATTAAGTGTATGGGCTTTAAAAATAAAGCACCATGAAAAATTTTTAGGGGCTTTATTTTTTTTTCTAAATAACTTCCTAAATTTACTTCTTTAAAAAAGTTTTTTTGCTTTCATTTTCAGCACTTTGTACAATGTATATCTTACCTGTCAAAACACAGAGCACTTTTCTAAATCATTCACATACTTGTTCTAATATTTGAAATGGACTACAATGTATTCCCTAGCATTTTAAACTATTATGTCCTTCAATTTACAAGCAAAATATACTCCCATAGGTGTCTATATAAGTGAAGTGTCTGCTTTTTTCAATAACAAAGTATCTAAAAATTTAGAAGTTTAATATCTATACACCTGTGGTAAATATATTTTTTTGAGGAGAATGAAAATGTGAAGTGTTTGCCACAATTTTGTGGATGCATGCCAGAACTTTTTTGCAAACTGTGGTCCACAAACCTATTTTAACTGATGGTAAAGGTTATAACTATGGAAAAATAGATAGGGAATATCTTTTATAAAGTTCATACTTTAAAAATTCAGCTGCTGTATTTTCATCCATGCATATTTCTCCAAAAACAGATATCTACATTATTTTTTTTCTTCCTGTGGTCCTGAAATTAGAACTTCATGCTTCATTATCATTTCTTTCTTTTTTTTTTTTAATTCTTCACGTTGGGGTCATTTTAATTACATTATCATAATCAGCTTCACCAAAATCTATTTGAATACAGAGCTGATGCTACGAATATGTGGCTGGAATACCCAAAAAAGCAGGATGGATCTTGGAAGAAGGTGGCCATGTTTTAGGTATAATTTTCAGTCCTCTCAACACCTAAATGCCCTTTCTGACTTCCACTACTCAAAATACTGCCTGAATTTACATTTTTGTAAAGTCATTGTGGAGAATTCAGAGTTCTCTTCTTTTGAAAGTTTGAAACTATGCAAACACACTCTAAACTGTGTACCAGTTAATTAGGAATGAGTAAGCACCTGCCTGAGAGACGGACTCATCAAAAGTAGACAGATGGAGGGAGGAAGGGGAAGAGTGGTCACAGACACACAATCTCTAAAGGCAGCTGGGAAAACATCAAACACAAAGTCGACCATTTTTATTATTTACTTAACTCCATTTGTTTTATCAGCTGCTGTTGTAACAGTGCCTACTAAGTGAATTAGCTTTTGAGGATGAAAATAAATAAGATGACGAGGCTTGACTTCAAGCAATTTTGTGAAACTGGGGAACCAGAAAAATACAAAGTTGACATAGTAATATGGCAGTAAGCAGTATCTATTGATGTGAAAGTTCTGAGACCAAAATACATGAATGCTTAATTCTTCATGGTGTTGAAAAGGGTCTCAGAGAAGTCGTATGTTTTTATCTTTAATTAGTATTATTTACTTCTCAGAGGTTTTCACAGATAGTTTTTAATTCTCACTAAAATCCTAGGAGGTAAACACTATATCCTTTAAAAATGAAGAAGAAACAGATAAGGAATATTTACTGATTTATGCAAAGCTACATAATAGTAAAGAGCACAGCTCAGATTTCCAGCGCTTTTTCTGGTGTGGTCAAAGATTGTCTTGAAACTGTGACATTAAGAAATTAGGATAATCTCCAAATTATATACCTTTTTGTAAATAGAAATTTTTGAAGTGTTTAAAAACATGACCTTCTAAATAAGGTGGGATAAACATTTTGGGAATATGTTTATCCTGTCACTTGCTCATTATCATTGGTTTCAAAGGTTAACTACAGCCGGAAACTGTCTGCTTTGACTGATTAATGGAGCTGGAATAAATGACATTTTGCTACAAAGTACAGGTATTGTAAGTGACATGTCCTTGAAAATGATGAAAACAAAGCTTTAGAAGAAAACAACATTTTGGTAAGGATCTGAGAGTCCTTCATTCTCAGAGTCCTTGTATTGGGCCTGGTTTTGTTTAATAGATCAGTTCTAGGAGGAACAGAGGTTTGGCAGATATTCAGGACCGACAAATTATTGACTCTCTCACCAGGACATACCCCTTACGGAGCTCTATGCTGCTAAAAATTGGAAAGGTGTTGCAAAAGATTTATTTCAAGAAAGCAGGCTGTGCTCTTAAAATGAGAGGTGGAAAGATTTAACAAATATGTTGTTCATTATAGTTTTATAATGATAAAGCCTTCAGAACAACGCTTTACACACACACACACACACACAGAGTCATCTAACTATGCAAATGAATTCTCAAGACAATCCTCTTGTCCTCTAATCCTTCCAGCCAGATTGCCATTACTAAGACACATTAATTTAAAAATTATTGAACCATCACCACTCTTGTTTTCTCATGTATACCTGGAGCTTCCCTGGGTCTTTAAGTAGTAAGAAAGAAGAGATTGGAAAGAGAGCACTGGGTATACTTTGTCACATTGACAAATGAACAATGAATTAGCCAAGTAAAAGATGGCATTCAAGTAAGACCCTGGAGGGTAACAAAATGAAATTAAAATGTAGATTAAAATGTCTACTCTCTGTGCAGAACAGCATTGTACATAGTTTTTTAAAATTTGATAAAGCAATTTGAACTGTGGCCTCAAACAGCAAGGAGGAGCTTCAATAGACATACGATATAAACTGTGAACGTACGTATTACGTACGTACAATACATATGTATGTATTAGATGTACAATATAAACTGTGAAAAAGGAAAGCCTGGGCACAAACAGGGATGATGGGCTGTGGATGCAATGTGCAGGGAAGGAAAATGTAAACTCCATCCATAACATGCTTTCCTGCACTGGCCTGCTCTGGAGCTGCACAGACATGTGCCTGTGCCCATGTAGGTGAATGTCACCTTTTTGCTACTTTGCATTTTACTGCCTTTTACAAGCTGTGTGTCCTTTGGGAAATTATATTCTTCAGTCTTTAGTTTACCCATTACTAAATTAAGATAAGAGAATTACTTTCCCAGCTTATTGTCAGGGGGAGGTATTTGAATGAGATAATGCATATAAACCAAAAAGCAAAGGGTTCAGGAGTACACAGTTAGAGCCTGAAGACTGAGAGCCATAAAAACTTCCAAGAACATCCCTCCTTTTAAAAGCTTCTCTTTGGCCTTCATTTCATTCTTGCTATTGCATACAAATAAACCCCTTCTCTACCTACCTAGTCAATGGCATCACCAAGCTGGTCTTCCCTCATGCACTTTTGTACCTCGCCACAGCAGCCCCCCAACACACCAAGTCCTCCCTCTCTTCCAAGACTCTGCAATGATTCCCTCAGCCTCGAAAAGTCCTCTTCCCCCTCCACCTGATAAACTCCAACTCATCCTTGGGAATTCACTCTCTTCTGTGAAATCTTCCCTTCACCTGTGCCAGTTAGCGCTACTTCTCCGACAGTCTTACATACAAGACCTGATTCATATTTCCTTTAGAGACCCTGAGCTCATGCAAAGCAAGGGCATTCCATTTATTTATTCGTTCCTTCATTTATCCAACATTTATCAACCATGGGTGTCCTCTGTGTGCCATGTGATGTACTAGGTGGGCAAAAGCACATTTTTAGGTAGTATCTGAATCCCCTTAACTTAGACCTTTTCTTTCTGTGGCTGACACTAATACCACTAGTTGCCGAATAGTAACGAATGGGGCAGAGAACATTTGTCTTGTCTTCAAATTCTCAGTTACCCAAGACAACCCCCCAAAATATAATCATGGCAACCTCCTTGAAACCTTTTCTTCTTTACTTCTAATATAAATGAGCAGATCTGTTTTGTTTTCTACTAAAATCTATATTAATTCCATCTATATTTACTTTAGACTTGTTTACATGACTGTTTCCCTCTTGTAATCTCAAGTTCTTTAGGGATGGAAACTCTACTTGTCTTAACACAATGCCTGGGACAGATCATGTATCCTCAAAGTGCCTATGGAATGAATGGCTAAGAAACACACATACTGCTTTCTTTTTCTGTACAATTTCATATCCATTTTGTCCCTTAGCTAAATACCCTTCAGTTCCTATGCTATGGACCTCAAAATCTCAAGCGTCTGGTGATTATTATAGGGCTTCAATTTTGAGATGATAAGCAAAACTAAATGTTGGCACTTCCATCATCTTCAGAAGGTATTAACGTGGACTGAGTACGTTTCAAATAAAGAAAACAGAAAGTGTAAGAAAGATCAGGGTATATCTGTGCATACAATGTCATTGAAAGGAGAAAATTAAGCTTTGGGTCTCATTTCCATTGTAAACCTGGGAAGGGATAATTTTCTCCCTTCTAGATTCTGTTCACCCATTTAAGACATGCTTCCCAGAGCTCTTGATTTTTCTCCAATATGAAGTTATCTATATCATTGATATCTCTTTTCACCCTCCTGTTAACTTCTTTTTCCTCACTTTGACCATTCCACTAGAAATAAAATACCTTTGGGGCTCCTGAGTGGTTCAGTTGATTAAGTGTGGGATCAGCTCAGGTCATGACCCCAGGGTCATGGGTTTGAGCCCCACATCAGCCTCTACTCAGCATGAAGCCTGCTTGAGATTCTCCCTCTTTCTCTCTCTTTCTCTCTCTCACTCTCTCTTTTTCTCTAAAATAAAAAAATTTTAAATAATAATAAAAAACAATAATCTAACTTGTTAGTTAAGCAAATTAATGTCACTGGAAAAGGAAAATTATTACACCTTGTACAGTAAGAATAATGTTGTAAGCCTGACTTACAAATCATACAGCATTTAGTTTCATTGAAAGAAGAAAGTCTTCTAATTATAGTTTGCAAGAAGAATGCTCCAACATTGTGGCTCCTCATTGCTTTGTACAAAATAAAAGACTGTATGACATGCCTTTAGTTATGGTAAGTTACAGATACCCTAAATCCCGAAATACCTTGCCCTAGTGCTAGCAGATGCCTTATAAATATTCTGTTCTTTCAATGGATCATTTTATCTCTGTGTAGCAAGGGAGCATGCTATTCTTACTGTATTGTTAATATGTAAAAGTATCTCATTCCAGCTTATTGAATCCACGTTGGTCAGCCAACCATCACATATTTGCATTTCAGCTACATCGCAGACAATAACATACCTTTTCCCACTCTCTCAAACAGTTCTCCCAAATGAAATTAGTGACGTGGCTTTTTCTTTTTGTCAATAAACTTTGAATTTCTCTATAAAGTCATCCAAACAAATTTTATCCACCTGGCACCCATCTCCTCTTTTATTGGTAAGAGTTTCCCGATGTCATTCATTCCTGTGTCCTGCAACTTCAGGAACAGACAACCCAATACTATCTTTAGAGGCATTCCTATGATTCAGACCTGGGCCAAACAGCAACACGCTACCTTTCCTTGTCTTAGTGATTTCTGATCTTTTTAGTAGTAGACTCAGTTAAGCTAACCAGAGTGAAATCCAGAACTTTGAGTTAAAGGCCTGGAGAAGAGATAGTCTTCCCCCCTGGCAAAGAAAATAGACCATGCAGTCCCAGAAGCTGCTGGTAGCAATCTAGCTTCCAAAACCTGTGTACTGGTGGGTCTGAGAACAAAGCCAGCCTGGAGGTAGCAGAAACTGATTCCCACGGTGTGAGCCCTGCATAAGGTGTCACCTGAAGTTACCCACTCTGAAAACATTTGATATATGCCCCTCCCCAAATTTCCTCTTTCGGCTTAGATTAGTTGAAGTTGCAGTTGTGACATTATTGTTGCTTACTCCAAAAAATTCCCAACCTATACTGTCGGGATCACCTACATAATTGGCAGCATTGTGTGCACAAGTAAAATGCAGAGTCCTTTTCCAAAAATTATTAAAATCTTAACACCCCGACAGCATGACCTGAAACCAAGGGTGGGATCCCTCCAAGGGCAGGAGTCTGTGCAGCTGCCTCTGAATACAATCATATATGTTTAAAATCTAACTCATTAACATTTACTTCCTACTTATTATGTGTAGGTCATTGTGCCAGTAGATAAAAGAATTAACATGTGTTTTGACTACACATATAAGTGATGTTATGTAACATGTAAGGTAATGACTATACAAGGAAAGAAACAATTAAAACAATATTTAGAAGTACCTTTATAAAAAAATATTCCATGAAAAGCAAAGCAGATTGGGGCGCCTGGGTGGCTCAGCCGGTTAAGCATCTGACCTCGGCTCAGGTCATGATCTCGAGGTTCGTGAGATAGAGCCCAGCGTCGGGCTCTGAGCTGACAGCTCAGAGCCTGGAGCCTGCTTCGGATTCTGTGTCTCCCTCTCTCTGACCCTCCCCCATTCATGCTCTGTCTCTCTCTCTCTGTGTCAAAAATAAACATTTTAAAAAATTAAAAAAAAAGAAAAGCAGATCAGATGAAAGCAAATTTAATTCAGTTATAGAGTATACTTGAACCTGAGAAAAATTCTGCTTTCCAGTGCTAACCAGATATTATCTTCTTCTTCTTTTTTTTTTTTTTTTTTTTTTTTTAGAGAAGCTTCCAATATAAAAGTTTCTGTTGTTTTGTTGCTTGAAGCAGCTTCAGGAATCATTTCTTAAATTACCACTGACTATGTTTCATCATAAATCTTAATGAGTTAATAAATACTTCTGTCATTACAATTACAAGACATGCTTGTTTGCTTATTACAGTGACTAAACCTAGGAATGTACACTTGAGGCTACCCAAAATCAGAAACAAGTTCAAATTAATCATTGCAAAGTTGTATCCAAAAGGAAAAAGTTATTTCTTTTTCTTTTATAATTATATATTTATTTTTCAAAAATCATCATCACATTTTAAATTTGACGTAGCAATACATAGTCATGTTGAAAAACTAAAGGTCACAGAACATATCTCAAATAAAATATAATTTGAATGTAGGGGCACCTGGGTGGTTCAGTTGGTTAAGCATCTGACTTCGGCTCAGATCCTGATCTTGAGGTTTGTGAGTTCAAGCCCCGCGTCGGGCTCTGTGCTGACAGCTCAGAACCTGGAGCCTGCTTTGTATTCTGTGTGTGTGTGTCTCTCTCTCTCTCTCTCTCTGCCACCCCCCTACCCCGCCGTGCTCATGCTCTCTCTCTCTCTCTAAAAAAAAAAAAAAAAAAAAAAAAAAAAAAATATATATATATATATATATATATATATATATATAATTTAATTTGAATGTAATCTATGGAAGGTAGATTATACTGCAAAAACACCTCTGTGGCCTGCTGTTTCTACTTAAGATTATATCTTAAGAAGTTTTCCAAGATAATTAAATGTTGTTCAAATACCTGATTTCAGTCGTTACATAGTTCTTATTATAATTTTTAACTTGCCAACTATTTAATGTTATTGTTGTATATTTATGTTGCTTCTAAGTTTTGCTATTAATAAATAATGTTATGCATATTTTTGTGTGTATATCTTGGTTTCATGTGTTACTTCCCTAAAATAAAACTATATACATAGGATTACAATGGCCAGGAGTAAGAAGACAAAGAAGCAGGATTACTGACTCAGAATTTTTCTATTACTTAAAAAAAGCTTATACAAACTTACTTTTCTACATTTTATCAATTTATCTATGTTTGGAAAAACATAGGTCCTTAACTCACGTTGTACACCAAAATAAATTCCAATTGGGATGTTGAGTTAAATGTAAAAAGGCAGATAAATGTTAACTGATTTAGTTAAAAATCTAGTCAAACGTGCATGTGAGCCAGTGCAAAAATACCATAATGGAAAGTGTAACTATGTTATGATAAATTAGAATTAAATATTCCTTTATTAAAAATTTCATAAATACACATAAAAGGCAAATGAAAAATTTGTTTTAAAATGCAGAATAAATGGCAAAAATATCTAGTCTTTTAATAAAAAGTTCTCTTTGAAATAATTAAGAAGAAAGAAAATAACTAATACCCCCAATAAAAAAAGAACCAAGGATGTGGACGTGAATAGCTAATAATAGAAGAAAGGCAAATGTACATTAACCATATGAAAAATATTTATCCTCACCAATAATGAAAAAATAAAATGAAAACAAAGTTTTATGATATTGGTGGTACTTACAAATGATAATATCTAGGGCTATGTGTAGATCTGAAATTGATTTTAAAAAATCATCTTGAAAGACAATCAAGCATACTTATCAAAATTTTTTCAAAAAAAACTTAGAAAATTAACCTAAAGAAAAAAATTAGGACTGTGGACATACATTTATCAGCAATGATTATTTGATTTATAATAATAATCACAATAGTAACCTATAATACCTAGTAATAGAAAATTGGTAAAATTGGTGTATCTTTATGATATTAATACAATATTGTCATTAAAATAATTTTCATAAAGTAAATTTCAAGACACAAGAAGGCATTTGCAATAAATTGTGAAATGTAGTCTCCCTCACTGAATAGAGATAATCTGTATAACCAATAGTGTATTGTAGAAATGAGAGTGTGACTTTATAGGCCAGGTAATAAAAGACATTGGGGCTTCTTCCTTGCTCTCATTCACTCGAGACATTCAATTAGACCATTGGAAAGATGAACCCTCCTGCTAACAGCTCACATCAACTTGCTCTCCATGTAAATGAGCCATCTTGGAATCTGAGCCTCTCACCCAGCTAGGTAGGTCTTCAGATGTTCATAGCTCCAACTGACATCTTGATTGCAACTTCGTGAAAAATCTCAAGCCAGAACCTCTGAGCTATGCCACTCATGTATTCCTAACTCATACAACCTATGCAAGATGATTAATATTTATTGTTTTAAGATGCTAAGTTTTGAGTTTATTTGTTACAGGGTAACAGAGAGCTAATACTGTACCTAATAGCCAACCTAACAAGTATGAATCTTAGGATGATTTCCTGGCCCGTCAAGATAGAAATACTCACTTCACTATGTAGGAGATTGTAACACTGATCATGATTAGGTACAATCATGAGAAGAAAAACCAGACTTGGGATGAAACAAACACCAGATGGGACAGTGAAGACACAGAAACTGGGACGTCAGTGACACTGTTGGGCCATGAACCAGTCAACACTCAATATAGAATTTTCAGATTTAGGAAATAATAAACACCTTTATCATCAATAGGTCAATTTGAGTTGTGTGTTTCATTCTCTGCAGCAAAAGTTTGCTGGCACCAAATACAACAATGGCCTCAGGAAAAATGCCTTCAGTCCTCCATCCCTACATCAGTTACATCTTCTGTGCTCTCATTCGCACACCTATGCACCTATCCTTGTTCAATATGCCACAGCAACTTAAACACACTGCATTCTTTCATATTTCTATACTTTGACACCTGATTTGCACTCTCCCTGGAAAGCCTTTTGTTTTCTTTCATCTCCTATGAATTCTTAAAGATTCAGTTTATAGGTGATTTTCATTGTGAATTTTCCTGGACACTCCCTTCTCTCTATTCCCTTCTCTCTAATGATAACAGCATTTTAATTGAATCTCCATTATAATGCTTTCCATATCACATTATAAGTACATATTTTTTTCTATCTTGCTTTCCTACTATTTTCTTATGACCTTGAGAGCAAGGGCAATTTCTTACGCAATTTCCTAGCTTAAGAATTTAGCCTAGTGCTTGAGACATGGCAGGAGCTCATTAAAAGTATCTTGAGTTAATTAACTGTTGATTAAAAGTAGTCTGTGTATGTAAATGGTGCTATTCTAATGTAAAATAAAAAGATTCATACCAATTCTAAATTAGAGGCATCTTGGCCTTTGAGCAGTGACTTTCAAACTTTAGTATCTACAAAAACTGCTCAGAATGCTGGAGAAAATGCCAACCCTAAGTTTTGCCACCAGAAATTCGGATTCAACATTTCTGGACATAGGGATCTGTCCTGATGTTCCAGCTTTACTAGTCCTGGAATCTTGGGAATCTCACTTGGTTTCCTTGTTCTTCTATTTCCCCACCTGTGAAATGGAGATGAGAATATTACTTATAGTGTCTAATTATATTACTTTAAATGTCAGGAAACAAATAAGTTAACATATTAGACGAATCGGCACAGGACCTGAAAAGTAGGAAATGCTTATATATTTTTCTAGTATTTGGAAAACAGTAGTGTATGTGGTCAAGTACACAAATACTGGAACCAAGCCTCTGGGGTTTGAATCCTGTCTCTCCTATAGCCAGCTGTGTGTTTTAACCTCTGCGTCTCAGTTCCTTTATGTGTAAAATAAAGGTGATGTCAGTAATACCAACGTCACAGGATTTGTATGAAGATTAAATGAGTTATAAACATAAAATTCTTAAAATAGTGCTTGGTACATGGTTAAGTTCTATATGGTTCCCCTTTTCCTATTCTTTTGGAATCACTAAAACTTTCCTGGAGAATATGTTCCCAGACGTAGTCCTCATTATTTCTCTTTTCTCAGCTAAGAAATACGTGTGGCCCTTTTTGAGAGTAACTCCGTATCTCATACCAGATGCATGCTCTCTCTGCCTAGGCCCCAGAGTTACCACCAGAAACTAGAGACGCTAGACAGCCTTCTGACATGTCTCCACTTCCTAGCTTCCATAGACAGAACTGAAGGCGAGGACATTAGAATAAAGTCATTAAGAGTCTCAATCCGTCTCCTTGCAAAAAGGCATCTGGTCAACTCCAAAATTGTACTGTGCTTCATTTTATTATTTTTATGGGAATTTTGAATTCTAATTCTAAATTTTTTTAATGTTTTTATTTTATTTTTGAAGGAGAGAGAGAGACAGAGCATGAGAGGGGGAGGAGGAGAGAGAGAGGGAGACACAGAATCCGAAGCAGGCTCCAGGCTCTAAGCTGTCAGCACAGAGCCCGATGTGGGGCTCAAACTCACAAACTGTGAGATCATGACCTGAGCCGAAGTCGGACGCTTAACCGACTGAGCCACCCAGGCACCCCTAATGCTAATTCTAAATACATGCTGAACACCCAGAAAAGAAGTAATCCAGTAACAGAAAAGTAAGAATTCAACTTTATTCCATTAATAAATAGATTCATTCATCTGAATTTCGAGGAATATCAAACATCTATATTATCATTAAAATTAAATAAATAGGCATATATAAGTGAACTAAACAGCTAACTAGAAGAAAAACTTGAATAACTGAAACAATATCTTTATATGATATTTACAAGCTTTGGGCAATTGACATATTTTACAAGAGCTAGTGAGTTCTAGCTAGATGTCTGGTGCTACCAATATCCAGTCTCTCAAATATGAATGATATAATATTTACAGAACTGTGATAGGAAAAGAAAAAGACATAGAATATTGGCTCTTCACTGTATCTGTATACATATATGTATATAGATACCTGTATACATGCAAATATACACACACATATACACATATACATTAGCAATTGATGCTTTATAATAAAATATTCTTTTTTTAATTTTTTTAATGTTTATTATTTATTTTTGAGAGACAGAGTTCAAGCAGGGGAGGGACAGAGACAGAGGGAGGCACAGAATCTGAAGCAGACTCCAGGCTCTAAGCAGTCAGCACGGAACCTGATGAGGGGCTCGAACCCATGAATGGTGAGATCATGACCTGAGCCGAAATCAGATGTTTAACCAGCTGAGCCACCCAGGCACCCTTATGATAAAATATTCTAGGGCATACTTTTAGGCAAGATCATTATACATTTGTTGATGTGTTCTAGCTACGCATTTCTTTCAGATACAGACAGACTTAAACCAAAAAAGGATAGCAGGTCGGGGTGATATAAGCATCATCAGATTGGCACTTCTAGAATGATCCTGTCAAAGGGACAAAAAGATTTAAAAATAAACAGCGCTAGCTGTCCAGCTTACAACACCTTTATTTGTATGTAATATCGCACTGTGTTAGAAATATTTGGTGGTAGCAGTGATTTTTAAATTAAAAATTGAAGTAAAGTTGTTATTTTCTGTCTGACTTCAGAGGCACAGAGGCACTCTGTGCTGTGAGGCAGAATGGAGTTCTAGCTCGCTTTCCCCACTCTACTGTCTAAGTGACCCTAAGCAAGCTCATCACTGTATCTGGGGTAAATCATATCAAAAATCCCTTATCTAAATGAAGATTTGGAACAGGGTCAAATTATTTCTTAAGGGTTGGTCTAGATATAACTTTTATAATTATTATGTAGTTATATATTTTCCCATGAAGAAGAAATATACCAATATAAGTATTAACAAAGTTACATATATTTTCATGTTTGTTATTCAAAATGAACACCTATGGATCTCTTCTATGTAGATTTTTTATATTCTTTGTACAATATTAGATTACCTATTTTTAGATTAGATTTAGATTAGATTACCTCATCTCCTACTAAAATGAGAACTCTTTGAGGACAAAGTAAATATCCGATTAATCTTGAATTCTCTATGTGTCATTTACTAAGACATGGTCTCTCAGCTTCAAACCCACCCTTCACCCTTTGTGTTGTGGTGACAAGCTATCCCCGTGGCTTCCTGTTAGGCTTTTAGCTGGGAGAGGGCACCAGAGACAGAGAAGCACAACTCCTTCCTGGGTCTTTCCTGTTCTTTTTCTGTTGGTTGTACCTGTCAGAATCAGCCTCGCAAATTATCTGCAATTGGATAATGACAATTTATTTCACTAGCAACGATTGATTTCAGATTGGAATTTTTCTAACCCCTACAGAACCAAATTCTTCGTGTTCCCCTCACAGGTGCTACCTGCAGAGAAAAAAAAAAACCCTCCTCAGAGGTCAAAGTTTCAAGTCCAGTGTTCCACCTTCAAACTTCGATGTTTTCATCATGTCAACCCCTGTCCCTTTGTTCTCTCAGCCCTAGGAATGATAGCTTCTTCTTACAGTTCCTACCTTCATGCTAAGGCTTCCATTATTGCTTGTTCGTTTTTTTTAAATTTCTACTTTGTAGTTCTTTGTATGAATTTATCTGTGCTGAAAGTGTCGGTGTGATTTCTGTCCATTGACTCAATGCTAACTGGTACACGTTGGTACCCAGTGAGCGATACACATGGAATAAGGTCTCTATGAATGTTAGCTGTTCCTGCATTTTTAATAGAGTACATTACAGGTTTTATTCAACTGTGACTGGTGTGCCCTTTCTGCATAATTAACTCTACATATTCTCACACAAAGCGTTCAACTCCGAAGCACATTTTTAATCTGTGAAGCTTCACAAAATATCTTTGAAAAGTACTTGATGTTGACATTGCATTTCTTTGAAAATCACGAATGTTGAAAGACCACGCCCAATCAACTCGGAGTGAGGCAATAAATACCCTGCCGTTTCATTGTCCAGATTTTGTCAGTGGGATAGTTTAAGTGTGACTGCAGTTCTGTCAATATTCATAACTGAGCAAGATAAAAACTGAATTACATGGGCTCTTTCTGTTTGTATCTGGGAACAACCATGAGCCAGTGGAATGCAACTGGAAGTAAGCAGAGGAAGCTTATGGATACTTAAACGGAAGCTTCAGAGCAGAAAGTGTAGGGGGAAATGTGCTTAATGCAGCAGAAATAAAGATACAAGAAGATGGCAGAATGAAGAGCTATTGGCTAACCTAGCACCTAATAACATCAGAGATGGTTTTATTTTATGGTGCATGAATAGCTAAGGATCATTTTAGAGTTCACTTCAACTTGTGAAAAAAAAAATCAGCACCATTGAGAGAGAACAAGCTTAGAGGAAAGGTTCAGCGGTACAGGGTTTTTTTGGCTTGGTTGTTGTTGTTGTTGTTGTTTTCATCAATGACAGAATTTATGGTGCATTTATTGTTACATTTCTCCACTCTCCCTACTGTAGCCCTTTTCCCACTGACATGACCTAGGTCTTTAGTGACAAGATAATCTTCATGGGATTTTTCCCTTCATGGAATTTTCTCTCCCTTCTAGTTGAAGATTCTACCTCACTAATGTCAAAGAATAGGTTTTTCTAATATAGTTTTGCTGAATTTCAACCCACCTTGTTCTTCATTTGTGCCTGCATTATTTTGTTACTACAGATATTTGATGTTTTCTTTAAAAATCCATGAAGATTTGTCAACTCAGGAGCCAAGGGACATATTTTAGTCGTCGTAAAAGAAATGCTAATAGTTGTCGACAACTGCATCATACTTTATACATTTCAGTGAATTTTCCCATAAAAATGTTTCATTTTATTTTCATGACACTGTGAGGTGAACAAACCAGATAAATCGTAAAATTTTAGAGCAAGAAGGAACCATAGAGAACACTCAGTATAAAGTTTCCATGACTTAATAGTCAGGGTATGTTTTTGGCTAAAGTAACAAGTAACAGAAGATCCAGTTTCAAATGAGCCAAATCTCTCCTACACTGTCTCTATGACATAACAAGAAATATGCAAGTAATCTGGTACCAGGGTTGGTTAATCAATTTGCCGATGAAGTCATCAAAAAACCAGGCATTCTCTACATTTTGTTCATCATCCTTGTATGATATGTGAACCTATATTATTAGTCAGGGATTTACACAGAAAAAGAACCTATAGGTTGTGTACATAGAGAGAAAGAGATTTATTTGGCTCACATGATCATGAAAGCAGACAAGTCCAAAATCCGCAGAGCTGATGTTCCAGCTAAGTTCAAAAACCAGAAGCTGCTACAGAGCCAGAATAAGCCAACGTCCCAGACCAAAGACCAGCAGGCAGAATTCTCTCCTACTCACCGTTCGTCTTTTGTCCTATTCAGGTCTTCAGTTGATTGAAGAGGCCCATGTACATTAGGGAGGGCAATGTTTCACTCAGTCTACTGACTCAAATATTAAGTGCGTCCAAAAACATTCTCACGAAATCAGCCCAAATAATTTTTGACCAAATATTTAGGCACCCATGGCCTAGTCAAATTGACACATAAACTTAACTATCACAACACCCATATTACAGAAATAATGAGATAGGCTGCAACAGACTCCGGGCATCAATTCCTCACTCATTTACAAAAGCCTAAATTAAGGAATGTATATCCTTTTCTCAAGATCCATTCTTTTTTTTTTTTTTCATTTTATGTTATTTTTAAGAGAAAGGGAAAGAGAAAGAGAAAGAGAAAGAGAAAGAGAAAGAGAAAGAGAAAGAGAAAGAGAAAGAGAAAGAGCGTGTGTGAGCAGGGGAGGGGCAGAGAGACAGGGTGGGACAGAGGACCCGAAGCATGCTCTGTGCTGACAGAAGAGAGTCCAATGTGGGGCTTGAATTCACAAACCATGAGATCATGACCTAAGCCAAAGTCAGACACTTAACCAACGGAGCCACCCAGGTGCCCCTCTCATGATCCATTCTTAACAGCAATGAATCTTCCTAGATAAGTTTTCTTCATATCTTACTGGACATAATGGTATCCCTTGTCCATTACCAGGCCAATTACTGTCAGGTGGCTGGAATTCATATGATCACCTTTGAGAAATCAAGATGAAGCATTTGGCTGTCCAGGGTCAAAAGAATATTAGTGCCCTCTTTACAAAGAAATTGTGAAGAAAAATGATCGTTCTGTAGGCACTAAATAACATCTGACTCATTGATGAAAATAAGACCCCCTTCATCTGAAAAGCATATTTATGGATTCATGGGCATTCTCTTGATATAATTATTATATGTGGTAACCTTTTTTGGAAAAAAAATTCAGTTTATTTATTTATTCTGAGGTGAGTAAGGGGCAGAGAGAGAGGGAGAGAGAGAATACCAAGCAGACTCCACACTGTTGGCATTGGCCAACAGAGGGCTCTATCCCGCTAACCGTGAGATCATGACCAGAGCTGAAATCAAGAGTCAGAAGCTTAAACGACTGAGCCACCCAGGCACCCTATAACCTTAAAGTTAAAGAGTGATTTTGAGATTGCTTATTCAAACTCTTCTCTCTAGTAACATCTCCTAGCAATAATTTCTCCTTCTAAATAGGCTTGACAGTCATATAAACTCTACTGCAACATTTATAAGGATTGAGAAGTTCTTGTTTTATTTTGTTAAACAATTCTAATTATTAAGTAGGTCTTTTCTATGTTTCCCCATAATTCAAAGCAATATATTGAGTGTCCACCATGGGCTCCCTATAACTTCCAACTGGTACATTTTGACTGCCTTCTGGGGAAGCACAGGAAAGTTCTAATTTTCTTTCCATATGACTGTGTCCCTTCACAAACACAGCCAAAAAAAAATCAAGTAGTTTGCTAAAAATCACAAAGCTACTTACTGGCAGCATTAAAACAACTTCTCTCTCTTACATGACACAATATTCTGCTTTTTCATGTACTGACTTTCCTCCAACTCTTGAACAGTGCTTGTTGAATTATTCTAGTGTTTCAAGTTTTTAAAACAGAGTAGATGATATTAAATAAGGAACTATGGCTAAATTATCTACTGTTGGAACCCATACTCTATGTTTGAGCAGAATTTCTTTTGTCGATGCTGAAATGCAATTCTCATTTCCCTTTCCTTCTCTTTATGTATTTCAAACTAAAATTCTGTTTCTCCACTGGTGGTTGTGTCCTTGAGCTTAGATTTAGTGGTAGCAGCCAAATGGAAGTTAAATTGTTGGATCCTGTTCTCATGAAAAGGAAGGTAAGAATCATCAGGAGAGCAGTAATCTAGAATAACAACTAGAGGTGACCTTTGCATCTACAGAAACAGACTCTGGGTCTTATGAAAGACTCAGTGTTTCTTTGCACCCCAGCAAGAGAACATGCTATTTGCTGTAACACTTTCCACTGTCTAAAACTATAGCTATTCATTATAGAACACTAATAAATTATATCAAGATGCTAATTTTTTAATTGATTGGCATAAAAATATATGCTGATTATGATATGATTAAGATGTATTTTGAGGTTTGACTTTTCCTATTCTATCAACCTTACAGAGAAATATGGTCTAAGAACATCCAAGTACAGGAAGATGAATCCTGAAGAAGTTGAGTCAGCCTTTGAAGGGAAATGGGACTTCTTCATTTTTACCAAAGTTAGTCATTCACATAACCATGTTCCTTGCATTTCAGTGAGAAGTAAGGCACAAACAACCAAATCATTCTATTTCCCCCCATTTGTTTTGATTAATGATTTCTCATTGCTTACACTACCCATTTTCTGGTGGTGCAACGTAGACAAGCATGCATTTTAAGATATCATTATGAAATATATACACTACACTCTGGCTATGGGGTTTCCTTTGGGATGATGAAAATATACTGGAATTAATGGTGATTGTTGTATAGCTTTGTGATATACTGAAAACCACTGAGCTGTAAAAAAAATAATATCGTAATATTAACAATAATCATATAACTCACAGACTGTGTCTAATCATTCCAGGAAACATCTCTCCTCTTCTTCATTCCCTGACCGCCTTTTGTTAATCCATATGCTTCTCTGTGTCAGACTAACACTTACCTTTATCCAATGATGCATTCATCTAACAAATCCTTTACCTTGCAGATTTCTTGTATGTAAAGTTGGCCCTTGAACAATGCAAGGGTTAGGGGTACTGACACCCCCATGCAGTTAAAAATCTGCATATAACTTTTGACCCCCTATAAACTTAACTATTAATAGCCTACTATTGATCAGAAGCCTTACCAATAATATAAGTAGTTGATTAATACACATTTTGTATATGTATTATATACTGTATTCCTAAAATCAAATAAGCCAGAAAAAAGGAAAATGTTGCTAATAAAATTGTAAGAGAAGCTTTTTATTTTGATGAGAACAAACAGAAGGTTACTGGAAGGGTTGTGAGAAGGGGATGGGCTAAATAGGTAAGGGGCATTAAGGAATCTACTCTTGAAATCATTGTTGCACTATATGCTAATTAACTTGGACGTAAATTTAAAAAAAATAAATTAAATTTAAAAAATTGTAAGAGAAAATAGATTGACAGTTCAGTACTGTAAAACGTTTGCAACCTTATGTTCTTCAAAGGTCAATTGCAGTAGATTTTCTATTTTCTTGCTCAGTTTCTCCTTCTTTGGAAAACTGCCACTTTCCCAATCCATGTAGTTCAGAGGAATAATTAAATAATGCAATACTCAGGGTGCCTGGGTGGCTCAGTCGGGTAAGCATCCTACTTCAGCTCAGGTCATGATCTCATGGTTCGTGGGTTTGAGCCCCGCATCAGGCTCTGTGCTGACAGCTCAGAGCCTGGAGCCTGCTTTGGATTCTGTGTCTCCCTGTCTCTCTGCCCCTCCCCTGATCTCTCTCTCTCTCAAAATAAATAAACATTACAAATAATAATAATACAATACTCAAACCTTAGCAATGGGAATAGACACAGAACCTGGCCCTGGTCAATCGAAATCTGTCCATGCCATTTACCTGGAAACATCTGGAAGAAGAAAGCCTCTCTCTTCCTCTGTTGTTTAAGTCTTAAAGGTGACATGAACTCAAGGCGAGTCTGACTGTGGGTAAATCCAACAAAGACAAACAGATCCAAGAGATACAGAGATAAAGATGGAGATGGAAAAGGAGATGAAAAGATAAGAATGCACAAAATTGTCTGAAATGTGAATCCTCTTTGCAAGAAGCTAGATCCTTCCCCTACCCTTTACATTTCTGAAAGGTATGTACTAATATACATTCCCCCACTCTACACACATTTCCTCACCAGGCTAGTTTCACTTGGGGTTTTTCTTATTCGGAAACAAAATCATCCACATTGGATGAATAAAACACAGTTCTTGCTTTTCGAAAAACTGGAAGACTAAGGGTAGAATCAAGCCTATGTAAAGATACGTGTGAATAAAGTATGAAAAAGGTGCAAAAAATGTGTCTAAGTATCCTGGGAGAAGGGTGGAGAAGTTCATGTCCAATTGTCACTGAGGCGATCAAGGAACACTTCAAACAAGAAGTGTTTGACACTAAGGCTGATCCTTGAAGTATGAATAGGAAGTTATCAGAAGAGCTAGCTCAGAAAAAGTAAGAGCCAGCATGAGAAAATCCACTGACCATGAAGCAGCTTTATGTATAGAGAAAAATAAAACAAAATGAGACAGTTACAGTATGGCAACCACGTTTGTGTGTGGCTGGAGGCAATGCTAATGGTAAGCAGAAGCCAGATCATATAAGTCCTTGTTTACTCCCTTAAGGCACTTGGATTGTATCATATGAGAAGCGGAAGCTAATAAAGAATTTTAGACAGAGGAGCAACATTATAACATGTTTCAGTAATTGGATGGGATGACACATAAGGCAGAGAGAACAGTTTTCAAGCAATTGTAACAGTATGGAAGAGACAAGATTAAGGCCACATACTAGGAAGTAATGGAAGGAAAGGGAGAAAAAGATATGAACCTGAGAATGTCTACTCTTCTTCCCTCTCGGCTTATGGGAGGCCAAGTCTGTGCTGAATCAGTAAACTGGGTCTTTCACTTGACCTCTTGGGACTCTATTCTACCTCATTTCTCCCTATCTGGCCCAGCACCTGACATATACACCCACATCCCTGCTGACAGGAAAAATCAGGTTTAGAGAGAGTAATGGTGTGTATATCAGAAGGGGTGGCCAACCCTGTACAAAATTTTCAATAATACTCTTACGCAAGGTCACCCTCCACCACTCTGAAATACAGATTGCTCTCTAGGGGGAACAGAGCAATGACTTATACTCAGTGTCTTTCCCTCTTACGGTATCATATTATCACAAGAGCAATCACTTGTAAAGCCCTATTCTGTGACTGATTGCATCTGTGGCAGAGGATTCTGAGTGTTTTTCAAATGGCTCTTTAGAAGTAGGATTGCTAGGGGTGCTCGGGTGGCTCGGTCAGTTAAGTGTCCAACTTCAGCTCAGGTCATGATCTCACAGTTCTTGAGTTCAAGCCCCGCATCAGGCTCTCTGCTGTCAGCGCAGAACCCACTTTGGATCTTCTGTCTCCCTCTCTGTCTCTGCCCCTCCCCTGCCCAGTTACTCTCTCTCAGAAATAAACAAACATAAAAAAAAAAAAAAAAGAATTCGGATTGCTACTTGATGGATATATGAACCTGCAGCATCAGAGACAGGATCATGAAAGGAATACTAGAAAGCAGTGTGCAGATGCTAAGGCCAGACATCCGTTTTCTCAGTATACACCCACTGAGCAATGGTATTTGAGACTACGGCAGTAAGTAAGCATGCAACGCACACTGAGATCAATGGAAACTAAGGTAGAAATACTAACATTGTGAACTGTGGATGTGCCAACTAGTTGAGCAGAAAGCAACAACTGATAATGGAGACAACACAGAATTTCCTGGAGAGACTTGAAATCAAACATTGGTTCAACCACTGAATGGTTTGATAACTTCAAATGAGTTTCCCCAAGCTCTCTCTGGCCTGGTTTTTGCAACTGCCTCCTTCATAGGGTTATGATGCCTCCTTCATAGAGCTATTTTGAAAAATTAAACAAAATAATGTAGGTGTGACTAATATGGAAATTAGAACATGGACGGTGTCCAAAATATGTTAAATTTATAGAGTAGTTTCCATATAAACCTATGACAAGAAATGAAATGGTATTTGGGGGAGCAAGATGTTGCTGTTGTTTTCTCCTGCCAAATGCATGTGTCCCATAACCTGGGGATGCACAGAATGGAAAGGTGAGGAAAGCAGCTTAGCAAAGAGGCCAGAGGATTTTTTTTCAAATTTTGGCTGTCACTGCTCATCCAACATTCTCTTTTAAGTATGCTGCCTAAAAATATAAATTCATTTTTATTATTGTCCCTCTAAATGTGTCCTTCCTCTCCAGCATGGAGGCTCAAAGTCCCCAAAGTATCTTTGACCTCTTCCTATTCTATTCAACAAGATGTCAAGCTAGGAGACTTTATTCCATACTGACACTATCAAAGATTCTTTTCCTGACACCAAGATAGAATGTTTTAGGTTTTAGAGGAATAAATTTTAGCATAAAGTAGGCTATTCAAAAAGTCTATAGGCATGAAGTCATCAATCATAAAGGACCTGTTTTGAGCCACTTCAAATACAAGCCTTAGGGACTGGATACCGCTTTACAGCAAGATGCTAAGTGAGAGGAGAATGGTAATTCTGTTAAAAATTTTTATTCCTCTTTGCAGAGTAAGTGTGTTTGGAGAAAGTAAAGTTAAAGCAAATACTATTCCGAGAGACTAAGGAATGCTATCTGGGTGACCTTACATTGCTGAGACACTGAAGGAACGCTGCCACGTTTCAGGATACTTTCTAATTTGCTTTCTACGTCAGGGGAAGTATATTGCTTGACTTTGGGTGCTGTCCAGTAATAGCCATGCAGTGGAAACAGCACAGGGACTCAGGGCCGATGACCCCAGTATTTTTTTTTAATGTTTCAGGTTTTTGTTTAAATTTTGGTTAGTTAACATATAGTATCATATTAGTTTCAGGAGTAGAATTTAGTGGTTCATCACTTACGTACAACACTCAGTGCTCATCACAACGAGTGTCCTCCTTAATGCCCATCACCCAGTTATCCCAACCCCCAACCAACTCCCTCCCCACCAAACCAGTCAACCCTCATTTTTTTCTCTATCATTAAGAGTCTCTTATGGTTTGCTTCCCTCTGTTTCTTCCCCTTCCCATATGTGCACCTGTTTTCCTAAATTCCATATGTGGTATTTGTCTTTCTCTGACTGACTGATTTTGCTTGGCATAATACTTTCTAGTTCCATCTACATTGTCGTAAGTGGCAAGATTTCATTATTTTTGATGGCTGCGTAATATTCCATTGTGCATATATAAACCACATCTTCTTTATCCATTCATCAATGGATGGACATTTGGGGTCTTTCCATAATTTGGCTATTGTTGATAATGCTTCTATAAACATTGGGGTGCATGTGCCCCTTTGAGTCAGTATTTTTGTGCCTTTGCACAAATACCTAGCAGTGTAATTACTGTGTCAAATTTTATTTTTAGCTCTTTGAGGAACCTCCATACTGTTTTCCAGAGTGGATGTGCCGGTTTTCATTCTCACCAACAGTGCAAGAAGGTCCCCCCTTCTCCACAGCCTAGCCAACATCTGTTGTTTCCTGTGTTGTTGACTTCAGCCATTCTGACAGTTGTGAGGTGGCATCTCATCATCTCATCGTGGTTTTGATTTGTATTTCCGTGGTGATGAGTGATGTTGAGTATCTTTTCATATGTCTGTTAGCATGTCTTCCTTGGAAAAATGTTTACTCATGACCCCAGTATTTGTTAATTTCAGTACTCCACCTCTGTTAATCTTCTTATTGTCCGCCTATACAAAGTACTGATAAGGTTTTCCATGCTGGAGAACTGTCAGTCACAGGGCTCATTTTATCATTATTTCACATTGAATATCAGTGAAAATAACCTTTCTACCCAAAAATGTTAGGTGATGTTCTCTGATTTAATTTTACAAACGTGAAATAGGTCACGTTAGAGTGGCAGCAGCGGTATCAGGGACACTGGCAAGTTGTGTAGTAGCTAATGTCTCATCTTAAGTACCAGACTCACGGGAAAAAGCACAAACCCTTTACATTTGTGTGTATTTGTATTTACTCCCCATTTTTTTTCTCTTCCAGCAAATTATATTACCTGCAGGAGAACTTAAGAATATATCAGCCTTTCCAGAATGAGGCTCTATTCCTGTATAAATAAGATGACCTAAATCCCCGGTGGAAGGTTCCAGTGTGTGAATGAGAAGGTGGCCTGGAGGCATATGTACAGTCAAAGGAAATTACCGTGAGCCATGACCTCACAGCAGCACAAGACCCTTCAGAGAAAGAAAACATTTTCGGTTTCAATATATGGAGTGTTTTCAAGGGAATTTAATCTGTGATCATGGAGAAGAAAATTCTGAATGCATATAAGTTTTCCTTCACAAGTAAGGTGATGAGGTTTGCAGGACAGGCTCGATGCATTTACTTATTTTTTCTAAAAAAAATTGCCTCAAGAAGTGACTATTTAGTAGAAAAAAATGTATTTGAACCACCGCCAACCTAGGAAACTAATGCGTGTCCATAGCCAGGATGAGAAAACCACTGTAGGAAAAATATACAATGTGAACCTCTCTGGCTGTGCAATAATTTTAAAATACAAAAAATTTCCATTTTAAATATGTCATCTAGGGTGCTGCTATCCATTTAGAAACTGCTCGATAAATATTTAATAGTTGGCTCATTGTCATGGAATAGATTGAGGCCAAACTAATTTTGTGAAAATAAGAAAGAATAACTATGAAATATGTCTTAAAAGCTGGGAACAGCTTAAGGCGACTTCAGGTTGAACTCTGGAATGATTTCGGAATTCACAGAGGGAAAAATGTGCCACAACATACAGAAAAGACAGAAGGGCAGCAAGAGTGGGACATTATCCAGGCACATGTTATATTAGACTTTGGAAAATAAATGATTGTAGAAAAAAAAAGCAATCAGTTCCAATTGCAAAAGTAGCAGTTACGTGCTTATCAGCATATTATGTTCTAGGGAGAAAGAAACATAATCAAGTCTTTGCCTGAAGGATCTTATAGGTGAAGTATAATTGCTCCGGATGTAAGGCACATCCTAACAGACGGAAAACTCTGAGATGCTGAAGGTAGCTGTGTCTCCTGAAGCATGAACCAGGTAAATCTGAAACCACAGGCTTCCATTAAAATAGTGACTCAGAAACTCTATTTGGATGCAACATACTTTGTACCCTAAAATGCGAAAACAAGATTATGGAAAAAGAAAACATAATAACTCTTTTAAATCCAAAGCAAGCGAAAAACTGTTAAACCCGGTATCCATTATTTGGCAATAGCGACAAGAACTAAGCTACCTTGTCTGTGAAGAATGAATTTTATGGATGAAGAGGAAAGGTTTTGCACACAATGGAACATTGTTTAAACTGGACTCACTTTCTGCAGCTCTTCTCACTCAGTGTAATTTGAATTCATTGGGTGGGGGGGGAACATAATGGGACATTTTTGACTTGGAAGAAAATTTCCTCCATCAATATTGAGATGGTCCCCCCAAATCAATATTGAATTATAGAATGAACTAATATAAGAGGGAGGGATTTCCTATTGCAGAAAGAGACCCTGACCGCCACTTCTGTTAGGGGACCTATTTCCTTAGGGGCTTGCTGTGGGCATAGTGTTTGTATGCACCCATCAAAACCCATGTTGTATCCGATTCTATGTTCGGAAATATGAGGGAAAAGAAAGTAGAGTGGTTTCCCTTGTTTTGGCTTCAAACTGGATATGTTAACGTGTCCTAAGGGATACAGTTGTTGAAATAGAAGGCTTGAGTTATTGGTGCATGTGTGCGCAGGCATGGGCGTGCATACGTGGGCGGGTGGATGTGTTCTTGCCAGAAGTCTTCAGTGTATGTGTGGCCTTTCTCCCTGGTATGTGAGCAGATGCTCTATAATACAATATTTCTTTCATGTTCACCTTAGATTCTTTTTAAATCTTCTTTGCTACCATATCCCTTTATCTTATTTTTTAGATTTAATTTTCCCTTCAATACCTCCATCTGCTTTACTCTACCTCTCTTCTCTTCCTCTACATTTAAGACCCTAATAATGGTTCTTTCCGCAGGTTGGAGAGTTTATAGGGGGTCAAGTTAAAGGGAACATGATCCTTGTGCATGATTTCTGTTCAACCCCCACATGTTTTATACATTACATTGAACTAAACACGTGTCAAGCAATTTTATAAAAGGCAGCTCACTGACGGGCATACTTATGTATGCCTGCCTCTGGTTACTCATAAGGGTACTTATAAGGGTAATACTCATATTACTCATAAGGGTAATAACAGTCCACCTGTTTTGTATGGCCAAAATTGTTCTTTGGAGGTCTTACCATGGTAGCTGTAAAGCTGCCGAAGTAAAGCCTTTGCCGAAAAAAGTATTCATTTTAAAAATCATTTATAGGCTCCTCTTTCCTCTTCAAATAAAGGGTCACCAAATACACTTTTAAAAGCCAGATCCTTTAAAAAATATTACCAGAATTCTTTGGTCCAGAACAATATCCAAAACTTTACAGCCAAAAATCGTCTTGTGAACTCTAGACTCAGAGAGCTAATGGCCTCTGGGCACATGTTAGTGGGTACTTAGGTGGTGTTTCCTGGTAATAGCCTGAGATGCTACCTTAGTTCTCTAGGGCAGCCATAACAGAATACCACAGACTGGGTGACGTAAAAAACAGAAATTTACTTTCTCATAGTTCTAGAGGCTAAAAGCCCACGATCAAAGTACCTGCCAATTCCATCTCTCATGAAGGCTCTCTTCCTGCTTGTAGATAACCACCTTCTTAGTCACATGCTCACATGGCTTTTCCTCGGTGCATGTGTGCAGACAATGAGAGCAAGTTCTCTGGTGTCTCTTAAAAGGACTTAAAAGGACACTAATCATCGGAACAGAGCACCACCCTTATGAACTCACCGAATCTTAATTACTTCCTTAGAGGCCCCGTCCCCAAATTCAGCTACACTAGGGGTTACAGCTTCAACATATAAATTTTAGAACAAAAGTGTTCAGTCCATAAAAGAAGGGAAAGTGAAGCCAGGGGGTTTAAGGAGGCGCATTCTTGGGTTACATCCATAAGGAAGTATAGAAGGCTGGGCTGGGCAAAGGAGAAGCCGACCAGCAGTGTGGTTGCCACTGAGGCATCTGCCCATCTAAGGGGAGTTCTGGTGCTAGGATAGTCCTTCAGACCAGTCCCAAGTGGTAGAAACGGTCCATTGTTTGCATCCTCACAAGAGCCGGTCACTAGTCACAAGCTGCCCACTGGAAACGGCTTGAGCAATCTTTGTGTCTGAAGACAATTCCCAGTGAAGGATACAGCTTTGACCTATCAGCAGTTCATATTTCCACCTGCTGGGGGAGGGGCACACCGGCCCCGAAGAAGGTCTGTGAGGGAAGAACCACTGTCAGATTCATTTGCTGTTTGTAGGGAGTTTGCCTGTGTGGAAAGAGCTTTCCCAGGGTGTTGGTTGGGGAGCTCAAAAATAAATGGAAAGAAACCCAAGCTGGGTTGTTGTCCTTGATCTCAAGGCTGTAACCGATACCCATCATCTTCTCCTCCAGGACTCATGCCAGATCCCCTTTCCCCCTGGCCGACTCCTCTATTGGGCTAGCTGATGGCTCACCTGGTGGGGTGACTGAGCCCCTCATCCCTGAGAGGTCTGAGTCCTAGTAGTTACCATGTCCTTCTCAGATAATGGCTACTGTACTTATGCATTTAATCTTAACACTGGATGACTTTAGTAGGTCACCTGAGCTCAAAACGCATTCTACCCTTCCCCATCATGTAGCAACAGCCTTACCTGCTCCTGCCGGTCTGAGCCAGCTGCCCCTATCACTGCTCACTCCTTTCTTTCACTGCTAGTCCCTCGTTATGAGAAGACCGCAGTTGGAAGACATATCTTAAAATCTAGTGGGACTTTATTGTCTCTCCTGGTGAAATCATGACATATTTGAGAACCATGATCTTTAGACCCACAGAGCCTAAAACTGTTGTGACAGAAATCACAAATGCCCTAGAGAAAAACTGGGAGTTCTGGTAAGTGACACCATTTCTAACTCCATGCTTTGGTTCCCAGTCCCATGAATTCTAGCACACAGAGTATATAGGACAATAAGATAGTCCTTAATTTTCAGTGTATACCATGTCCTGAAGTATGGCACTCCATCTTTATAAGGTATGATTTTCAAGCTGGCACCTCGGTTGCATGTTTAAAGCACCATTCCACTGATATATCAGACTGACATCTTCTGGTTTGTGAGAACCACCAGTCTTCGTCCATTCAGGCTGATATAATAGAATACCATAGACTGGGCATCTTATAAGCAATTTATTTCTCACAGTTATGGAGCCTGGAAAATCCAGGCTAAAGGGGCCAGCAGATCTGATTCCTAGCTCAAAATGACCATTTTCTCTCTATGTTCTCACATGATGAGAGGAATGGGGGAACTTTCTGGGGTATTTTTTTTAAGAGCACTAATGCCATTCATAAAGGCTCCACCCTCATATCATAATCACCTCCCAAAGGCCTCATTTCCTAATGCCATAACATCGGGAATTAGGTTTCACTATATGGATTTTGGCAGGGAGGGGGACATACCATCCAGTCTACAGCACGTGTTGTAAAAAAGTGGAAGTCTTGGTCCTGTGTGCACTACAGTGTCTGTATATAACTGTGTTACAATTTAGTTCACTTGACGTAAAGAGTGGTTATGCAGGGTCCCATGTTAGCATATCAATGTCTAGAAATCTTTATAGTGATGCGTATCAAGGTCCTGCTATAGGAAAAGAAAACCCAACTCCAAACTATGTGTCAAACCCATTAAGGATGGATTACTGCCTCTTCAAGAGTGAAAGATATCCAATGCAGCCAACTTTTTAGTGAGGTTAGCTTACCATGGAGGAATGGGCCATACTGAGGGCTAAATATTTGTCTGCTACTTGCAAATTGGACTTTTTGCAGCAGTCATGGCAAAATCATCCTTGTTGAGTGAATGTCCATGCTGTTGGGTTTTAGATACCAACCATGCTGTTGGGTTCTGCCACCATGGCTCCTCCATTTATGTGTCCATTATGGCCAGCTCTGTGGCCAGTTGATAGATGCTGGTCCATATGTCATCGCTTTGCAGCATATACCACTGCTCCAGATGAACAAGTGACTAGGACTTTGGAGGTTTTGGTATTTTAATTCCTCTGATGGCCACTGTGATCTGTGAACTGTGATACAGAGATCTTCGTGTTCTGTGGCCACTCCTATATATCCATTCATGTGCCTCTTCCTCTGACCATCTTGTCCAGGGCTTCTAATCTTTCTCTTTTCAGGCTCCAGACCAACTAGCCAGGACATTAGCAGAGATTGTAAATCTTCTTTCTGACATAATAGAAAAGAATGCATCGCCAAGAGATGCTGTCTTTATCTATTCTAGTAAAGTTACCACATCTCACACAGCAGCTGCAACTGAAATTTATGGTTGTCCATTGTAAACTGCCATTATCCACCCAGTCTTAATAGAAGCCAGATCGGCGAATGTAAATGAGGATATAACAGTGACCTATTATATGAAATATAAATTTCATTATCAATGAAAATATTACTGATTTCTGTCATTCCTCTTGGGATGTAATGTTCATTTTGATTTGCTATTTTACTTGGAAAGTAGGTCATCTGCAAGCCACTATAATAGTGCTTTCACACCATTTCCACCCCCAGCCCTGGGTCAAGACAACAATAGCTACCAACTATATCCATTCCAATTGTAAACTCAGGGACTATGTATTAAGACCAAGAAGGTCTGTAAACCCAGGGCCAGGAATCTGTTTATAACTTGGCTTCTCCATGCCTTCCCTTCACTCAAACAGGGGGGCTAAAGCAGTATTTGTGTACTTGGGCCTCAATGTCAATTTAGACTCTCACAGTCCCAGACACAGGAGGGTATTGCCCTTTTCCTAATGCTTAATTACCTGTATAAATAGCTAGAGATCCCTTTGGGGATCTTCCCCCTTGGGGAAGAGTAAAGGAATTCCTGCTGACTATGCCTGTCACAGTATTATAGATTCTTTCCTATTAGAGACCTGGCCTCTCCTTCAGTAGAGGGATGCCAGTTCTTAAACAATCTCAGGTCCAGAATCTGGCGATTGCATCCAGACATCTAATCATCTAACCCTTCGGTTGATTTCCTTTGGTTATAGCATTAAGCAATACTCTTGTTAGTGTCCCATCTACCTTGCCCCTAAACTCAGTGTCTATGACCACCTCCATAGCTCCTTGTGGATTGAGACTCTCTAGATACAATTTTGGTCCTTCTACTCATTGCAGTAACTGTGCTACCCCCTCCATGCTTCTGGCAGTTAAACACCTCACGTGATCTGTCTTATTTCAGGGAGTCCAGTTCTGCATCCCTGCTCTAGCCACAGACCTTCTCAATGATGGTAATGCCCCTCTCACCGGCACAGCATCTTTATAGTAAATGAGATGTCCTCTGTAGAACATAGTAGGCAAGTGGGTTTTCCAACCTGATATACCTACCCTTGTACATCACTTTTCTGAGTCTATTGATCCTTGTTTTCTTTATCAATCCTGATAGTTCTGTCATCTCCACTGCATTTAATGTGAGACATCACGTTCTTAAAAATTAATAAGGGCCATGTCTCAGAGTCCTTGGGCTGATAAACCCTATGTCAGAGAAGAATGTCCTATATTTATAGGTTCCCACTTGATCCAATATCACTGGTATCCTTTCCCATACAAACTCTTTCAGCTCCTCCTCGTATGTATTAGCAGATCCGGCAGTCTACTGGTGAATAGCCCCTGTCTTCCCTTAGCAGGCCCAGAACATCTCATCAAGCTATGCTAGGATTTGACCTCTGTTTTGGTCTATCTCCAAGCAAGAAGGTGAGTATGAATTCTCATTAGGGGCATACATTGTCTTGCAGGATGTCTACCTCATTTGAGACCTCTACGTGATTTTCAACAAAATGCCAAAACAGGAGGATGCGTTAGAGGGACCTATCTCCTAATAAGGGGGAGTTGTCCAGTTCTGCAGGACCAGCCAGATAAGGGGAATCTGTGACTTCAAGATTCTCAACTTTGGACTTCCCAAATATTTTCATCCCAGTGTTCACGGTTCCTCTCTTTAATTATGGGGCTTGACCTTGATGAGGAGACTATCAAGATTGAGAATTCAACCTTTTTGGAATTCTTTTATGATTAGTTTCTGATTAGTGCCCTTAATCTTGTACCCTCTGCTTGTAGATTAGATGTTCCAGTTTTAAATGTTGCCTAAAGTAGATGATTAATCATCCTGAACCTGTAATAATCTCTTTTCAATGAACCAGTGGCACTCATTAATCCAATTTCATAGTTCTTATAGTTTTCTCTTTTCCCTTTCAGGTACCAAAACTCATGCATCAGTCAGTGCACCTCTTTCCACCAATATCCCATTCTGGTTCTCCACAGGTGTATGTTTAACAGCTATATCATTTCAATATACCAGGGCCACTGGTTATAGGGTCTTCATTGCCAGATGACTGGCAAGTGATCCATCTCCAGAATTCCATTTTAGATTTGGCTTCCTAGGACCAGCACTAACAACTGCCTTCAGTTGGGCAACGTGTACACAGACTTTGAGACACAGAATTGTGTGCAGAAATGTGTTGGGAAGTGATCTTAGGAGGTACAGATGCAAGGAAGTAAAGGAGGCATGATTGGGCATAGGGAGAAGTTCATCTACACTGAAGTTTTAACTGAGACCTCAGACAATCCTAAGGGAAGATTTGGAGCTGGGAACATCCTTTGGGTTTATCTCACATAGAAGTAAAGGAGCAGGGTCTTAGTATTTCCACATCTACCATTGACCCATGGAAGACAGACCAGCTGTAATCAGAAGGAATATAGTTCCCTGAGGCTCAGGGCAATGTCTAGTGAAGGGCACAGCCATGAACAAACAGCAGCCACTATTCTCAGCAACTAGGGGGTGGAAGCATGGGCTCTGAAGACAGAATCTGGGCAGAGTATCACAGTATCCACTATTCAACTACTTCTCACCCTTCAGATTTCAGTTCAATCATCACTTTATCTGGGAAGTTTTCCCTGACCTTGACCCAACTTTTCTCCCTGCAATATGCCACATTCTTCCAGACTAAGTCAGATCTCCTTGTTATAGACATTCTTAACTTCCTGCATTTTTCTTTCACTGAACATGACATACATTTAATTATATGTCTGCTGGTCTGATTATTTGATTAAAATCTATCTTTTCCATGAATTATAAGCTCCTAAAGTGCTTACCTAGAGAGTGTGATTTTTGTCCATTATTGAATCTCTAGTGCTTAGCAGAGGACCTATTCTATATATTAACACTCATTCAATATTTACGTGAATGAATATGATGTTGATAGATTTCTGTCATGGATGTTGCACACTGTAACAATGACACTATTATATGGTAAACTCACCCAGAAAGCTATTACAAAGAACAGATTTCTGCAAGAAAACATTCCAGTTCTTCTGTCAGAGAGGACTGTTTTCTTGCATAAAACTCACAGCTTCTGGAGAGCAGCATCGGACGCTGTCAGACAGAGTGAAACAACTGCTCACTAGTCACATTGTCTTGATATCTTCTGAAATCAATGATATGAGAGCTGTGACCACCAGATAACCCTCATCTTTATATTAAAAAAAAAACAAGATGTACAGAAGTTCTGTAACAACAACAAAAAAGTGCTTAGAAAACTGTCTGTTCTGCCTTGCCTGACTTCAATTCATATTTTAGTTCCATGTTTATGGAAAATGATACTACTAAAGGGGCACCTGGGTGGCTCAATCAGTTGAGCATCCAACTCTTGGTTTTGGCTCAGGTGACAATTTTGCAATTCATGAGTTCTAGCCCCGCATCAGGCTCCACGTTGCTGGTGCAGAGCCTGCTTGGGATTCTCTCTCTCCCTCTCTCTCTGCCTCTCTCTCTCTCTCAAGATAAATAAGTAAACTTTAATATATATATATATACGTATATATATATATATATATATATATACGTATATATATATATATATGCCAAAATAATATGCAACTTCTAACTTAAGTTGGTAGGGCCACAAAAATTTGGGGATGCACTTATTTTATATGTCAAAGGGCACCGTATGGTTCAATGTCAGTTTTCTTCTTATATATTGTCTCTAATACTGACTCACAGGGAATTTTTCCTTTGATTTATCTGAAGTGATTTTTAATTTTTTTTTGTTTTTACAAATAAAGATCATGTAGAAATTCCACTTATTCCTTTCCTATAATCATCTCTTTTATTTGTAATGAGATACACTCCCGCAGGAAAAAAATTGGGACACTATGGGGAAGGTTGATGCGCTTTATAAGGCTACTGGTTAAACATTAAACCAATGACTTCCACTGTAGTACTTCAGTAAACTCTGCATAACATGGCTATTTGGTATTTACTGAATACTTTTATGTCTACTGAATGCTTTCTAGCCTACTTTCTTGGGTTCATGTACCAAAACTTTTAAGTTCATATTCAGACCATTTAAATCCACACTGAAACAAACTCAGTAAGTAATGGCAGGTTACAAGATTTAGTTACTGTGACATTCCTCTTGAAGTTGACCTGCACCATGAGTGAAAGAAACACTTCTACTGCAATCAGATCCCACGTTCTAGGTCAGTGAGTTCTAGATGATTCTTGCCAGATGGTTTAGGATACCATTCCATGAAATACAAGCAAGGAAGCTTTGTTGTAAATTCTCCTTTATTCTGTAAAAATACTTTGGAGAGGAACTTCCTAACCGAGACGGATTTCATCTCCATCTGCCTCATAAGGCACATACTTCCATTTTAACCTTCTACCACCAGAGACATAGCTTGACATGTGCTATTTAAGAAGCACTGATTTCCAGAGACAGTTGTTCTAACAATGGCTCTGTGATCATCTCAAATAAAGGTAAAGGTTTTGTGAACAGAACGTTAATCCAAGCAGTCAATATCATGCTTTGTCACCCTGAATTAAATGGTTATATTGAAAGATTAGTGCAGAATACTAAGGATGCCCTGAAGCAAATTGCTAAAGGAAATTGGCCAACTGGGCCTGCCAAGTGTTCCATTGTGTAACATGTCACCTCATGTTCCAGATGGTAGGAAGTCATTTTGAACTAAATGACCACATCTCAGTATTTACTTGAGGGTCTGATAAACAATGGACTATATTCCACATACTGTCCCGTCACCTAGATCACTTTTATAACACAAGATTTAGCATGTGATGGGAATTATGAAATTGCAAGCACATTGTTTTTATTAAGCAAATGCATGTATAACAACACTGTATGACTCACAGTTCTAAATGCTTCAGCCTCAACTTATTTAGAAGATGGATTTGGAACACTGTCATCAAGAACACAGGTTCTATGCGATAGGACATCAAGAACAAAAGTGGGGGTACAGCCCATCTGCCTGTTAATCATTTGCCAAATTATCCTCTCCCAAAACACTCAACATCAAGACCACTGCAAGCCAGAGCCCTTTGGGATGGTTTATTAATGACATCACCTGACACTCAGAAAATTTACCACATGCTGGACACAGTAAGGTGTCTTTGATTTCTCAACTACCAAGATTAAGAGAATCTATAATTATACAACTCTCCATATGATGAAGACTTAGACACACAAAACCATGTCCACATGGAGACTAAATTATAATAGTACCCCAAAAAACTAGAACTGATACATGTGTTGTTAGTAGTGTTTTGTTATTTTTGAGTTACTATTCCACAGTTCATCAATTTAGAGGGAACTGATTCCAGTTCTGCACACTTCTAGCCCCCCAAATAAGAATCATCTTTTCTAAAGTTTTCCTGATTTTTATTTCCCAGCTTCCCAAAAGATTATGATTATGTTGACCTGCCCCTTTTTAACTGCTGTTTTTCTGTAAGTCCTGAACACTACACTATGATTCTTACACCAATAATTATATCTCGGATTTTATGGCTCTTCATCCAGTTTTTTTGTTTTTTGTTTTTTTTTAATTTTTTTAACGTTTATTTATTTTTAAGACAGAGACAGAGCATGAACAGGGGAGGGGCAGAGAGAGAGGGAGACACAGAATCTGAAACAGGCTCCAGGCTCTGAGCTGTCAGCACAGAGCCCGACGCGGGGATCGAACCCACGCACCGTGAGATCGTGACCTGAGCCGAAGTCGGTCGCTTAACCGACCAAGCCACCCAGGTGCCCCTTCATCCAGTTTTATTTACAGCATTGACCTCATAAGTGGCGGCAGATCCATACATTCCTATCTCATCAACCTTTCTTGAGGCATGAGCTAGTATATTAAACAGTGTGTGGTTCTATCGTTGCCATCACTAAAGCCCCTCTTTTGCCAGCAATCGATGCACAGCTGTGGCACGGTCATAGTATGTGATATGGCAAAATCTCTGAAATGTTCAATGCATTTCCAAAATTGTTTGTGGCCTGGATTGCCTTTTCAAAAGTATTTTGTGCAGAACATATAATTTTCTCTTGTTCCATGACATTAATGGATTGCTCAGTCTATAAACTGCTTTCCTTATTTAATACAAACACTCACTTAAATCGAACCTACCCGACTTTGACAGATGACACGCCAAGAGGACTCACAGATTTCACTGCAGCTGAAATAAGTGTGTGTGTTCATTTATTTCCAGTTATTTTCACTGTACAGTGCTCTGCTTGTCTCTTCCAAAATAAAAACAGATGGTGTGCTTTCTCCTGCTTCAGGCTCTGCTAGCAGTTCTTTGTAAAATGCATGAGGGTTGTTTGCAAGTACATATTTCTTTATAAAGTAAAAAACATGTAGTGAAGGTGTCCAACGACCTTACATCATAGTGAGGACTTAACTCACGATGTAACTGATAGGGTTTAGAGGGAGTGGAAGATTTTCAGCCGATTATTCGGATTTCTGTCTTGTAACTGTATCCTACTTTCACACCGTTCCACTCAATGAGTTGCTTCGTAAGAGTTAATGCCAGGAATTGAACGAAATCAAAACACTTATTTTCAAGTTTAAAGCAAACAACATAGCACTCTTTTTTTTTTTCTTTTTCAAAATTTTATTTAAATTCTAGTTTATATACAGTGTAATATTGGTTTCAGGGATAGAATTCAGTGATTCATTCAGCACCCAGTGCTCATCCCAATAAACGCCCTCCTTGTCACTCATCTAGCCCATCCCCCACCTCTCTCCCTCTAGCAACCCTCAACTTGTTCTCTAACGTTAAGAGTCTCTTACGGTTTGCTTCCCTCTCTCTTTTAGCTCCCTTACCATATGTTCATCTGTTTTGTTTCCTAAATTCCACATATGAGTGGAATCATATGGTATTTGTCTTTATCTGACTATTTCACTTAGCATAATACACTTTAGCTCCATCCACATCATTGCAAATGACAAGATTTCGTTCTTGTTGATGGCTGAGTAACATTCCATTGTATATACACCACATCTTCTTTATCCATTCATCAGTCGATGGACACTTGGGCTTTCTATAGTTTGACTATTGTTGATAGTGCTGCCATAAACACTGGAGTGCATCTACTCCTTCGAATCTGTATTTTTGTAAACTTTGGGTAAATACTTAGTAGTAAAATTGCTGTATCATAGGGTAGTTCTATTTTTAACTTTTTGAGGAACTTCTATACTGTTTTCCAAAGTGGCTGCACCAGTTTGCATTCCCACCAACAGTGTAAGAGGGTTTCACTTCCTGTAAATCCTCACCAACATCTGTTGTTTCCTCTGTCGTTAATTTTAGCCATTCTGACAGGTGTGAGGTGGTATCTCATCATGGACTTGTATTTGCCTTATGATCAGTGGTGTTGAGCATCTTTTCATGTATCTGTTGGCTACTCAGCTGTCTCCTTTGGGAAAATGTCTATTCATGTCTTCTGCCCATTTCTTAATTAGATTATTTGGTTTTTGGTGTTGAGTTTGATAAGTTCTGTATAGAGTTTGGATACCAGCCCTTTATCAGATATGTCACTTACAAACGTCTTCTGCCATTTTTAGGCTGCCTTTTAGTTTTGTTGATTATTTCCTTCATTGTGCGGAAGCTTTTTATCTTGATGAAGTCCCAATAGTTCATTTTAGCTTTTGTTTCCCTCACCTCTGGAGATGCATCCAGTAAGAAGCTGCTCAGGCCAAGGTCAAAGAGGTTTCTGGCTGTGTTCTCCTCTAGGATTGTCATGGTTTTCTGTCTCATGTTTAGGTCTTTCATCCACTTTGAGTTTATTTTTGTGGATGGTGTAAGAAAGTGGTCTAGTTTCATTCTTCTGCATGTCACCGTCCAGTTTTCCCAGCACCATTTGAACAGTACAGTACACTGAAAAACAAAGTGGACTGATTTCTCTAACACTGAGTGAAAGAACTTGATTTTTTTTTTTTAAATTTTTTTTTTTTCAACGTTTTTTATTTATTTTTGGCACAGAGAGAGACAGAGCATGAACGGGGGAGGGGCAGAGAGAGGGAGACACAGAATCGGAAACAGGCTCCAGGCTCTGAGCCATCAGCCCAGAGCCTGACGCGGGGCTCGAACTCACGGACCGCGAGATCGTGACCTGGCTGAAGTCGGACGCTTAGCCGACTGTGCCACCCAGGCGCCCAAGAACTTGATTTTTTTAACATAGTAATATATATATACATATATGTATGTATACACACACACACACACATATAAAATTTATTGTCAAATTGGTTTCCATACAACACCCGGTGTTCATCCCAACAGGTGCCCTCCTCAATGCCCATCACCCACTTTCCCCTCTCCCCCACACCCCATCAACCCTCAGTTTGCTCAGTATTCAAGAGTCTCTTATGGTTTGCCTCCTTCCCTCTCTGTAACTTTCTCCCCACTTCTCCTCCCTTCTGGTCCTCTATTAAGTTTCTCAGGATTCACAAAAGAGTGAAAACATATGGTATCTGTCTTTCTCTGCCTGACTTATTTCACTTAGCATAATATTCTCCAGTTCCATCTATGTTGCTACAAATGAACTATTGGGACCTCATGAAGATAAAAAGCTTCTGCACTGCAAAGGAAACCATCAACAAAACTAAAAGGGAACCGACAGAATGGGAAAATATATTTGCAAATGACATATCGGATAAAGAGCTAGTATCCAAAATCTATAAAGAACTCACCAAACTCCACACCCAAAAAACAAATAATCCAGTGAAGAAATGGGCAGAAGACATGAGTAGATACTTATCTAAAGAAGACATCCGGATGGCCAACAGGCACATGAAAAGATGCTCAATGTCACTCCTCATCAAGGAAATACAAATCAAAACCACACTGAGATACCACCTCATGCCGGTCAGAGTGGCTAAAATGAACTAATCAGGAGACTATAAATGCTGGAGAGTGAAAGAACTTTAGAAAGCATGGATGATCCACTCTAGCAATGCTTCAAACTACATATAGTATATTTAAATCTAACTAACTTTCACTTATAACAAGTCTTATTTCCTCTTGAGAAATGACTGACCTGACAAGGAATACCCTCTCTTAGGGCAAGACTTCTGTGTGAATCGAGGATGTAAATGACATGAGCTACCTGAATAGCATTTGCCTGAATAACCACTACATCAGGTGTGGAGAGGCTCTGGTCATAAGATTATTATGTAAGTTACCTCATTATCAGAATACTTCTGTGTCCAAATCCCCCTGGATTACCACCATTATGCTGATTTTACTGGAAAAAAAAGTTTTAGAATTTTTCTTTCATTTGGTACTATAGCAACCAAATAGTCATTTCTAAAATATTATTTTGCCACCTTATTGGTACTTACTGTAATAAAAGGCAATTATATGTTTCAGCTTTCTGATGTCTCCCTGATGTCACAAGTTAATAAAAAAACAAACAAACTAATTTTCTTCAAAGCCAGCAACATTCTGCTGACTCTAAAACTAGCTCATTAAGGGCTATGTGTTCTGATCTCTCTAGGTGTTAGAGATTAAAAAAAGCAAAGGAATGTAGTAGTAGTCAATCCTACCAAGCCCCTAGCAGAGACAGGTGTTAGGAAAACTGGGGTCTTCTAGGCGATGTCTGAGGATACATCTTATATGCCAGCTCTCAAAGCATCCCAAATCTTGGGTGATCCCAAGTTTATTCTCACCTGAGAATTGATTATGATCATCCAGATAACAAAAAAAAAAAAAAGTGCCAATGATACAACCACTTTGGACAACAGTTTGGCAATTCCTCAAAATGCTAAGCACAGACTTACCATAAAACCCAGAATTCTACTCCTAAGGACCACAAGAGTAATACAAACACATTGCCACACAAAAGTTATACAGGAATGTCGTTCAGAGTAGTATTATTCGTAACAGCCATAAAGTGGAAACAACCCAAATATCCATAAACAGATGAACGAAATAAGGTATATCTATACAGTAGAATATTATCTGGGAGTAAAAAGAAATGACATACTAATACACAGTACAACATGGATGAACCTTGAAAACACTTTACTAAGTGAAAGAAGTCAGTCACAAAGGAACACTTATCGCATGATTCCATTTGTATGAAATGTTTAGAACATGTGGCTCTGTAGAGACAGAAAATGGTTCGTGGTAACTTCAAGCTTGGCAAGTGGATCCCTACTGGGGAAAGTCGGGATTGACCTCTGATGGGTATGGGAGTTTCTTCTTGGGTGATGAAATGATTTCAGTTAATTGTGGTGTTGGTTGCACCAGTCAGTTAAGATACTAACGATGACGGATATGTATGTTTCAAATCGGTCAATTTTACAGTATGTCATTTTTGTGTCAATAAAGATATTAAAAGTGTGAACATTTATTGATAATTTACTATGTGTCAAACATTATATTGGGAAGTGTATGTACATAAACTTATTTAATTCTCTAAACAATTCTTTTATAGCTGAAGAAACCAAACCTTGGAGATCCTAAGGGACTTGCCCTGGCTCACACAACCAGTATGTAACAGAATAAGTCTATCTGATTCCACAATTACTAAACTATATAGTTCAGTCATCACTATACACTTTTGAAGGGGACAGTTGTGGCGGCACCTGGGTGGCTTAATCTGTTAAGCAGCTGACTTTTGGTTTCGGCTCAGGTCATGATTTCACGGTTCTTGAGTGCAAGCCCTGCATCGAGCTCCATGCTGACAACGCAGAGCCTGCTTGGAATTCTCTCACTCCCTCTTTCCCCCTCCCTGGGTTCATGCTCTCTCTCAAAATAAATAAATAAACATGTAAGAAAAAGAAGGAGGCCGTTGTAAGAAGTTCAGCAGATCAGATGGCTTTCAAAGTACATGTTGCATTTTGCTAACACATAGCAACCCCTCAAAGCACTAAGCATCATTCTGGCACTTTTTCAAAGACCTACACAGTCTAGGTGGTATAATTTGTTCTTGCTGTTGTTGAAATGGTAATATGGTTTAAATAGGTTCAAATATTTGTTTTTACAAATATTTAGAGGTATTCTTTTAACTCCAAAGCTTTTTTTTTTTTAATTTTTTTTTTAGCATTTATTTATTTTTGAGACAGAGAAAGACAAAGCATGAACGGGGGAGGGTCAGAGAGAGGGAGACACAGAATCGGAAACAGGCTCCAGGCTCTGAGCTGTCAGCACAGAGCCCGACGCGGGGCTCGAACTCACGGACCGCGAGATCATGACCTGGGCCGAAGTTGGCCGCTTAACCGACTGAGCCACCCAGGCGCCCCAACTCCAGAGCTTTAAAAGAACAATGAGACAGGGGCGCCTGGGTGGCTCAGTCAGTTGAGCTTCCGACTTCGGCCCAGGTCATGATCTCACGGTCTGTGGGTTTGAGCCCCGCGTCGGGCTCTGTGCTGACAGCTCAGAGCTTGGAGCCTGCTTCCGATTCTGTGTCTCCCTCTCTCTCTGACCCTCCCCCATTCATGCTCTGTCTCTCTCTGTCTCAAAAATAAATAAACATTTAAATAAAAAATAAAAAATAAAAGAACAATGAGATAATTGAGAAAACTCATGACATAATCTTTTCAATCTACTCAACACTTCATTAAAATAGAATCGTATAGTATAAACTATAACCAATGCACATGAAAAGCTGGCATTAACTTCCAGCTGGGTATTGGGAAAGTCACAGGATAGTAAAGAAAAGAATCTAAAATAGTTTCCCTTTGGTCACACTCGGCTAAGAATTTCCCCAATTCTGCAGTGCCAAACACTGTGCTAAATCCTTTATTTACATTTGCATATGCTTTCTTCACAATATCCCCAACATGTGTATTATTGTTACAACAGATAGAAGATTAAACTAAATATCAGAAAGGTAAATTACCAACGTCACACAGTTAGAAAGTAAAAGAACCTAGATTTGACCTAAACCATCTGTGGTGCAGAAGGCAATGACCTTCCTTATCCAGGAAGCTATAATTATTACATGTACCATATTAGTCGCTAGAAATGAAGTGTCACAACACGAACTTAGAACACAAATCTTCTGTTACTAAGTCCAAATGGGAAAGAAGACAATTCTTGGTTCTCAATGAATTTTAGAAATCTTACGGTCTATCCTCTCATCCCAAACCACATTATTTCTTTTGCCAGATATTTGTCTACTCACCATTGACACAGGGCTTTTGGGCACGTGCACATCAAACCCCGTTCTCAATATTCTGTGTCATCAATTACCTAAACATCAGACCTCTAAGACATTAAGACGGTGTTCTATTTGATCCTATACAAGGCAGGAGATCCTACTTGGTCAAAATGTCAAATGTCTTGGTCTTCAATCACTTCATGTTATTACTGTGGTTAAATTACCAGCCGCAGCTACTAACTTCGAAACTAACCAGGAATCAGTTCGGCTGGTTGCATCTGTTTTCCAGCTGGTCATAATGTAGGAAGCATTGTCCTGTAAGTAACCTACATGGTTATTTTCTAAAGAGAAAATGGAAAATTATATAACAGTGTTTCAAATCTCACTTTTTTCTGATTTATTCACAAGGGAGCAATCTTCATTTCCTAAGCACTATTATTACTTGACTACAAAGTTAAATCATTTCTGCACCTCTCTTCAATCTGTCTTCTCATACTGGATAATTGATTGGTTTGCCTGTATTTTCAATTGCATAGTTTAAATGCAACAGAAAATGTGTGACTGCTGGGAGTGTTCAAGTTATAGGCAGAGTATTACATTTTTTTCAACTCCCTAGATATCTCAAATAAACCTCTTAAGCCTCAAAGAGTGTACAAAATTAAACTGTTTCTTTTCTTAGGCATAATCATTGCTTGTGATATTGTTTAAAGAAAGATCTCAAAAACTTTCAATAGCAAAGAGTTACAAGTAATCCAATCAGAGCTATTTGAAAAATAAATTGAATTAATTGAAAAGAATTTACAGATATCCATAACATAAGGGAGGGATTCAGAGCAATAGGGTAATGGATGTATTTGGATACTGGCAGAGAATCCTTAGCTTATCTTTGGATCCAGATAAATAATTAGAAAGTAAGAGATCATAATTATTAACAAAAATTAATTCTTATAATTCCCATATACATCTTATGGGACCCAGCCCATAGGTATGGGAGGCAGAAGAATTCCAAAAGTAAAGTGCTATTTTCCCAAATCCAATCAAGCATGATCCATAGATTCCAGGAAATATGGTATTGAGCTCAAATGCATTTTAAGATATTCTATCTAGGGGTGCCTAGGTGGCTCAGTCAGTTAAATATCCAGCTCTTGATTTAAGCTCAGGTCTTTTTTTTTTTTTTTTTTAGAATATTCCTCAACACTACTTTACTTGATAATGATCAAATATTTTTCTTTATTTTTTTATTTTTATATTTTTATTTTTTTAATATATTAAATTTATTGTCAGATTGGTTTCTATACAACACCCAGCGCTCATCCCAAAAAATGCCCTCTTCAATGCCCATCACCTACCTTCCCCTCCCTCCCACCCCCCATCAACCATCAGTTTGTTCTCAGTTTTTAAGAGTCTCTTATGCTTTGGTTCTCTCCTACTCTAACCTCTATTTTTTTTTTCCTTCCCCTCCCCCATGGGTTTCTGTTAAGTTTCTCAGGATCCACATAAGAGTGAAACCATATGGTATCTGTCTTTCTCTGTATGGCTTATTTCACTTAGCATCACACTCTCCAGTTCCACCCACGTTGCTACAAAGGGCCATATTTCATTTTTTCTCATTGCCACGTAGTACTCCATTGTGTATATAAACCACAATTTCTTTATCCATTCATCAGTTGATGGACATTTAGGCTCTTTCCATAATTTGGCTATTGTTGAAAGTGCTGCTATAAACATTGGGGTACAAGTGCCCCTATTAAGCTCAGGTCTTGATTTCAGGATGGTGAATTCAGGTTGAGTTCACCCTGAATTAGGGCGGGCATGGAACCTACTTAAAAATATATATTTTTAAAGATATTCTAGGGGCTCCTGGGTGGCTCAGTAGGTTGAGCGTCCAACTTCGGCTCAGGTCATGATCTCACAGTTTGTGGGTTCGAGCCCTGCATCAGGCTCTGTGCTGACTGCTTGCTCAGAGCCTGGAGCCTGATTCAGATTTGTGTCTCCTTCTCTCTCTGCCCCTCCCCCGCTCACGCTTTGTGTCACTCTGTTTCTCAAAAATAAATAAATGTAAAAAAAAATTTTTTTAAGATATTCTATTTACATTGGATCATGTTGATGGTTTCTTTCAAACCCATCCAAGATTTTTTCAAAAAAAAAAATAGCAATAAAGAACACACCATAAGGAATATGTATATAAGTTGTACTGTCATAGATGAGCAAGGTATTACATACGTCATCCTTTAGGTAATCATGAAACACACTTGCACATACAGTTTCTCTAAAGAAGAAAATTTAAAGTTAGAAAATATCACACGTATCACAGTCTGAATAACGTGTAACTGCTGGCCCCCAGGAAGTTCAACTCTTCAGAGTGCAAAACTAGAACATGAAACATTGTATTCACTACGACATTCCCAGGATCTGAGAGATAAATTAATTCATGAGAACATATTTCCTCCTCATCACAGCCCTGGCTCTGTCACAGCAAGAAACTGGAGTCAAATAGTTCAAGGGAAAGTACTTAGCAGATAACTTTCAACGGTACGGGGATCTAGGAAAATGAAAAATGTATATGTCATTGCTAGCTTTAAAAGCATATGTGGCAAAGTTGGGACCAGCAAATTCTACTGATTTTGTGAATGCATTGCCAACAACCAGGTTTAGAGTAAATACATGATGCTGCTTTGTCCAATATGGTAGTCACTAGTCACATGCGGCTATTTAAATTTAAACTTAAATTTAGACCAATTAAGATTCAATAAAATTTAAAATTCAGGTCCTCATAGTAGTGACATTTCATGTGTTCAATGGCCACATTTGGCTGGTAGCTATATTACTGGACAGTAACGTATAAAAAATATTTCAATCAATGCAGAAATTTCTGTTGGAAAAAAAAATGGTATAGAGATGTCTTACTGTCTTGTTTTGTTACTAATATGCAGACTCCTTTTGTGTAATCGATGAGTTTCTAAAAATATAAAAAGTTTGTGTAGTTACATAATCAAACTCTAAATGCAAGAAGGAAATTGATTATGTAGAGAAAGTTTCCTCCTAGAGTCTAAGCTCCATGAAGTCAGGTAATGTCAACATATTAACTAATGCATCCCCAGCACCTAGAAGAGTGTTTAGCACACAGTAGGTGCTCATTATTTATTTGCTACATTACTTTTTTTGTGTTGTGAGCAATTTCTGTTCAAGTATACTAAATGTTCATGTCGTCAGCATGTATCAACTAAAATTCGTCATAATTCAACTGACGTGGACTAAAATTTATGCATGAACTCTGAAGAAAGCATTTTAAAAGTAAATTAAGAGTAATATTATAAAGCATAAAAGAATAAACTGGCTAAATGGCTCCAGGGACTTTAACATCTCTATTTAGAATGTGTTAATTACAAAAGCATGTTCAATTAAAACTGACCTTAAAAGATTCTATTTGGCAAGTTTCTTACCACGAGTCCTTCTAATTACAAAAGATATTTAGAATGAAACTAGTCCATAAGATAGACATCTGTAATTTAGATTGACCTTTCCACAAATAGTCTTTAATTACTGAAATTATGCTTTATGAGATATTTTACTATATCATTTATTCTGTCACTGTGTTAAAGGCAAATGGGAAAACATAGTTAAAGTCTTAGTTGTATGTTGCTTAATAGTCCAAGAAAGCAATCTTTGATCTGCTACATAAAAGAGTGCAATAGGAGCAGGAAATGGGAATAAGGCAGAGTGCGGTAGTGACAGTGCATGGCTCTACAAATTAGGGCAGCTCACTCAGCGACTGTTGATTTGCACAGTGTACGTCAAGCACATTTCTAGTCCTGCGATTGCATGTGAGTTGATTAAGTAGGCTCGGAGCTCCAAGGGGTTTATGTGTATGGTGAGCATCTTCTTTTGCCTACTCAGCATGCGTCCCTCTCCTGCTGTAATAGCATTCTGATTTTTTCCCATGATGCTGTGCTTTGCTCCCAGTTTGAAGCAATCTTGACAGACATGTCCGACCATCCCCTGCAAATCCGGAGATGGTACCCCTGAACCAAATTAAGTCAATCAGAAACTGTCTCCCTGGAATTTTCATCTTCAGCAAAATCATACAGAATCTGAAGAGCACAGATGTCTGTTCTTCCCAGTGAAAATGTCCTGCTAAGACTGCCAGCTTCTACATATAAACCCATGTACTTTTCCTATCTTTCCTTTTGGAGACTGGGTCGTCTTTTTTTTTCCTCTGATTCTTTGAGCTACTGTATTCTTCCACCATCCCCCTTTTCATATAATTTTAGCTAGATTACTCAAGTGTAAGTAAGAAAAAACTCTCCTGGTATAATGTCTACCAAAAAGATTACTTAACTAAAATACAATTATGATGCAACGTATGAAAGTTCTAGGTCTGAACTTTGCCATTTGTTTTCTGTAGAATGGGCTGATAACACATACTTTGTAGGGTGGTTTATGATTAAATTGAGATTGGTGCAAAATAACAAATTGAGTACACACATTAGGGTCTCCTTTTACAAAGATTCAGCACAAATTATTCCCAAACACAGAAAAGATATTAACAATATTTTTGTAGGGGAGAACCACTATGGCTATTTTATGACCTAAGTTTCATTAGACCTTTACTACACACTCCAAAGTCCTGGTACTTATGTTATTAATTACGTGCCATTTATTTTTGAGTAATGCAACCTTTCTTTGCTGTATTCTTTGATTAGATACTGAGACAGAACAACAGTTTCCTTTAACTATACTTTTACAGCTGCCGTCACTAATCCTGCATGGACACGGTAACCGTAAAATCAAGGTCAGCTCTTGAGAGTGTTAGTGACTTAGGCAAATATTTATTAGGACTCTGATATGTACCACGTTTCCAACAATGCAAGAGGTCAGAGTAGTGGTAGCTAGAGGTAAATAAAACAAAGTCACTTGAGAAGGTCTTCCTCAAGCAAGAATGAGAGATGAGATGTGAATCACATATGCTACCATAAATGCAGCTAACAATAAGGCATTTGTAAAATGTTAAATAAAGGACATAAAGGGCCATGACAGTGCGCAGATGAGAATGCTATATATTCATACTTACTCAACATCAAGTTATGTGGTATCATCTTTTTAAAAAACTTTTTTTAAAGTTAGACACAAAGAGGAAACCTCCAGAAGCTCTTGGGACCCCTCCTAAGGGGCTACTCATACTTGTCTCGGCTTCTTTATCCACCCCCACTGACACTCTTTCTTTTCCTGTGTGTTTGATAAGACTTGAGGACTGACCTCCACATGTAGGGAAAGACATGGTCATTCATGGAGCACTGGATACTCCAGGAGAACCCAGTCTGTCCTAGGGGCAGAAGTCCTGGGACTCTGAACTCTAGACTGTAGTTAAAAATAGACGGTGGAAACTATTAACACAGAGAGACAATTAAAAATTATTAGACAAGGCAAAACTAAATAAATCATGCTTGCCAACAAATGCCCTGCCCCCCCTCCCCAAAATCAAAGTGAGTGCTATGGTCTCAGCTAAAATCAGTGTGAATGGCAGTGGCAGCATCAGTGAATTGGCCAGTTTGTGGAAGGTACTACTGAGCAAACACACTGTCTCTCATTGACCCAGGTATGGGCACCTTAAGAAGGGCTTACTGAAATCCAGTTGCCTGAGATACACACAAAAACAACTAGTTATCCAAGTGGAAATAGCCAGTAAATAGTTGGTTACCCAAATATAGATTTAGGGGCAAAGCTTTCAGCAGGAATATATATTTAGAATTGACCATTGTTTTAATAGTACTTAATTCATTTGATTGGATGAAATCACGGAGTCTGAGCTTCCCCTGAAAAGAGCCCGAAATCAGGACTTACGGGCAAGTAGTTTATTTAAGACGCAGTCAGTCCCAGGGAACAGGATGAAATACCATGGAGAAGAAAAGAGGGAAGGGAAAAAAAAGCCAAGACAATAATACATCATCATCATCAAGTCAGTTACCAGCATAGACAATCCGTTTCATTCCAGTAGTGCCTTCTGAAAATCATTTAAAATACTTCATGGTGTTGTCCCACCGTGGACTAATGGGAGAGATATTTACCTATCAGCTTCTACACTCCAGTGGTTGAGGGTGTATCGAAAGGGTGGGGAGGTTAACTCACAGAAACTTCCAGGCTGAGCTAGAGTGATGGATAGGCAGGTCCCAACGCTGATAATAGAAGCCCCAGGGTAGAAAGTAAAGATGAGTTCATTGCTGCAGCATGAAGTAGCAGACACCCACACGGGGAATACTGCCATAGTCATGGCTGGAATTAGAAGTGATGCTGAGAGGAAGTGAGGAAGCCATAAGAGACCACTAAGAAGTAAGAGCCATGAGGCCTACTCGGAAGCACTCCAATGATTACACCTTGAGGAGATAAAGAACACATAGTAGACAAAGGAGCAGCCAGAGTTGGAGAAGAATTTCCTATTCAGTGTCAGGCCAGGGTAATGAGGGTCTTGGAAGATGGTCCAAAGAACTCATGTTTGAAAACAGAACTGTTGGGTGCCTGGGTGGCTCAGTCAGGTAAGTGTTCAACTCTTGATTTCATTTCAGGTCATGATCTCACATTTGGTGAGATAGAGCCCCATGTTGGCCTTGACACTGTGAGTATAGAGCCTGCTTGGGATTCTCTCTCTTCCTCTCTCTCTCTGCCTCTTTCCTGCTCACATTCATGTGTGCATGCGCACATGCTCTCTCTCAAAATAAATACACCTAGAAAAAAAGGAAAAGAAAACAGAACTTCCTGTTTTTTAATGGAACCATTATATCTACTTGGCCAGTGATTGATATGATGAATGTTGTGCCAAAAGCAGTTCTTATCTAATTTGTAATGCTTTAACAAATGCCTTATAACTGAGTCAAATATGAATTGATGTTTACAGTGGTGAACATGGTCTATGTTTTGCTTTACTGACATTATGATATATGCTCATTTTTTAACTCAAAACTTTGGGCAGTTAATTATCACCATTCTAGCATTCAGAAAAAAAGAGTGTTCAGTGTTCAGTTAGCCACTTTCTTAAATAAAGTAACACAAAACATAATATATAAACTACACAGACAAAAATGTTAGATTTTCCTTCATTCTGTTATTATTAGAATATCTATCTCATTATTTAACTATCATCTACTCTGTATGTATGGATGCTCCAGAGTGAATATTCCTAAATATATAGCTGAATGTATTTCAAAATAGGAAGTAAAGTTGAAAGGGTCAAAGGAACATTTAAGGTCTAGCAGTGTTCATACAGAAGCTCCCATTTGAAAAAATAATCTGGAGGGAGCCAAGATGGCGGAACAGCATGGAAGTTTTTTGTGTGTCTCACGTCCATGAAATGCAGCCAGACCAACACTAAACCATGCTACACACCTAGAAAACTGATTGGAGGATTAACACAACAATCTGCACAACCTGAACCACAGAATTCAGCAGGTACACAGCACAGAGAGGTGAACTTGTGGGGAGAGAAGCCACGGAGGGGAAGGGAGCTGCTTTTGTGTGCGGAGAGAGGATGGAGATGGCGGGGGGGAGGGGGAGGAGAATACAGGAAAAGCACCCCTCTCCAAAAGCAACTGGTGGGAAAGTGGAAAATTGGAAACAGCCACACAGACTGAAATAAAAAGGGAGAAAGGAGAAAGGAGAGAGTTTAAATTCCATTAAGACTGTAAACAAGGGGAGCGCAGTCTGCAACTCTGCAGCTCAATACCTGGTGGAGCTCTGGTGGGAATGGCAAATCCCCAGGAGCAAAGTGGGGTCCGGGAGGTTCTTGGGCCACTGGGGAGAAGCGGTTCCACGGCTGGAAGGACATTTGGTAGAGACTGTTGAGGCCACCTGGTCCCAGCAGACCCCAGAAAACGGCCACATTCACCGGTGCGGGAACAAGGTCATTAAGGGTGAAGCCTGGTGCCAGATGCATGTTGTGATTTTCCATAATCCCTGAAATGCTGCTGCTACACTATCTCGTGAACTTTTTCTGGGGTGGGCTGGCACCCGGCCACAGTCTCTGGGCACTGGCAGCAGCACAGTCTCACGAACTTTCCTAGGTTCAGCCTACATTCAGCCATTGCTCCATGAGACCCTCCCGAGAGGGGCGGAACAGGTCAAAGCTGCAGTCCCTCAGAAGTAAGGGGCCGGGGAAAACAGCCGCATCTGAGACAAAACTCGGGAGAGACGTATTAGCTGGGGCTTGGTCATGGACAGTGTAAAAGTGGGCAGTGGACGAAAGTTGAAGACAAAGGATGGTGTATGATTGCTGATTGGGAAGAAGAGTTCCGATACTAGAGACTGGGTAGCTGGGTGACACCATTTTTACCGTTCCCGCGCATGGGCATACACACCTACGAACACCACAACAATCCACCCCAGTAGGCTAGCAGCACCATCTAGTGGAGAATGGAGATGTTACACTAAGCCCCGCCCAACTGGGCCAACCTCGCTCTTCAAGGACACAAGTTTCACCACCTGCTTAGTTTATGGACTCTAAATTGTTTCATAGGCTGACTTCTAGGGGAAAACGAAGTAATTTCAGTCATATTTCAATATGTTAGCAGATCTATCTATTCAATTTTCCTTTTTTTTCTCTTTTTCACTTCTTTTCTTGAATACAGAAAAAGAAAAAATTCATTTTTATTTTCAGATTTTATTAAAAATATTTTTCTTTCCTTTTTTACGACATTTTGTACTTTGTGTAAATTTTTTCAAAGTCTATTTTACTTCCATCATTTTATTGTAGTCTACTACAGTGTATTCACTTTTTCAAATATTCAAACGATTTTCCTTTTTTGCTCTCTTTTGTTTCTTTTCTTTTTCTTGAACACAGAAAGGTAAAAAAATCATTTTTAGTTTAATTTTTATTAAAATATTTTTCTTTAATTTTTTTCTACTATATTCTTTACTTTTGTGTAAATTTTTTCAAATTCTATCTTACTTCCATCATTTCATTTTGGTCTATTTCAGTGTATTCATTTTTTCAAATTTTCAAATGATTTCCTTTTTTTTCTCTTTCTTTTTTTTTCTTTCCCCCTTCATCTCTAATCTATCAAGCCACTGTCAAAACCCAGGCCAAGACATACCTAGGATCTAGCATCATTTATTCAATTTTGTGTGTGTGTTTTTAATTTTTTAATTTTAATTTTTTTTAATTTTAATTTTTTCTACCTCATTAATTCCTTTTCTACCTTCAAAATGATGAAATGAAGAAATTCACCCCAAAATAAAGAGCAGGAAGAAATGATAGCCAGGGATTTAACCAACACAGATACAACCAAGATGTCTGACCAGAATTTAGAATCACGATAATAAGAATACTAGCTGGAGTCAAAAATAGATTAGAATCCCTTTCTGCAGAGATAAAAGAAGTAAAAACTAGTCAGGATGAAATAAAAAATGCTATAACTGAGCTGCAATCATGGATAGATGCCATGGCAGCAAGGATGGATGAGGCAGGACAGAGAATCTGCGATAGAGGACAAACTTATGGAGAATACTGAAGCAGAAAAAAAGAGGGAGATTAAGACAAAAGAGCATGATTTAAGGATTAGATAAATCAGTGATAAGGTTAATCCACTAAAAAGGAACAATATCAGAATCATAGGGGTCCCAGAAGAGGAAGAGAGGGAAATAGGGGTAGAAGGCTTATGTGAGCAAATCATAACAGAAAACATTCCTAACCTGGGGAAAGACACAGACATCAAAATCCAGGAAGCACAGAAGACTCCCATTAGATTCAACAAAAACTGACCATCAACAAGGCATATCATAGTCAAATTCACAAAAAAGTCAGACAAGGAGAGAATCATGAAAGCAGCAAGGGAAAAAAAGTCCCTAACCTACAAGGGAAGACAGATCAGGTTTGCAGCAGACCTATCTACAGAAACCTGGCAGGCCAGAAAGGAGTGGCAGAATATATTCAGAGTGCTGAATCAGAAAAATATGCAGCCAAGAATTCTTTATCCAGCAAGGCTGTCATTCAAAATAGAAGAGGAGAGAAAAAGTTTCCCAGACAAACAAAAATAAAAGGAGTTTGTGACCACTAAACCAGCCCTACAAGAAATTTTAAGGGGGACTATCTAAGGGGAGAGAAGATGAAAATATAAATAAATAAATAAATAAATAAATAAATAAATAAATAAACAAATAAATAAATACCAAAAGCAACAAAGATTAGAAAGGACCAGAGAACACCACCAGAAACCCCAACTCTGCAAGCAACATAATGGCAATAAATTCATATCTTTCAGTAATCACTCTAAACGTCAATGGACTCAGTGCTCCAATCAAAAGACATAGGGTAACAGAATGGATAAGAAAACAAGATCCATCTATATGCTGTTTACAAGAGACCCACTTTAGACCTAAAGACACCTTCAGATTGAAAGTCAGGGGATGAAGAACCATCTATAATGCTAATGGTTAACAAAAGAAAGCTGGAGTAGCCATACTTGTAACAGACAATCTAGACTTTACAATAAAGACTGTATCAAGAGATGCAGAAGGGCATTATATCATAATCAAGGGCTCTATCCACCAAGAAGACCTAACAATTGTAAACATTTATGTGCCAAATGTGGAAAGACCCAAATATATTAATCAATTAATCACAAACATAAAGAAACTCACCGATAGTAATACCATAATAGTAGGAGACTTCAATACCCCACTCACAGCAATTGACAGATCAACTAATCAAAAAATCAACAAGGAAACAATGGCTTTGAATGACACATGGGCCAGATGGACTTAACAGATATATTCAGAACATTTCATCCTAAAGCAGCAGAATATACATTCTTTTCCAGTGCACATGGAACATTCTCCAGAATAGACCACATAATAGGGCACAAATCAGCCCTCAGCAAGTACAATAAGATCGAGATCCTACCATGCATATTTTCAGACCACAACACAATGAAACTTGAAATCAACCACAAGAAAAAATTTGGAAAGGTAACAAATACTTGGACATTGAAGAACATCCTATGAAAGAATGAATGGGCTAACCAAAAAGTTAAAGAGGAACTGAGAAAGTTCATGGAAGCCAATGAAAACGATAACACCACAACCCAAATCCTCTGGGATGCAGCAAAGGCAGTCATAAGAGGAAAGTATATAGCAATCCAGGCCTTCCTAAAGAAGGAAGAAAGATCTCAGATACATAACCTAACCTTACACCTTAAGAAGCTGGAAAAAGAACAGCAAATAAAACCCAAAACCAGCAGAAAACAGGAAATAAAGAGTAGAGCAGAAATTAATGCTATGGAAACAAACAAAAGAAAACAAAACAGTAGAACAGATTAAGGAAACCAGAAGCTGGTTCTTTGAAAGAATTAACAAAATGGATAAACCACTAGCCAGTTTGATCAAAACAAAAAAGGAAAGGACCCAAATAAATAAAATCAAGAATGAAACAGGAGAGATCACAACCAACACAGAAGAAATAAAAACAATAATAACAGAATATTATAAGCAATTATATGCCAATAAAAAGGGCAATCTGGAAGAAATGGACAAATTCCTAGAAACATATACACTACCACAACTGATTCAGGAAGAAATAGAAAATTTGAACAGACCCATAACCAGTATGGAAATCGAATTAGTAATCAAAAATCCGCCAAAAAACAAGAGTCCAGGGCCAGATGGCTTTCCAGGCGAATTCTACCAAACATTTAAGGAAGAGTTAACACCTATTCTCTTGAAGGTGTTCCAAAGAATAGAAATGGAAGGAAAACTTCCAAACTCATTCTATGAAGCCAACATTACCTTGATTCCAAAACCAGACAGAGACCACACTAAAAAGGATAACTATAGACCAATTTCCCTGATGAACATGGATGCAAAAATCCTCAACAAGATATTAGCCAACTGGATCCAACAATACATTAACAAAATTATTCACCACGATCAAGTGGGACTTATACTTGGGATGCAGGGCTGGTTCAATATCTGCAAAACAATGAATGTGATTCATCACATCAATAAAAGAAAGGACAAGAACCATATGATCCAAGAACCAAGGACAAGAACCAAATGCAGAGAAAGCATTTGACAAAATACAGCATCCATTCTTGATAAAAACCCTCAAGAAAGTAGGGATAGAAGGATCATAACTCAAGATCATAAAAGCCATATATGAACGACCCAACAGTGATATCATCCTCAATGGGGGAAAAACTGAGAGCTTTCCCCCTAAGGTCAGGAACAAGACAGGGATGTCCACTTTGCTACTGTTATTCAAGGTAGTATTGGAAGTCTTAGCCTCTGCAATCAGACAACACAAAGAAATAAAAGGTATCCAAATCAGCCAGTCGGAGGTCAAACTTTCACTCTTTGCAGATGACATGATACCCTATATGGAAAACCCTAACGATTCCACCAAAAAACTGCTAGAATTGATTCATGAATTCAGCAAAGTTGCAGGATCTAAAATCAATGCACAGAAATCAATTGCATTCCTATACACCAGCAATGAAGCAACAGAAAGAGAAATCAAGGAATCGATCCCATTTACAGTCGTACAAAAAAACCATAAAATACCTAGGAATAAATCTAACCAAAGAGGGGAAAAACCTATACACTGAAAACTATAGAAAGCTTATGACAGAAATTGAAGAAGACACAAAAAAAATGGAAAAAGATTCCATGCTCTTGGATACGATCAACAAATATTGTTAAAATGTTGATACTACCCAAAGCAATCTACATATTTAATACAATTCCTATCAAAATAACACCAGCATTCTTCACAGAGCTAGAACAAACAATCCTAAAATTTGTATGGAACCAGAAAAGACCCTGAATAGCCAAAGAGACCTTGAAAAAGAAAACCAAAGCAAGAGGCATCACAATCCCAGACTTCAAGCTATACTACAAAGTTGTAATCATCAAGACAGTATCGTACTGGCACCAGAACAGACACTCAGATCAATGAAACAGAATAGAGAACCCAGAAATGGACCCACAGACGTATGGCCAACTAATCTTTGACAAAGCAGGAAACAATATCCAATGGAATAAAGACAGTCTGTTCAGTAAGTGGTGCTGGCAAAACTGATAGTAACATGCAGAAGAATGAACCTGGACCACTTTGTTGCACCAGACAAAAAAATAAACTCAAAATGGTTGAAAGACCTCAATGTAAGACAGGAAGCCATCAAAATCCTCGAGGAGAAAGCAGGCAAAAACCTCTTTGATCTTTCCCACAGCAACTTCTTACTCAACACGTCTCCAGAAGCAAGGGAAACAAAAGCAAAAATGAACTACTGAGACCTCATCAAAATAAAAAGCTTCTGCACAGCGAGGAAACAATCAGCAAAACTAAAAGGCAACCAACAGAATGGGAGAAGATATTTGCAAATGACATATCAGACAAAGGGTTGGTATGCAAAATCTATAAAGAACTTATCAAACTCAACACCCAAAAAACAAATAATCCAGTGAAGAAATGGGCAAAAGACATGAATAGCCACTTCTCCAAAGAAGACATCCAGATGGCCAACCGATACATGAAAAAATGCTCCACATCACTCAACATCAGGGAAATACAAATCAAAACCACAATGAGATACCACCTTACACCTGTCAGAATGGCTAACATTAACAACTCAGGCAACAACAGATGTTGGCGAGGATGCAGAGAAAGAGGATCTCTTTTGCATTGTTGGTGGGAATGCAAACTGGTGCAGCCACTCTGGAAAACAGTATGGAGGTTCCTCAAAAAACTAAGAATAGAACTACCCTACGACCCAGCAATTGCACTACTAGGCATTTATCCACGGGATACAGTTGTGCTGTTTCGAAGGATACCCCCCTATAAACACGCACCCCCATGTTTATAGCAGCACTGTCAACAATAGCCAATACACACACACACACACACACACACACACACACACACACACACACACAATGGAGTATTATTTGGCAATCAAAAAGAATGAAATCTTGCCATTTGCAACTACGTGGATGGAACTAGAGGGTATTATGCTAAGTGAAATAAGTCAGAGAAAGACAAATATCATATGACTTCACTCATATGAGGACTTTAGGAGACAAAACAGATGAACATAAGGGAAGGAAAATAAAAATAATATAAAAACAGAGACGGGGACAAACCATAAGAGACTCATAAATATGGAGAACAAACAGGATTACTAGTGGGGGTGTGGGCGAGGGGATGGGCTAAATGGGCTTTAAGGAATCTACTCCTGAAATCATTTTGCACTATATGCTAATTAATTTGTATGTAAATATTTTAAAAATTAATAAATAAAAAATAAGATAAATAAAAATAAATAAATAAATAATCTAAAAATAAACTTGACAAAAATTATGCAAAACCTTTTAAGAATTATTATATAACTATTGAGGAACACACACACAAAAGAAACACAGAACAAAAATGGAAAACATCTATTTTTGAATGAGGTATCAAGGAGGGTTCTTTCAGGGATAAGAAGGCATATTTAAAGAAGTAATTGAAAAAAACACAAATGGCTTTAAGAGGAACAAATTAGGGAGATAAACACCCTGCATTTAGCAACAATGGGAGCCATCATCTCCTGTAGGCCTGAAAGATCAACAGGAGGAAGCAGTTGTCTGAAGGTGGACTGATAGAAAAGGAGGGACGTTCCATAAGGGCTAAGGGATGTAGGAACTGACGTGTGCTGGCTTGAGTTAGAGGAAAGGAGGAGACAGGTAACCAGACCTCAATCTTCCGTTGAACCCCGGTGTTCTGACAGCATCTTCCATTGCCTATATCGATTTGAAATGCACTCTATCATTTGACATGGTCCATTAAGGTCAGCCTCCCAGGGCATATAACAGAATAGAGAATGTGGGAAATTGGATGTAAGGACACAAATGGAGATTATAATGCACAATAAACTAAATTATATAAATTAACCACAAGCTTTTCTCTAAATGTAACATAAAGCCAATTAAGTTCCACAATTTTTTTAACTTGAAAATGATTCTAAAAATTAATCTAGAATAATAAATACATGATCCTAGCAGCTTGGCTAATTCTAAAATAAATGAATAATGGAGTACAAGGGTTATTTTCTCTACATAATATAAAAGCTATTATGTTGCTACATAATGAAATTAATTGATGCTGGTGGAAGAATAGACTGATAAATTATTTTGATAAAATATACAGTCCAATTATAAATTCAAGAATATGTTAAAATAATGGCATTAAGATGGAGAGAAAAATAATTTAAAAAATATCATCTAACACAACTAGGTACAATTATGGAGAAAAACAACTCTAGTGTTTATCTATTTTTCATACCAAAATAGGTTATATATGGATTAAATATTGAAGTATATTAGAAAAAATATGGACTTATTAAAAATATGGTATATTAATAGGTAAAGATTCTGGGAGGAAGATGGCGGCGTAGGAGCACGCTGGGCTCACCGAGTCCTGCTGATCACTTAGATTCCACCCACACCTGCCTAATAACCCAGAAAGCCACCAGAAGACTAGCACAACAGATTCTCCAGAGCCAAGCGCAGACGAGAGGCCCACGGAAGAGGGTAGGAAGGGCGGAGAGGCGGTGCACGCTACACGGACTGGTGGGAGGGAGCTGGGGTGGAGGGGCGGCCTGCCAGCCAGAGTCTGGCTGGCAAAAGCAGAGGGGCCAGAACCGGTTCCTGCCAGCGAACTTGCTTGCACCGCCCAAACACCCAACACTGTGCTTCTGCAGATCCATCCCTCCGGTGGTGGGTCTGACTCACTCCTAGTGCCACAGGGCCCCTCCTGAAGCGGATCACCAAAGGAAAAGCAAGCCGAGCCTGCCCCTCCCGCCCCTGTGCACCTTGCCAATCCACCCCAGCTAACATGGCAGATCCCGAACACCACAAGCCTGGCAGTGTGCAAGTAGCCCAGACAGGCCACACCAACCCACAGTGAATCCCACCCCTAGGATAGGGGAAGAGAAGGCACACACCAGTCTGACTGTGGCCCCAGCGGTGGGCAGGGGGGCTGACATCAGGTCTGACTGCGGCCCCGCCCACCAACGCAAGTTATTCAAGACAGCACAGGGGAAGTGCCCCGCAGTTCCGCCCCACTCCAGGGACTATCCAAAATGACGAAACGGAAGAATTCCCCTCAAAAAAACCTCCAGGAAATAACGACAGCTAACAAACTGATCAAAAACAATTTAAACAATATAACAGAAAGTGAATTTAGAATAATAGTCATAAAATTAATCCCTGGGCTTGAGAACAGTATAAAGGACAGCAGAGAATCTCTTGCTACAGAGATCAAGGGACAAAGGAACAGCCAGGAGGAGCTAAAAAATGCTATCAATGAGCTGCAAAATAAAATGGAGACAACCACAGCTCAGATTGAAGAGGCAGAGGAGAGAATAGGCGAACTGGAAGATAAAATTATGGAAAAAGAGGAAGCTGAGAAAAAGAGATTAAAAAATCCAGGAGTAAGAGGGGAAAATTAGTGAACTAAGCGATGCACTAAAGAGAAATAATATACGCATAATTGGTATTCCAGAGGAGGAAGAGAGAGGGAAAGGTGCTGAAGGTATACTTGAAGAAATAATAGCTGAGAACTTCCCTGACCTGGAGAAGGAAAAAGGCATTGAAATCCAAGAGGCACAGAGAACTCCCTTCAGACGTAACTTGAATCGATCTTCTGCACGACATATCATAGTGAAACTGGCAAAATACAAGGATAAAGAGAAAATTCTGAAAGCAGCTAGGGATAAACGTGCTCTAACATATAAAGGGAGACCGATAAAACTCGTGACCGATCTCTCTACTGAAACTTGGCAGGCCAGAAAGGAATGGCAGGAAATCTTCCATGTGATGAACAGAAAAAATATGCAGCCGAGAATCCTTTATCCAGCAAGTCTGTCATTTAGAATAGAAGGAGAGATAAAGGTCTTCCCAAACAAACAAAAAGTGAAGGATTTCATCTCCACTAAACCAGCCCTACAAGAGATCCTAAGGGGGATCCTGTGAGACAAAGTACCAGAGACATTGCTACAAGCATGAAACCTACAGACATCACAATGACTCTAAACTCATATCTTTCTATAATAACACTGAATGTAAATGGACTAAATGTGCCAACCAAAATACATAGGGTATCAGAATGGATAAAAACACAAGACCCATCTATTTGCTGTCTACAAGAGACTCATTTTAGACCTGAGGACACCTTCAGATTGAAAGTGAGGGGATGGAGAACTATTTATCATGCTACTGGAAGTCAAAAGAGAGCTGGAGTAGCCATACTTATATCAGACAAACTAGACTTTCAATTAAAGGCTGTAACAAGAGATGAAGAAGGGCATTATATAATAATTACAGGGTCTATCCATCAGGAAGAGCTAAGGATTATAAATGTCTATGCACCGAATATAGGAGTCCCCAAATATATAAAACAATTACTCACAAACATAAGCAACCTTATTGATAAGAATGTGGTAATTGCAGGGGACTTTAACAACCCACTTACAGAAATGGATAGATCATCTAGACACACGCTCAATAAAGAAACAAGGGCCCTGAATGATACATTGGATCAGATGGACTTGACAGATATATTTAGAACTCTGCATCCCAAAGCAACAGAATATACTTTCTTCTCGAGTGCGCATGGAACATTCTCCAAGATAGATCACATTCTGGGTCACAAAACAGCCCTTCATAAGTATACAAGCATTGAGATCATACCATGCATACTTTCAGACCACAATGCTATGAAGCTTGAAATCAACCACAGGAAAAAGTCTGGAAAACCTCCAAAAGCATGGAGGTTAAAGAACACCCTACTAAAGAATGAATTAGGTTGCCTTCCCAACCAGGCAATTAGGGAAGAAATTTAAAAATATATGGAAACAAATGAAAATGAAAATACAACAATCCAAACGCTTTAGGATGCAGCGAAGGCAGTCCTGAGAGGAAAATACATTGCAATCCAGGCCTATCTCAAGAAACAAGAAAAATCCCAAATACAAAATCTAACAGCACACCTAAAGGAAATAGAAGCAGAGCAGCAAAGGCAGCCTAAACCCAGCAGAAGAAGAGAAATAATAAAGATCAGAGCAGAAATAAACAATATAGAATCTAAAAAACCGCAGAGAAGATCAATGAAACCAAGAGTTGGTTTTTTGAAAAAATAAACAAAATTGATAACCCTCTAGACAGGTTTCTCAAAAAGAAAAGGGAGATGACCCAAAAAGATAAAATCATGAAAAAATGGAATTATTACAATCAATCCCTCAGAGATACAAGCAATTATCAGGGAATACTATGAAAAACTATATGCCAACAAACTGGACAACCTGGAAGAAATGGACAAATTCCTAAACACCCACACACTTCCAAAACTCAATCAGGAGGAAATAGAAAGCTTGAACAGACCCATAACCAGCGAAGAAATTGAATCAGTTATCAAAAATCTCCCAACAAGTACGAGTCCAGGACCAGATGGCTTCCCAGGGGAGTTCTACCAGACGTTCAAAGCAGAGATAATACCTATCCTTCTCAAGCTATTCCAAAAAATAGAAAGGGAAGGAAAACTTCCAGACTCATTCTATGAAGCCAGTATTACTTTGGTTCCTAAACCAGACAGAGACCCAGTAAAAAAAGAGAACTACAGGCCAATATCTCTGAGGAATATGGATGCAAAAATTCTCAATAAGATACTAGCAAATTGAATTCAACAGCATATAAAAAGAATTATTCACCATGATCAAGTGGGATTCATTCCTGGGATGCAGGGCTGGTTCAACATTCACAAAGCAATCAACATGATACATCATATTAATAAAAGAAAAGATGAGAACCATATGATCCTGTCAATCGATGCAGAAAAAGCATTTGACAAAGTTCAGCATCCTTTCTTAATAAAAACCCTCGAGAAACTCTGGATAGAAGGAACATACTTAAAGATCATAAACGCCATTTATGAAAAGCCCACAGCTAACACCATCCTCAATGGGGAAAAACTGAGAGCTTTTTCCCTGAGATCAGGAACACGACAGGGATGTCCACTCTCACCGCTGTTGTTTAACACAGTGTTGGAAGTTCTAGCATCAGCAATCAGACAACAAAAGGAAATCAAAGGCAACAAAATTGGCAAAGATGAAGTTAGGCTTTCACTTTTTGCAGATGACATGATATTATAAATGGAAAATCAGATAGACTCCACCAAAAGTCTGCTAGAACTGATACATGAATTTAGCAAAGTTGCAGGATACAAAATCAATGTACAGAAATCAGCTGCATTCTTATACACTAATAATGAAGCAATAGAAAGACAAATAAAGAAACTGATCCCATTCACAATTGCACCAAGAAGCATAAAATACCTAGGAATAAATCTAACCAAAGATGTAAAAGATCTGTATGCTGAAAACTATAGAAAGCTTATGAAGGAAATTGAAGAAGATATAAAGAAATGGAAAAACATTCCATGCTCATGGGTTGGAAGAATAAATATTGTCAAAATGTCAATACTACCCAAAGCTATCTACACATTCAATGCAATCCCAATCAAAATTGCACCAGCATTCTTCTCGAAGCTAGAACAAGCAATCCTAAAATTCATATGGAACCACAAAAGGCCCTGAATAGCCAAAGTAATTTTGAAGAAGAAGACCAAAGCAGGAGGCATCACAATCCCAGACTTTACCCTTTACTACAAAGCTGTCATCAAGACAGCATGGTATTGGCACAAAAACAGACACATAGACCAATGGAACAGAATAGGAACCCCAGAACTAGACCCACAAAAGTATGGCCAACTAATCTTTGACAAAGCAGGAAAGAATATCCAATGGAAAAAAGAGAGTCTCTTTAACAAATGGTGCTGGGAGAACTGGACAGCAACAGGCAGAAGAATGAAACTAGACCACTTTCTCACACCATTCACAAAAATAAACTCAAAATGGATAAAGGACCTGAATGTGAGACAGGAAACCATCAAAACCCTAGAGGAGAAAGCAGGAAAAGACCTCTCTGACCTCAGCTGCAGCAATTTCTTACTTGACACATTCCCAAAGGCAAGGGAATTAAAAGCAAAAATGAACTATTGGGACCTCATGAAGATAAAAAGCTTCTGCACAGCAAAGGAAACAACCATCAAAACTAAAAGGCAACCAACGGAATGAGAAAAGATATTTGCAAATGACATATCGGACAAAGGGCTAGTATCCAAAATCTATAAAGAGCTCACCAAACTCCACACATGAAAAACAAATAACCCAGTGAAGAAATGGGCAGAAAACATGAATAGACACTTCTCTAAAAAAGACATCCGGATGGCCAACAGGCACATGAAAAGATGCTCAACGTCGCTCCTCATCAGGGAAATACAAATCAAAACGACAATCAGATATCACCTCATGCCAGTCAGAGTGGCCAAGTGAACAAAACAGGAGACCATAGATGCTGGAGAGGATGTTGAGAAACGGGAACCCTCTTGCACTGTTGGTGGGAATGCAAACTGGTGCAGCCGCTCTGGAAAACAGTGTGGAGGTTCCTCAAAAAATTAAAAATAGACCTACCCTATGACCCAGCAATAGCACTGCTAGGAATTTACCCAAGGGATACAGGAGTACTGATGCATAGGGGCACTTGTACCCCAATGTTTACAGCAGCACTCTCAACAATAGCCAAATTATGGAAAGAGCCCAAATGTCCATCAACTGATGAATGGATAAAGAAATTGTGGTTTATATACACAATGGAGTACTAGGTGGCAATGAGAAAGAATGAAATATGGCCCTTTGTAGCAACGTGGATGGAACTGGAGAGTGTGATGCTAAGTGTAATAAGCCATACAGAGAAAGACAGATACCATATGTGTTCACTCTTATGTGGATCATGAGAAACTTAACAGGACCCATGGGGGAGGGGAAGAAAAAAAAAGAGGTTAGAGTAGGAGAGAGCCAAAGCATAAGAGACTCTTAAAAACTGAGAACAAACTGAAGGCTGATGGGGGGTGGGAGGGAGGGGAGGGTGGGTGATGGGTATTGAGGAGGGCACCTTTTGGGATGAGCACTGGGTGTTGTATGGAAACCAATTTGACAATAAATTTCATATATTAAAAATAATAACAATAGGCAAAGTATAAATTCTTTGCATGAAAATCTTGACATAAGGAAGAAATTACTCTGCTTCTCATCTAACTCAACCCAGCATCTTATACCTAGGACCTTTCTAGGTAAATCACATAATGCAAAATTTAATAAAAATGACCAGAAAGTATTTAAATTTCTGTAGAGTCAAAATCAACATAAATGTGGCAAGATGCAAATCGATGAGATAGGAAGTGATAATTACAATATACTTTATATACAAGAAATACTATTTTCAAAGAAAAATAAAGAGTCCAATAAGAAAACTTTTGTCAAAGAATTCAATAAGAATAAAATATAAATGAATAAAGTAAATTTAAGAACTGAATTCTACTGGAACCAAGGAAATATAAGTTGCATGTACAATAAAATATTCTTTGAGCATTAGTCTGATATATTATTAATAATGATGGGAAAGATTGACTCTGTTAAAAGTGGGTGATAGGAAAAAAATTACTCAAAAATAACTTGGTCAGAGTTTTAAAATGTTTAAATTTCATTTTAATGTTTAATTAGTTTAATATTATAACTCTGAAAGCTTCTCTTCAAAGATCAGGAACATGACAAGAGTGCCCCCACTGACCAATCCTATTCAACAAAGTGCCAAAAAACCTAGCCACAGCAGGTAAGCAAGAAAAAGAAATAAAAGATATCAGAATTGGGGGAAAAAAGAAATGAAATTGTCTATATGTGAAAATGACATAATTTTATACAGAGAAAATTTTGAAGACTGAATCAAAACACTGTTAGATGTAATCAATGAGTTCAGTAATATTGCAAGCTACAAAGTTAACATATAAAAATAGTAGCATTTGTGGGGCTCTTGGGTTGCTCAGTCAGTGGAGCGTCTGACTCATGATTTCAGCTTAGGTCAGGATCTCAAGGTCATGGAATTGAGGCCTGCATCAGACTCTGCACTGAGCATAGAACCTGCTTAACACTCTCTCTCTCTCTCTCTCGGTCTCCCTCTGCCCCCTCCCCAGCTTGTCTTCTCCCTCTCTCTCTATCAAAAATTAAAAAAAAAAAGATAAAGTAAATAACATTTAAAAATAGCACTCCTATACACTAACAAAAAAATTCCTGAAAAAGAAATAAGGATATAAATCCCATTCACAATAGCATCAAAACCAATAAAATACATAGAAGTAAATTTAACTAAGGAGATAAAAGATCTCTACTCTGAAAACTACAAGACATTGGTGAAAGAAATCAAAGAAGATATAAATAATAATAAGATACATTCTGTGTTCACGGATTGAAAGAATTAATATTGTCAGAATGTTAACACTACCAAAAGCCAACCCTAGATGCAATGCAATCCCCATCAAGATTCCAATGGTATTTTTTACAGAAGTAGAAAAACACTCCTAAAATTTATATGCAACCTCAAAAGACCCCCAAAGAAAATTCTAGTCAAGGAAATTCTAAGAACAACTCAGGAGGCATCACATTTTCTGATATAAAACTATGTTATTAAGCTAAAGTTACCAAACAGTAAGATAGTGGCATAAAAACAGACAAGTAGACCAATGGAACAGAATTGAGAGCCCCAAAATTAACCCAAGTGTATATGGTCAACTAACATTTGACAAATGTGCTAGGAATACCCAAAGGAGCAAAGATACTGTCTTCAATAAATGATGCTGGGATAGTTGGATATGCACACGTAAAGGAATGAAACTGTGTCCATATCTATAGCACTCACAAAAATTAACTTGAAATACATTAAAGACCTAAATGTAACACTTGAAACCAGAAAACATAGGGACAAAGCTTCTTGACATGAGTCTTGATAATGATTTTTTGGATATTACACCTAAAAGCACAGGCAACAAAATCAGAAATAAACAAGTGGGATTACATTGAACTAAAAGTTTCTGCACAACAAAATAAACTATCAATAAAGTCAAAAGACAAGCTACAGAATAGAAAAAAAAATATTTTCAAACCATATATTTGCTAAAAGTTTAATTCCAAATACAAGAACTAATACTACTTAATAGTAAAAAAATAGTAAAAATAGTTTTTTAATACTAAAAAAACCCAGAAAACAAACAAATACGAATAATTCAATTAAAAAATGGGCAAAGGACCTGAACAGAAATTTCTGTTATAGGAAAGGCCAATGAGTACATGAAAAGATGCTCAACACCACCAATCATCGGGGAAATGCAAATTAAAACCACAATGAGGTATCACCTCATGCCTATTAGAATGGCCATCATTAAAAAGACAATAATAAATGTTGGTGAAGATGCGGAGAAAAGGGAACACCACCACACTGTAGTGGGATTCTAAATTGGTTCAGCAACTATGGAAACCAGTGTGGAGAATCCTCAAAAAATTAAAAGTGGAACTACCAAGCAATCCAGCCATTCCACTTCTTGGATATTTCCAAAGGAAATGAAAACATTAATTTGTATGGATATCAGCACTCCTATGTTCACTGCAGTGTTATTTGCAATAGCCAAGACATCGAAACAATCTAAGCAGTCCATCAATTGATTGAATGGATAAAGAAATCAAGGTACATATATACAATGGAATACTGTTCAACCATAAAAAGAATGAAATCTTGCCATTTGTGACAATGAAGGCATTATGCTAAGTGAAATAAGTCAAACATAGTAAGACAAATACTATACTATCTCACTTATATGTGGAATCTAAAAATAAAAAAGTTTCCATGAGGTAATCTGGCAATTTATCCTAAGTAATTATGAATATGTGTGAAGTTATGACTATAAGCATATTTCAGAAATTCTATAAATGTGATTAGATCATGTGACATTAAATAGAGTATATCTGTACAATGTACTTCCATACAATTGAATATAATATAGTAGAAGCAGATTTATGTCACACAAAGATGTTCACAAAATTTGTGAGTTGAAAAGGCAAATGAACAAGAATGACATTACTTCAGACCACAACGTGGATTAGACATTCTCACAATTCTTGCTATGAGCTGCTTTTTAACTGGATAAACACTCAATGGCATTTCAACTGCACTGGTGAAGTGACAAGAATGACAAGGACCAAAACAGAGAACTGTTTAATATGAGTGGTGGGCACTGCTTGTGAATGGGGCCCCTCAGTGCTGTGCCAATCTGAAGCCTGTCTGACCGTACTCTGTTCATCAGCAGGATGGAGACAGTAGGGCATGCCTGGGGTAAGACCTTGACCAAAGAGGTAGAGCCCCACCTGCTCATAAGCAGATGAAGAAATGCTCATCAGCCCTTGAGTTTGTGCAGTGTAAGCAACTGAGCCAGAGAATCTATATGAATCCAGATTCTAGACAGAGCCACCGAGTTACTGAAAGGGCAAGCTAAGAAAAAATTCACTGTCCCTCAAAGAAAGCCAGCAAGGAAACAAGAAGAATCGATAAATAAATTGTGGAACAGAATGTGAGTGCATGAGAAATGAATGAACTTTAGCTACATGTACTAGACAGTATACTGCTTAAGAACGCTGAGGATATAATGACCACAAATTCGTAATGGTTTTTACCCGTGGAGTAACAGACAGAAAACAGACTGGGAAGGTCCATACAGGGGACTTCACCAATGTTAGTAAGGTTTTTGTTTTTGTTTTCAATGAGGTGGCGGATCCACAAGTGAATATTTTATTCTTCTTCTTATATCTTTATATATTTTATATATTAACAAATTATTTACATCTCCATGTCTATGCATGAAGTGCTTTATTTAAAAATGATTAAAATTCCGTGTGTGTGTGTGTGTGTGTGTGTGTGCATTTGTGAATGTGTGTGAGGTGGAGAGAGGAATGTGTATGCACACAGTCTCGGAGAAAGCAGAGCTTTTACAGTAAAGAGCACTTAAAATGTTACCTCTAGACAATGTGACTTGGGATTTTTTTTTCTTTTATCATGTGTATCTTTGTTGTATTATTTATGGTGAATATGTGTAACCTTTAAAATAATTTTAAAAGGTCTGGGAAAACATTTATTGTTAAATCAACATTTTAGTCATTTTGTGTTTTTAAAACATTTTAATTGTTTAAAAACCCTTTTCAAATATTCAAATATATGTGAGATTTATTGATTGGGTTAAAGTAAAATGATAATAGGAAAATCCATTAGACTGGATCCTGTGTTTCTTAGTAACATGGAAAACTTCCAATATAATGAAATTAGAGAAAAAGGAATTAGGAAAAATTATGGATGAACAGAATCTAAGTTGAAATAATATTTATAGCTCCAAACCAAACCCTCATTCATTAGCTATTGATCCAATTACATCAATTGATTCAGAGATTTAAAAAAAATATTTAATTTGACGAATGGAAATTCTGTGACATTTTTCTGGAAAGTGACTTGTGAACAAAGAGGGGGCTTTTTTAATAAGCCTTGTTCACATAGCCTGATGAAACCTGCCTTTCATTTCCATCCCAACCACACTACACTCGAGCAAAGAACATAGGATCAACTATAATATGTAACTTGTATACAGTCTCTATACCATCTATCAGACTTTCTTCATTTCTGCAAGTGGTTCTGCATTTCCGTATAGCTCCATAAAATGCAAGTCCATGCGAGGAAGCGTTCAGGTTAGCACACATACTGTAACAACACTCAGATGAGAGACCAAGAGTGTATTTATTTTATTTTATTTTTTACTTCTACCAAACATTTTATTTTTTGTTTGTTTGTTTGTTTGTTTATTTATTTATTTATTTATTTATTTAAATTCAAGTTAGTTAACATACAGTGTAGTATTGGTTTCAGGAGTAGAACCAGTGATTCGTCACTTACATACAACACCCAGTGCTCATCCCAAAAAGTGCCCTTCGCCCATCTAGCCCATCCTCCCACCTACCTACCCCCCCAGACTCTCGTATTTAAGAGTCTCTTTTGGTTTAACTCCCTGTTTTTATCTTATTTTCCCTTCCCTTCCCTTCCCTTCCCTTCCCTTCCCTTCCCTTCCCTTCCCTAAGTTAATCTATTGTGTTTCTTAAATCCCATGAGTGAATTCATAAACGTAAATGAGTGAAATCATATGATATTTGTCTTTCTCTAACTTATTTTGCTTAGCATAATACACTCTAGTTCCATCTACATGTATAATAGAATACTACTCAGTGATCAAAAAGAATGTACTGTATTTATTTTTTATGGCATGACTTAATTGCATTAAACATTCTGTAGATAAAATGCAGATAAAAAGCATTTTGTAATAATAAATAATAAAAATAAAACAATACAAATAATAATAATAAAACATAATAATACACATTCAACACTTTTTAACCTGAAGCTTTTAACTAGGTCTAAATATTTGTATATATGATTGCATATAGGGGTGCCTCAGTGGCTTAGTCTGTTGAGCATCCGACTTCAACTCAGATCATGATTTCACTGTTAGTGAGTTCAAGCCCGCATCGGGCTCTGTGCTGTGTGAACTGTCAGTTCAGAGCCTGGAGCCTGCTTCAGAGTCTGTCTTCTTCTCTCTCTGCCCCTCCCCTGCTCATACTCTATCTCTCTCTCTCTCTATTTCAAAAATAAATAAACACTGGAAAAAAAAGAGTGCATATAATCCGAGTGCTTTAATGTTTGCTTAATGATACACATTCCAGCTAAAAGTTCTAAATATATATTTAAATTATATATATATATATATATATATATATATATATATATATATATATATTATATTTAAGTCATACATATAAACTTTTGCATTCATAACCGAGTTGCAAGAAAATTAGGAATACTTCCAGGGACAAAGTGTAGATAGAACTGAAAGCTTCCACAGCAAACCAGTAAGCAAAACACAATTCCGGGATGCCTGGGTGGTTCAGTTAAGCATCCAACTCTTGGCTTCGTCTCAGGTCATGATCTCAAGGTTTGTGGGTTTGAGCCCGTGTGGGAGCTAACAGTGTGGAGCCTGCTTGCGACTCTCTCGCTCCCTCTCTCTCTCTGCCCCCACCCCTGCTTGCACTCTATCTCTCAAAATAAAAAAACATTAAAAAATTTAAACAAAAAACAACCAACCCAATTGCAATAGCAGGATCATGATGATGTTGGTCTTAGTAAGTGACGATGCAGGTTTTTATGCCTGTCCAAGAAAAAGAAATGAGGTGTCCTCAGATATGTGGGTAGTAGGGATTGAGACCTGCACAGACTTCCAATTTCCTTGAATTAATTGGAACTTCAAAATTGCAAATTAATTGTGAAATTTCTCATGAGTGGATTAAGACAGAAATCTTCATGTTCAGAATTACAGTGAGTTCCTAGTTCACACATTATTTCTTAAAAAAATAAGGGGGGAAAAAACAAAAGCTAAAGTAAATATGTCAAAATAACAAGAGTTAATGAGACTGGATGCTGTGTACATGGATAATCAGTTTTGTTATATTCTGTAAATTTTTATAAGCTTGCAATAATTCTTTAAAATTAAAAAAAAATACTACCTCTAGTCTTTTTCTTATCAAGAAAAAACACACAATACTTTTTTGCAAGGCATCAACTGTAGCCATTGTTTTTGGAGGCCAGTTACTCTCTGAGAAGTCAAAAGTATTTACTGCAATGAACACTTGGATAAAGCAGCTTTGGCACAGTGATAAGATCCAACATCCACTTATCATCATGTTTCATTTTGATCATCACCCTTTGTGAGTCTGAGGTCCCCTTTATGTAAACAAGTAACAATCTCACAGGGTCACTGTGAGATTCGATTTGAAAAATGTACTCGGTAAACTTTCACGTTCTAAAGTCATATTATACAGCGGGAAATCACACACCCTGTCTGACAACCCAGGTTCTTCTATCATTTCTGCCATTTAAAAGCTCTTTGGTCTTAGGCAATTTGTTTATGGTGCCTTGGCTTCTTAACCTTAAAGCAAAGATTAGTAGAAAATACACATTAATAGAAAATATGCAATTGAAAAACATACATTTTTTATGACGATCAAATAAGATACCAGATACGAACTCAATGCTTAGTGGCCAAGACTGTCTCAGCACTCCCCTCAGCCTGACTAAACTGTAAACACATTCTTCCTGACTCTAGCTCCTGACTTCCCTCTCCTTACAGCATTTACTTCACACAACTTTCTGTTGTAAGTTTTTCCCCTGCCCTCTTGAAATGTAGTAAATCTTTTCCCAACTCCTTGGCAGTTTTACAACCCAGGAATATTCTTTTCAAGGACCTGGGAACCATTCTTGGAAACGTAGTTATTAAAGAAGATAGTACCCTTATCTCTCAGTCTCCATGGGAGGGCAAGAGCTTAACTTCAAAAGCAACAATTAGCTAACACAGATGACCTAACCCACTGACCAATTACCCTCCTACATTTTCCAGCACTTTCACACTAGCTCACTCCAGCAGAGTTGGGTTCAATCCCTTGAATTGCAATAGTCTTGAATAAAGTGTTCCTTGCCTATTTAACTTGTCCAATGTAAATTTCTTTGACACCAGTGCATAGTAGAAATAATAATAATAATAATTGGTAATTATTATTGGTGTAAAATAATAACTAATGCAACTCTTCTTTAATGTTTATTTATTTATTTTGAAAGAGAGAGTGCACGGGGGAGGGACAAAGACAGAGGGAGAGAGAGAATCCCAAATAGGCTCCATGCAGCCAGCTCAGAGCCTGATGCTGGGCTCAAAGCCACAATCCATGAGATCATGACCCAAGCAGAAATCAAGAGTTGGTCACTCAACTGACTGAGTCACTCAGGCTCTCTGTAATGCAACCCTTTTTATAAATAAAAAAGATGTCTAAAGTGTTAACATTTATGGTCATTGCTCTATATGCTGTTGTTTATAAATGAAGGGCTTTCTAGATTGAATTGGTTAAGGTTTATATGTCAGTTCCTTAGTTTTAATAAACTTATTTAAAAATGAAAGAAAGATGGCAAAAGAATATTTTTCAGGCTTAGAGTTTTACTTAATTGACTTCGAATCTCTTTGCTAAGTACATGAAGCATGCACTAGGTACTAGGTACATTTTCTGGAATTTTTCATTGTTCGAGAAAATAAATCAAATGCTACAAGCAAATGGAAGGAAAAGAGGATAAAGTCCAGAGGATAAAGTGGATCTGGTGTCATAATTTAATAATTCATCTTTAGGAGCAAATTACCCTTGTGATTAAACCCCAAATCTCTCCTTTCTCTCATCCTTTATCACTGGGACTTATTACCTCCATAAGACTTTTTATCCACCTCCTAATCACTTTCTGTACATTTGTCTTTTGCCCCCATTAGAATGTAAACTTTCCAAAAATTCTGTTTTTCTAAACTCCATGTTTTGTACAACTAACTCTGCTATTAAACATTCATTTAAAGAAATGAAAATTAGTGTTTTCTGAATTCTCAAATGGAAAAAAAAAAAAAACAATCAACACTGATTGTCTTTGAGGAGCAAGAAAACTGCACACACTGTTCAGGCCACCACAGCCCTTCTCTACCACTCCTCTCACGTGTCCTCAAAACAAAAGGCAACTATTCAAATATCATGAAAGGTTTTAGGCTCATTGTGCCAACCTTGCCAACAGACACTGCCTGACTGCGTGAGATTTTGATCACTTAGGAAAGAGACAAGGCAAATTACTTTCCTGATCAAACTCTACCTCTTAGAGGTTGTGACCACAAAAGATGCTTACATTACAACGTATTGTTTCCAATTAATGCAAAGTATCTATTTTCTTGTCTATTTCTATGCTAATTTGTAATTGCAGAGGTATTAACTAATCAGCACCCTACTAAAGCATTTGAATATGACAGCAAAGGAATATTTTGCAAAATTAAACAGCCACATTGATATTATATTTTGGGAGGTGTGTGTGTGTGTGTGTGTGTGTGTTCCAATGTAACATGAATGAAACAAATAATGATACTTTTCCTTACATTAGCAACCAGATGGATTGTGAATACTGGACTGATAACTATTTTTATTTTGTAGGGATACAGAATACTTACGCTTTCAGGTGAATAGAAAAATTCGGCTTTATTTGGTACTCAAATTCTAATAGGTAAATTTTTTATATTTGTTTTAATGTTTATTTCTGAGAGAGAGACAGAGCGCGAGCAAGTGAGGAGCAGAAAGAGAGGGAGACACAGAATCCGAAGCAGGCCTCAGGCTCTGAGTTGTCAGCACAGAGCCTGACACGGGGCTGGAAGTCATGAACAGCGAGATCATGACCTGAGCTTAAGTCGGACGCTTAACCTACTGAGCCATCCAGGCGCCCCTCTAATAAGTAATTTTTAATATTTGAGAAGAAAATAACTTATTAAAAGAATTTTAATATTACAATCATTTTACTTACATATTTGATAAACACATATTTAAGTTTTATATCCCTTGACTGCTTTTTTTTAGTCCTTTAGATCATCGAGAGTGATTATAATTTGATAAAGTTATAGAAAGAAAAATACAAGAGTGGAACTAAGGAAACAAAAAGAGCTGGAATTGAAAACAGAAAATCTTCAAAGAGACAGTTGGCTTAAATTTTAAAAACTGGAATCAATGAAAGTAAAGAAACTTCTGATGAGCATGGTCAATACACAATTTGAGCACAGAGTTTTCCTAACTTGTTTATTTAGTGAAGATTGAATTATTGATCATACGATGAAATTAAACAAGAAATTATTCTCATCAGATTCACGACTCAACCAGCTCAGATGAAATGACTGCAATGCCAAATTCTTTGCTAAGTGAACATTTAATTAATTACTGATCAAAATAATGAAATAAAATAAAGAATTATTTATATCAACTTCACAACTCAGAAGCAACCATCTCAACTACAGCCTGCTCCTTAGAAAATGAAGAAAATTACATTCATGAAATCAACAAGTTGAAAAAGCAAGAAAACTCTGGAGTTTTTCTTATTTATTTGATGATAACCCATGAAAAGGGCTGCCATGTCTGTGTGACAATGTAAGAATTTTTCTAATAAATCAAGGATTTTCCATTAGGTACCCATGGAAGGAAGTTTAGTATTTTAAAGTTATTTGCTCCAAAGTTATTTTACAAGGAGAAACAAACTATGGAAACTGGCTTTTACATTCTATGTTTGGAACTCCAAGTTCTAGACTCAAAGGCACACGCATCAGGCACAGAATTTAACGTCTAAATTCTATGTGGTTTGTAAATACTTCTATTTCACAGGTGTGAAAGCAGACTCAAAAAGCTTAGACAATCTGCTTAAAATGCTGAATAGAAAACAATGACTTTCAGATAAATAAGTGTATATTTAAGCCTAATTCTAATATTTTCTTCCCTAGCTGTCATTAATTAGTTGTTATTGACTCAAGAAAAGATACCTGCAATGTGCATTTTATTAAAAAAAATCTTTAAGATGTGTCTCTGTGTGTTTGTGTGTGTGTGTGTGTGTGTGTGTGTGTGTGTGTGTTTTAACGTTTATGGGTCTTTACAACAGTAATGTCATAGAAAGAATACAGTAAAACCTTGGTGTGCAAGCATAATTCATTCTGGAAACATGCTTGTAATCCAAAGCCCTGGTATATCAAAGCAAGTTTCCCTACAGGAATTAATGGAAACTCAGATGATTTGTTCCACAACTCAAAAATATTCATATAAAAATGATCACAATACTGTTGTAGAATAGAAAATAATAAAGAAAATACAAAATATAAATAAAAACAAACAAATGAACCCGCACTTACCTCTGAAAACCTTCCTGGCTGGTGTGAGGGAGACAAGAGAGAGGAGGGTTATTGTGTAGGACGACTTTCACGATCACTAGCAGAATCACTGCTATCTATTGGCTTTTTCTTTTCGTGCAGCTTTACCAAGGAGCCTATCCAATGACACTTGCTTTTGCCTCCTTTTGAAGATTTCACAGAATGTGACATAGCACTGTCATTGAAAAGATTCATCACTGGCACTGCTACAGCCTTATTCAGGTGGTGCTTTTCTACAAAATTTTGCACTATTTCTCACATTTTACACATCTCCCTAATTTCATTTAAAGTGAGGGATTCCTAGGGGTGCCTGGGTGGCTCAGTCAGTTAAGCATCAGACTTGGACTCAGGTCATGATCTCAAAGGTTCATGGGTTCAAGAGCCACATCAGACTCGGAGACTGGAGCCTGCTTCAGATTCTGTGTCTCCCTCTTTCTCTGTCCCTCCCCCGCTGTCTCTCTCTCTCTCTCTCAAAAATAAATATTTTTTTAAGTGAGGAATTCCTCCCCCTTTTTCTCCTCCTCCTCTACAGACGTGATGCAGATGTAGACTTCTTATAAAATCTTGCAATTTCAGCCACAGTCATACCCTGTTTGTACTTCTCTATGATTTCCTTCCTAACTTCTACCTTAATCATGTTCTTACCACCTTTCTTTTTAACCTTTTTCTGCACGGGGCCATTGTATTCGCTCACATGGATGTTGACTACAGTGCAGTATTAATACATTCCCGTCATATACTGTATTTAATGTAACTGGCAACAAGGCAGCAGAAGAAAGAGTCTATATCTGCAGGCAGCCTGACCTGGAATGAAGCAAAGCATTCCTAAGCTAATGGAAAAGCAAAGGACTGTCCACAGGCGCTTCGAAGTGACAAAAATATACTAGTGGCAGTTATGGGCATCTTCTAATGTTCTGAAAAATTCACTGATTTCTGCCAAACACCTCAGCTTGAGACCCAGCATCCCAGAATAGGAGACAATCACCCACAATCTCACAGAGACAGAGAGAGAGAAGAGCCATTGGCTCAGCTGTGATCATGTGATGTTCGGCATCACATACTACTCGTATTCTTGTTCATTTATCAAGTAAAAATTTATTAGAAACGTTTGCTCATCTTGCAGAACAGTCACAGAACAAGTTACTCACAATCCAAGGTTTTACTGTATTTTATTTATGTTCAGAAAACCTGACTTTGAGGTTCTGGCCCACAACTTAATTATTACAAGAACTTAAGTAATGTTACTTTTAAAATTATATACATCTTATATGTGGAAATGCAGAATCTGCCTAATGTTTATCAAAATTAAACTGTTTCTGGGGCGGCTGTGTGGCTTAGCCAGTTAAGTGTCCAACTTCGGCTCAGGTCATGGACTCGCAGGTTCACGAGTTTGAGACCTGGGTCAGGCTCTGTGCTGAAAGCTCAGAGCCTGGAGCCTTGTTCAGATTCTGTCTCCCTTTCTCTCTGCCCCTCCCCTGCTTGTACTTTGTCGCTTTCTCTCTCAAAAATAAATAAAACATTAAAAAAATATATAAAAAACACTAAACTGTTTCTGTATAGGGACGGGTTTTTAGGTATGATCCCTGCCTCCCTCAAAAACATTAAAAACCCAAATAATATAACAAATAGTTCTTTCACAGATAATGTGGGGAATACTGGGTTAAAGAAGGTTTAATGGGGGGGACTGTTGTCTTAAGATTACAAAACCTATGCACACTATGAACATCTTGATAGGGCTACAACATGAAGTTTTCATTCTAAATTGTTTCACAGAGAAACTTTTCTGCCTGAAACATGTGATATTATCACCTGGAAGAGAATCTCTAAGAACACAAGATTAAGAAAGTATTACGTAAGAAAAAGCGTAAGTTTGGTAGATAGACTAGAGTGTGATGGCTGGTCTACCACTTACTACAACTTCACTAATTTATTCGATCATCTTGAGTCAGCTTCCCTGATTATACAACAGAGAAAATCATCTCAACTCCATTGTGTTGGCGTGAGAGTAAGTGAGATAATATAGGAGTGACAAGTTGAATAATGCCAACTTCCCAGCCCCCTCAGGGTGCCCACATCCTAATCCTCAGAACCTGTGAATATATTACGTTGCTCAGAAAATGGGACTCTGCTGATATGATTAAAATAAGAATCTGGAGATGGGGAGATTATCTCAGTTTATTGGGTTGGAACCAATGTAATCACAAAGGGGCAAGCAAAAGAATCAGAGAGAGAAAAGCAATATGACAACTGAAGCAGAGAGGGAGAGACTAGAGGTTCTAAAGGGACCTTGAATCTAGTAAGGGCCAGGAGTGCCTTTGGAAAACGGACAAGGCCAGGAAATGGACTCTCCATTAGAGCTTCCAGAAGGAACTCAGCCCTGCCAGTACCTTGATTTCAAGACTTCTGATCTCTACAACTGTCAGATAACTTACTTGTGCTGTTTTAAGACACTAAATTTGTGGTAATTTGTTATAACATTGTAGAAAACTGAAACCAACATGAAGCTCTAAGCACAGGGCTAATGTGAAATGAGGAGTAATCAGGTCTACGCTGAAGAGTTCTGGTGAATGTCAAATCTGATCACGCGTATGAGAAATCTTTGTGACTCGTAGAGTGCTAAATAAACGTTAGCTCTTATTGCATGGCTCAGAAAACTTGTCTCTCCACAGTGGGGCCCACTTGCCTTTAAAATGCCAACAACCAACCACCTGAAGAAGTAAATAAGTTAGTGGTAATAGAGCACTTTAGCAGCATGGAGTGACCTAGAAGGTACACTTAATTTCTAAGCGTATGGATCACAAATGCATAACAAAGAATGTGGGCACAGAGGCCCAAGGGTATTCGAGGCTGGGAAACAAGGGGCTGGCCTGATTAGATGGAAGCACTCACCGTGCTAAAAACAGGATAAACAGGTATTTATGCCCAACTTCTTTCCTTCAGACCTGCCTGTTCTTTGCCGCCTGGAGAATAAGTGTATTCTGGAAGCAGACGACTCAGCACTTATCAGTCAAAGCATGAACTCACGTTGCCAACAATGGCCTGCACCTTAAATAAATGCCTTTCTATGGTGTTTGCTATAAAACGAAATTTCCAGGATTTAACATCTTTTAAATTGCCTGTACAACTCAAGTAATTCTGTATTTAAATAACTTTTAGGATAGTAGTTTGTACTTAACTACGTGATGCTCTCAAACATCCAAAAATGTTAATTAAAAAAATTCTGTTAGCTTCCTGTCTGTTTTTTTATATGCAAGTTCTTACAATTTTAATAAAAAATAAATACCAATAACTGAAGAACTCTAATATAGATATTTTATTAAAATGGATTCTGTTAAATTTTATCTGTTTCCAGGGAACAGAATCAAAGATCTTTACAATGAAAGTTGGTTTTTTTAATCCTGACCTCATTTTCAAAGACATTGAGTTGATTTCACAGAAATATCCTAACAAATTCCACTTCTAAGACAGTTCAGAAAATGCATTTTCATGTTCTCCTTCTCAGTTTTTCTTCTCCCTCCTAAGCCAGAACATTATTAGAAATAAGGATGATGCCACAGGAGAGATGGCAGTAGATGGAGAAGTGGAAGAACCATCCTAATTACTTTCCTTTCCATTTTGAGATCTGAGGCAGACACACGTCAGTTGAAATTCTTTGTCTGGCACCTTCCAGAATAAACAGAAGTTAAGGTTACTGGTTTTGAATTTTTGGTAGTATCGAATTTTTGGTAGTAGCATCTGGACATTGAGGTCGATATCCATCAATGGATTTACTTATCGATCTATTACCTATCTATTGATTTTTGTTCTATCTCTATTGATCAATAGCTAGGAAATAGATGGATAGAACAAAAAATGCATGCTAAGGCTCTGACACAAGATTATAGATGATGTAACTATAATAAATGAAACCTCCAAATAAGTTACAAGATGCTCGTGGGAGTTCTAAACAAGGAATGCCTTGGATGTCACTTGTGGGCTCTGGAGCTCTCATTCGACCATTTCAGGTCCTGAGTCAACCACAATGTGCACGTAGCACAGAGACCATTTGGTTCTGCTAAGCATTTGCTCCCTACCAAAAACTCTCAGGCTCCTGCTAGAGATACAGCTCTTCATCCTTGGGCACCACTGTTGCAACCAGACTGTAAACCTTTCCCAGGTGAGGTGGTGACAGATGGCACATCGTGAAGTCCCTGAGACAGTGCCGTGGTGGATACATTTTTTCCACACAGGAGCACTGTCTGTGAATATAGTTAACAAACGTTGGTTCTAGCTAATTAAATAGTTCACAATTAGAGAAATAGTTTACTACAATGCAAGTCATTACCTTCCATTTTCTTTGCTCAAATGTTACTAATTTTGTTCAATTTCTAGGAAATGAAACGGTTGTAACCCACACCATTAATCATTTCTTTCTGATAGCTTTAGACAGAATCACACAAATCTAATGTCAGCCCCAAACTGTGTGGAAGACTACTTAGAATGTTTTCAGATTAAATTCAGACTGAGACTGGACAGACTCTGAATCTCATGTGACTTTTATCATATAAGGTCTTCAGTTATCTACAGATTAACCAGCAAAATGGTACCCGAGGATATAAAACCTGAATTATACTTGATAAATGAAGTTTAAATATCTATAACCAATATTTTTACTTTTCACTTTTCTTTGTTCATCTTCCCCAAAGTTCAAGGTCTATGTCTCATGATATGCGATACAATCCATACAATTGTATAAAAATTGGTTGCGTAAGATTATAGAACAACTCAAACAGTGCCTTCCCTACATCCAACTTCATCCTCTAAAGAAAGTCAACGGACAAAGAAGCAATCAAGGGCTGGTGTCATACTGTTGACACCATCAATCTGCAGACCAAACCAACATCCTCCACAGGTGTCCAGATATTCCGGATCTTCCAAAGTGTGTCGAGTTCCCATTCCCCTGCATGGCTGGCAATATCCAAAGTTTACTCCCAGCTACTAAGCACCCAACCATTTTATTAGTACCTTCCCATAATACCCCTGAAAGTCCAACTTCTTAGAACTGAAAATGTTTTTTCATGGTTCTTCCAGGCTGATCTCAGTGTCAAAATTGACTTCAAAAATTGTATAACTCACCCCAAGAGGGACTTTCTGAACCACGTTCTCAGAAACTTGAAACACTGTCAAAATTAAACCTTTTCGTAAAAATATGTACCTTACCAGAAACACATTAGGCACACAAACCACTTTGGCAAACAGCGACGGTATTCAATATATGTTAACACGTACTTACGCTGAAAGAAATCCTCTGGGTAATCAAATCTACATAAGAAATACTTCTATTACTAATGTTCTAAATATGAGAGCTCTTGAAATACCCAAGTAATTGACTTGTGTTTGAAAGGGATCATCTTCAAAGACTGTTTCTTAAGTCTTAAACTCATTGGCAGACAGGCAAGTTGCTCTTCTGATTTTGACTGGGAAAGTGACCCTTGATCTCCCGGAAATGACATGGCATTTACTGAGGGGTTCATTATTATATATCATGGATGACCTGAAATAATAATAATCATAAACCAAATGCTGCTGATACTTAATAGAGGTTTCAATCTGCCGGTTGTGTCCTGGTATATTTGTCAAATGGTATTTGGCCATGTTTCTGCATTGCAAGTATTATGCTATTTGTGTAAAATATCTATAGCTTTTTGTCTTTATGTCTTCGAATTAATCATTTCTCTGATCCTCCACTGCAAAATGAGAAATAGTGGAAAGGAAGTGTTTGTCCATGTTGTCCATGTTCATAAGCAGTGGAATTAATTTTGGCCTCTCCGGAATTAGATTTTCTTATAAGACATTATGGCCCTCTTTGGGCAAGCCCACCTCAATTCTGTATTTTGTAAAATCAACTAAAATATCTTCATCACATCTTGATGTTCTCAGGTCAGGTCAGAAAAAGCAAGCTGAGGTTGGGGATGGGGACTCAGACAGAGGATTCATAGCATTGCAAATTATTTCCATCATCAACCCCTCCTCAACTTTTCATTTCTCTTCACCCTTTTTATCAAAAGTGACATACTCTCCTATGACAAAATGAGCAACTTTTCCATTTTCTGTGTAACACAAAATCCACTACAGAAGGCAATATGTTACCTTAATAGGAATAATTCAGAAAATGCAAAGAATACTAATATTATCACCATTTACACATAAACAGAAGTTAAAATGCCCAACAGTGGCTTCAGAACAATTTTTTAAATGTTATTTAAGAAATCAGGAATAATTAATTTTAAATTTAAAAGTGTACAATTTGGTCAATGTTAACATATGTAGACATCTGTGAAATAATCACAACCAAGGTAACATATATTACCATCATTCCCCAATGCCCTTTTTAAAATTCATCCCCAAATAACCAATCAGCATAGATGGATTAATACAGTCTAATTAGGATATCAATATAGATTAGTTTGTATTTTTAATTTGCATATAAATGAAATTGTATCTTGTTTACATTTTTGAGAGAGATATCTGGCTTCTTTCACTCAGAATAATGATTTTTTTAGACTCCATAAAGACTTCATATCAAAGTTTTTTTCTTTTATTGCTAATAGCAGTCTATCATGTGGATATACCACAGCTCATTTATCCATATACTTATTGATGGATATTAAATTGCTTTAATGAACATTCACGTACAATTCTTTTGCACATATGGTTGTTTCTTTAACGAGAAATGAAGAATAAGTCATTATTAATTAAACTAAAGCCCCCTGGGTCGCCCTCTTTCATATCATTTAACTTCCTCACTTCTTCAAGGTGGCAAATACACGGTTAGTCTATATGTAGTCCAATTTTTTATAATTTCTCTATGAATATGTACTTAAAAAATAATATAGTTAGTTCTTGAAAAAAAATAAGCCTTTAAGTTTGTAGGGCAGTTGTAGGTTTACAGCAAAATTGAGAGGAAGGCACAGACAGTTCCCATATACCCCTGTCCTCACATATGCATAGACTCCTTTATCAATATCCTCCTCCAGATTGGTACATTTGATACAATTTATAACTGATTAACCTATATTTGACACATTATAATCACCCAAAGTCTATACTTTGCATTAGAGTTCACTCTTGGTGTTGTACAATTTTGGGGTTTAGATAAATGTATAATAACACGTATCCATCGTTATAATAGCATACAGAGTATTTTCACTGCACTAAGATTCATCTGTGTTTTCATCTATTCATCCCTCCATGCCAGTAACCCCTGGCAACTGTTGTTTTTTTTCTTTTTTTACTATTTTCACAGTTTTACCCTTTCCATAATGTCACATAGTTGGAGTCATGTAGTATGATAGCCTTTTCAGATTGGCTTCTTTCATTGAGTATCATACATTTAACACTTCTGAATATCTTTTCACAGCTTGATAGCTCATTTATTTTTAGTGCTAAATAAGAACTCATTGTCTGGATGTGCCATGGTTTATGTATCTATTCACCTACTGAAGGACACCTGGGCTGCTTCCAAGTTTTAGCAATTAGAATAAAGCAGCTGTAAATATCCAAGTGCAAGGTTGTTGTTGTTGTTTTTAATAGACACAAGTTTTCAACTCCTCTGGATAAATGCCAGGGAGCACAATTGCTGGACTGTCTAGTAAGAATATACCGAGTTTTGTAAGAAACTGCCAAACTGTCTTTCAGAGTGGCTGTGCATTTTGCATTCCCACCAGCAGTGAGCGTCATTTCCTATTGTTGCACACCATTGTCGTAGGGGTGTGGCCAGTGTTCTGAATATCTAGTTTGGGGGATATTTTTGGTCTACATAAATGCCAGATAGTAGACTATAACTTACTTATTACTCACTTATAAAGCAACTTTATTTACTCTACCATATTTTTAAGATATAGCCATGCTCATGTGTATTAATCCAGCCCTCAGTCCTCAAGGTGTAGATAACAGAACAGAGGCATCAGCATCTTCCAGGAGCTTATCAGAAATGCAGACTCTCTGACTCTGCCCCAGACCTTCTGAATCAGAATATGTGATTTAACAAGAACCCCAGGTGATTTGTATGCTCATTAAAATTTCAAAAGTAATTATATAGCTTTTTTTTATTTAATTAAAGCATAGACAGTACATTATAAAAACATGCCACAATGTATTTATCAGTTTTCCCACTGGTGGGCATTTGAGTATTTACCACTATTTTTGTTATAAAAAGTTTTTGCACTCACCTTTCCCCATATCTCCTTGTTCACTCATGTGAGCATATCCTTAGGAAGTACCTAGAAATAAAATTGCTCTTTTGGTGGATGCAAACATGTTCAACTCAACCAGATGTTACAAAATTACTTCTTAGAGTGGTTGTGTTCGTTTAGAAGCCACCATGAATTTGTGTTTCCAACTCCTTACACCCCGGCAAATACTTGGTATTACCAGACTTTTAAAATTTTTACCATTCAGAATCACTTACAGTGTATATTAACTAGCCAAAATTTAAATAATGTAAAAAAATAAAGGCAAAAAAAATTTTACTTTTCTGATCAGTATAAAAGACTAGATCATCGTTGCTTTATTTCTAAGTTATCTCGTTAGTGAAGTTGAGCAAGTTTCCTGTATTTATTACCATTCTTTCTTTTTCTTCCTTAAGTGCATTGTCTATATATTTCATTGGGCTATTCATCAGTTTTTTACTGATTTGTGGAAATTCTTTATATAGTCTGGATCCTAATCCTTTGTGACTCACAAGTAATATTCATTTCTAGTGTGTATGAGATGTTTTCTCCTTATTTCTGGTGTCTTTTGCTATACCTAAAGATTAATGCTTTAATTTTAATGTAGGCACACTCGCAATCTTTTCCTTTATGGCTTGAATTCCCAAAGTAATTAAAGTATTCTGCTATGCTCCTTTATAAACTTGTCAATGCTTTCTTGTCATATAGGAACTCTCCTGTTCATCTAGAATTTATTTTTTGTGTACGATAGGAGGCAGGGATCTAGGCTTTTCCTTTAAGATGGATGAAATGAATAGAAGGAGGAAAACTAGTCAGTTTTTTCCCACTCATCTGTAAAATTATCCCAAATGTATTTTAAATTGTCGTATATGTAACTATCATCTTAAATACTTTCATTCTGCCTAATGACCTAATTATTTATCTTTGCAGAAATGTCAAGTGGTCTAAATTGTTATGATTCTTAAGATAGAATTTTACATCTCAAAAGTCAAATAACCTGACTTGGTTCCTATTCGTTAGAACTGCATTAGCTATTTTGCTAATATTTTGCTTTTCTACATGCCCTTTAGGGTCACCTTGTACTTTAAAAGAGAACAGAGATAATTTTCAAAGAAACAATAGTTAAACTGGCAACAGAATTTATCAACAGCAAGAGATATTAATTTCAATTTCCCTGAAGACATTAGATCCTAGCCACATATTAGAACAATGGAATAAAATCTTGAAAGTGTTGAAGGAAGATTATTGTAATTCTAGACTATTCTATCCAGAAAAAAATATCATTTATTCATAGGGGAAAGTAAATATACTTCCATATATTTAAATGCTAAAAGAATTTAGTGACCACAGATTCTTTTTTTTGTGTTTATTCATTAGAGAGAGATTGAGAGAAAGAGACAGAGAGAGAGAGAGAGAGAGAGAGAATGCAAGCAGGGGAGGGGCAGAGAGACAGAGGGAGAGAGAGAACTTCAAGCAGGCTCTGCTCTGTCAGCAGCCCGATACGGGACTCAGGGTCAGGAAATGTCTTAAATTAGTGGCCAGAGGAATATTGAGACTCAGTCACTTGCCCAACAGCAGATTAATTCATATCATGCCTGAAATCCTTTCTCAGCTTCTAGCCATCACTGACACCCATTTTCATACAAACCCGAGTCCCAAGCACATTTTGTTGTTGCTTTTAAGCCCCCTTGTACCCCACTGCCCTCAAGGTATTGATCCTTGGTCACCTATGTCAGCTTCTGGAACGTGGCAAGCTGTTTGCCTTTCAAGTCTGTAATGGCTGTTTTCTCTGTTCTTGCTCTACTCTAGTGCAAACTGAGATGTTTATTTTATTTGGAAGTAGCATATCTTTTAATAGGGAAGGCTCAAAACACACCCAGAATATTTCACTTGAAGAGAAGTCCAAAGCTATTACTTTTGCTTGCCTCAATGACTCTACACCTAAGATAACTTGATAGGTCCCTGCTGAGCCACACCCCATTCAAGCCTACAGAATCTTGCCAGCAATGCCTTGAAATCACTTTCGAGAAACTTCTTTGGACATCTCATTTTGGAAACACTCTTCTCAGTGATGCTTCAGTAAACTCCATTAAAATTCTAGAACTGCCTCAGTCTTCCTCTTCCTATGTTGATTAAGGAGAATTGTGCCTCAAGGTCCCTCAAGGAGTCTCCCAGATGTCCCACAAGTGATCTCTGGACACTTATATCCTTGCTAATTGCTACCCAAATCTGTATTACATAGTAATTTAACAGTCTGATCAACACTGACTTTAATCTGGACATTCTCATGTGATATTGGCAAAGTATTGAATCTTGTTAAGCTTCAGGTCTCCAATTTGTTAAAATGAAAATTATGATGTACACACGGAACTCTTATATGAAAATTAGAGATATGTAATTACGTGATCAGAAATGTAAAATACTGGGGCACCTGGGTGGCTCAGTTGGTTGAGCCTCCAACTTCAGTTCAGGTCATGATCTTGCAGTCTGTGAGTTCAAGCCCTGCGTTGGCTGTGTGCTGACAGCTCAGAGCCTGGAGCCTGCTTCAGATTCTGTGCCTCCCTTTCTCTCTGTCCCTCCCCTGCTCATGCTCGCTCTCTCTCTCTCTCTCTCTCTCTCTCAAAATGAATAAATGTTAAAAAAAATTAAAGAAATGAAAAATACCTACTGCTGTTTTTTTTCACTATTTTTTTTTTCTTCTCTAAGGAGAGAGAGAGAGACAGAGCATGGGCAGGGGAGGAACAAAGAGAGAAGGAGACACAGAATTCAAAGCAGGCTCCAGGCTCTGAGCTGTCAGCACAAAGCCTGATGCAGGGCTTGAACTCACAAACCATGAGATCATGACCTGAGCCAAAGTCAGAGGCTTAACCGACTGAGCCACCCAGGCACCCCAGTTTTCACTATTATAGCTTTTCACCTGTCCCCTAAAGATTCTTCCCGCACCTTTGCGGTGGTGTTATTTCTCCACATTTGGAACCTGATGACTTGATATAGTTTGAAGTGTCCTTCTCTAGCTGAGCAGCTCATAAGCTCATATGTCTCCATTTCTATAATTTTGAAGTAAGTGGCATTACAGGATAAGCTTTAAAAAATTAAACAGACAATATCAGGGCTCCTGGGTGGCTCAGTTGGTTACCCATCCAACTCTTGATTTAGGATCGTGTCATGATCTCATGGTTTCATAAGTTTGAGCCCCATGTCGGGCTCTGTGCTGATAGTACAGAGTCTTCTTGGGATCCTCTCTCTCTCTCCTTCTCTCTTTACTCCTCCCCTACTCATGCTGTCTCTGTGTCTCTGAAAATATATAAATAAACTTAAAATAAACAGAGGATATCAAAACATCTATACAGATGTCATTTGAGGTTTCTCCAAAGATTTTATGGATTCTTCACAGAAAATCATGAAATTAAATATCTAGATGCAATTCCCTAAACATTTTATCTTCAGTAGATAAGAATAAACCAGGGATGCACAGATGGAGTTTGTCAAAGTTAACCATAGAGAAGGAAATGGAGCCTTTAGAACTATATTTCTAAACTCGATTTTGTTACCCAATTTTCTTATCTTTCTCAAAGTGTAGTCATGGGAAAGAAATTGTTTTCATTTGTAAAAAGAAAAATCGAGTTGTTAAGTTTCTGTCTTGAGGAAATATCAGTAGCAATGCTGAACCTGTGGCTTAGAATAATAAAACTTAGAAACCTTTACTTGTATATCTTTATATATAAAGGCACAAATGATGCTGCTGTGATAAAATGCCGGCATCTGGATTTATCAGGTCTCAACACATTGGTATATCTGGACTGGCTGAAAGTATTGGACCTAAATGTCAGGAGGAAGTATACAGACAACACAATTCAGATAAAACAGTGGGAAGGAGAAGCTAATGGACAGAAGAAAACCTTACAATTTTAAAAGAGAAAGCCTTGCAAAATTTCTAGCATCTTGAAAAATATTTAAAAGAATCATTTATATTTATATTTGCAGTTTATATCCTGATTCACATTTTTTGGTAGAGTGCTGCATTTTTTTAAACTTTGAGATTGGTGCCAAACACAAAATTGCAAAACATTGGGAGTCTCAAGGAAATATCACTATTGATTATGTGTGCATTAAAATGATAAGGACACAAGATAACAGCTCTGTGCCCATAAATCTGATAGCTTAGATGAAATAGGCCAGTTTCTTAAAAGATGCAAACTACTAAAATTCACCTAAGGACAAATAGACACCTGAATATCTGTTGATGAAACTGGATCAAAAATCAAATATTTCGGGGCGCCTGGGTGGCTCAGTCGGTTGAGCGTCCAACTTCGGCTCAGGTCATGATCTTGCGGTTCGTGGGTTCAAGCCCTGGGTCGGGCTCTGTGCTTACAGCTCAGAGCCTGGAGCCTGCTTTGGATTCTGTGTCCCCCTCTCTCTCCGCCCCACCCCTGCTTGTGCTCTGTCTCTTTGTCTTTCAAAAATGAATACGCATTTTAAAAAATCAAATATTTCAATGAAAGAAAACACCAGGCTCAGATAGTTATCCTGAAAACTTCCAGATATTTCAGGAAGAAATAATAGCATTCTCTACAATCTTTTCCAAAACATGGAAGCATAGAAGGAACTTTCTAACCATTTTTCAAAGACATTATTACCCTAAGACCAAAGTCAGACAAGGACATTAAACAAAAGAAAACTGTTGACTAGTATCTCCTATGAATAATGTAAAACCCCTTAAAAATTACCAACCAAGTTTGCCAAGCAATATATAAAGCAGATAAACATCATGACTACATGGAGTTTATTCCAGCTACATATATAAGATTCATCTACATTTACAGATCAACCAATGTAATTTATCATATTAACAGAGTGAACAAGATAAACCGTGTGATAATATCAATAAATGTAGAAAAGGCACTTAATAAAATTCATCACTCTTTTATGCTAAAAACTCTTAAAAAATAGAATAAAAGGGAAATTTCCTGACTTAATTAACAGAATATATGGAAAACCTACAAATAATGTCATACTTAATGGGTAAAGACTGTTTTTTTCAAAGATCAGGAATAAAGCAGGATGTTCTCTCTCACCACCTCTATTCAATATTATAACAGAATGCCTAGCAATTGCAACAGGACAAGAAAAAGGAATTTAAAGTTATACCTATCAGGAGGGAGGAAATAATACTGTATTTATTCCCAGATGACATAACTATGTAGAAAATTGCAAGGTAGCCACAATAAAAACTGGGAAATAATAAGTGACTACACAGTGTACAAGTTCAATAATATGCAAAAGACAATTGTTTTCCAATATGCTAGCAATAAAATTTGAAATTTAAATTAAAAAATATATGTACCATTTATAATAGAGCCCAGAAATGACTTACTTATAAATCTAAAAGATATATATATATTTATATATATATATATAGGGTTGCTTGTGTGGCTCAGTTGGCTGAGCATCTAACTTGATTACCACTCAGGTCATGATCCCAGGGTCATGGGATCAAGCCCCACATCAGGCTCCATGCTAAGCATGGAGCTTGCTTAAGATTCTCTTTCTCCCTCTGTCCCTATCTATCCCCTGCTGGTGTGTGCTCTCTGTCTTTAAAATAATGTGCACACGCGCACGTGCACACACACACACACACACACACACACACACACAGGATGTGCATATGGAAAACTACAAAACACTGATGAGATAAATCAATGAAGATCTAAATAAATGGACTAATACTACATGTTTGTATTGGAAGACTGAACATTGTTAAGATGCCAGTTCTTCTCAACTTGATCTGTAAATCAGCACATCCCAAACAAAATACCTACAAGCTATTTTGATGATGTTAATAAACCGATTTTGAAAGTATGGGGGGAAAGAAGAACAAAGTTGGAGGACTCATGCTACCATGTGCCGTATTTACTATAATCAAGACAATGCAGTATTGGTAAATAAATAAATAACTGCATAGATCAATGGAACAGATAAGATGCCCTAAAAATAGACTCCGAGTGAACTGATTCTTTAGAAAGACACAAGACAGGGGTGCCGGGTGGCTCAGTCAGTTAAGCGTCTAACTTTTGATTTTTGGCTCAGGTCATTATCTCAGAGTCATAAAACTGAGACCCATGTCAGGCTCCACATGGAGCCTGCTTGGTATTCCCTCTCTCCCTCTACCCCTCTCCCCTGCTCTTCCTCTCCCTCTCTCTCTCTCTTTCTCTCTCTCAAAATAAATAATATTTTTTTAAAAAAAAAGGAAAATCCAGTTTGCAATCTCAGGTTTTCCTCTTTAAAACAAAGACACAAGACAATGCAGTGGAGAAAGTATAGATAGCATTTTCAACAAATGGTTCTGATAAACCTAGATAGAGATCCCATACCTAACAAAAAAATAATTCACAATGAATCACAAACCTACATTTACAACACAATATTATAAAGCTACTGGAAGAAAACATTAAAAAAAAAACTAGCTTACCTTGTGTTTGGCAATGAGTTTTTACATACAAAACCAAAGGCATAATCCATGAAAGAAAAATCAGATAGGTTGGACTTTGTAGAAAGTAAAAAACTTCTGTGAAATGTACTGTTAAAGACAAACCACAGACTGGGGAAAATATTTGCAAAACACATAGTCAACTAAGGACTTGTATCCAAATATACCCTTTTAAAGAAGTCTTATAATTCAACAATAAGAAAACTCAATTTAAAAATTGGCCAAACATATGGACATCTCACACAAGAAGATAACAAGCACATGAAAAGATGCTCAATCATTTGTCATTGTGAAATACCAATTAAAACAGTACGCATCTTTTGGAACTTCTCCAGTCCAAAAAACTGACAATACCAATTACTGGCCTGGATGGAGAGCAATGGGAACTCTCCTTCTTTGCTGGTTGGGATGCAAAATGGTAAACACTTTAAAAGACAGTCCAGCAATTTATTATAAAGCTAAACATAGTGTTACTCCTATTTGCACTACTAGCTCTTTATCAAGTGATTTATAAACTTATGTCCACACAAAACCTTTATGCAAATTCATATGTCAGCCTATTCACAATACCAAACTCTGGAAGTAACTAAGATGCCCTTCATTAGATGAATTCATAAACTGTGGTACATCCACATAATGAACTACATTCAGTGATAAAAGAAAATGAGCTAGCAAGCCATGCAAACACACAAAGAATCTTAAAGCATATTGCTAGGTGAAATAAGCCAATCTGAAAAGACTATATTTAGCACCATTGCATTGACATGACATTATGGAAAAGGTAAAACTATAGAGACAATTAAAATATCAGTGATGGCCAGGTGTTTGGAAAGGGAGAGCATTGAACAGCTGAAAGCACTACATACACTGGAATTGAACAATTAAGTAAATGGTTGGTTGACTGTTAACCTAGCGTCTCCTACCATTGGATTGGGAGATCACAGAGAAGCAAGGAAAGAAGGCTAGAATGATCCATGTAATGATGGATTACATTTGGACATATCAGTATAGACTCATGTCTAGTTTAACATAGTTTCAGATTGATATATATAGAAATGGTTATGGATATGAAAATATAGACTATTCTACACATATATTTCCTTGCTTCTCCAGCAAAGATGGCCTAAAAAGAATGACACTCCAGCAGCAATAAGCACAGCTAGTGCTAAGCTCTTAGTTTCTAATACAATTCTGCAATAAAAGTAACAAGGATTTCTTGGAGAAATGAATAAATTCAAGCCGGCACAGGAACTATGCAAGATAAACTTGGAGCATCTTGTGGTGCCAGAAAGTAAGGAAGTGAAGAAGAAGAAGAAGAAGAAGAAGAAGAAGAAGAAGAAGAAGAAGAAGAAGAAGAAAAAGAAAAAGAAGAAGAAGAAGGAGGAGGAGGAGGAGGAGGAGGAGGAGGTGGAGGAGGAGGAGGAGGAGGAGAAGGAGGAGAAGGAGGAGAAGGAAAAAAAAGAAAAGAAAAGAAAAGAAAAGAAAAGAAAAGAAAAGAAAAGAAAAGAAAAGAAAGCCAATAATAACAGGGGTGTTGAATGGACATAGTCACCAAATGAAAGAGCTTTAATGGTGAAAAGTGGAACAATTTGAAAAACACATAATGAGATAGTATTGGATTATAACCTAAAGCATAAAATAAATATCCTTGAGTTCATACTGATATAAATAAATGATTGAATAAATAAATAAGAATAGACAAATCTCTTATGCAGAAAATTTTTGAGTAATTTAGGTAGATACCCCACTATCAAGGAGGGTATGAGGGCACTCCTTAAATGCAGGTTATGCATAGTGACTTCCTTCCAAAGAGCACAGTATGGTAAAAGGGTTGAGGAAATAGAAATAGAATAATAACTTCACAGTAGAGAAATACCACCTCAGCTAGGTGATCAAGGTCAACATCAACAAAGAATAAGTCATGTTGATCATATATACCATTGAAGTTACGTAATGAAAGAGACAATTTCTCTCCAAACCCATAAGCCTGATCTAATCATTAAACACACACACACACACACACACACACACACACACACACACACACACATATCAGACACATCTCACTTGTTAGACATTCTACAAAATACCTGATCAATAACCCTGAAAATGTTCAAGGTCATGTAAAAGAAAACGTGAAAAAACTCTCATAGCTAGAGAACCCTATGGAGACATGACAACTAAATGTAATATGGCATCTTAGGTGGGATCTTGGAGTAGAAGAAAGACAACTGGGTAAAAAACTAAGGAAATGTGAAAAAAGGGACATAAGTCAATAATATATTGATGTTGGTTTATTAGTTTTCACAAATGTACCATACTAATGTAAGATGTTAGTAATAAGGGAAATTGGGTGTAGGTATATGGAAACTTTCTTCCCTATCTTCGCAACTTTTCTGTGAATTTAAAACCATTCTAAAAATAAAAAGATTGCTTAAAAACATAGTGAAAAAATTTTAGTTGTCTCACTTCTTTCTGGAGAGAAGGTAGATGTACATAACATCAAATATAAGTATAAAATAAGTAATTATTCCAAACGAAATAAATTTTAAGGCAAGTTTAGTTTTGTGCTAACCTCATCTAATATCCAAATATTATACAATGTTTTATTTCCAGCAGTGTGTTTCCTTAAGATTGTAAGTAAGTCTGGCTCAGCCTCACATACCTCAGCACTAGCAAACTAGAGATTGGAATCAAAGTCAAAATATTAAAAGGGAAATTATTACAAATCTCTAATTAAAAAGACAAATATTTCCAGCAAGTAGCTAATCGCTTATAATTCCTAGACTATTGAGGCTGAATCAATTCTGACAAGCACTTTCACTTGGCAAACATGGAAGAACATTGTTATATTAAAATATATGTTATAAAGTAGCCAAATTGAATAGCATCTTGGTAGTTTTCAACTTTCGCAAACTGTTTCCAACTACAGAGCACTAACTAAAGAGTAACACGCTTACCATGAAGAGTTGCCTATGTATGTTATCATGTTGTTTTCTGTGACATCTGCATAATAAGTTAATGAAACCAAGTGCGTTGGTATCAAAATGAACGTGATTCCACCTTTCCATGGCCAGATGAGTAAAAGAAAGGTGGGATATATAGAAATGTACTTTTATTTCGTGTATGAGAAATCCGTTAAACAATTTAAAAAATGAATAAAAAGAAAAAAACATTTTCAGGATTTTTTTAATGTTTATTTATTTTTGAGTGAGAGACAGAGAAAGAAAGAGCGACAGAGTGCAAACAGGGGAGGGACAGAGAGAGAGAGGGAGACACAGAATCTGAAGCAGGATCCAGGCTCTGAGCTGTCAGCACACAGCCTGACGGGGGGGCTCGAACTCACAAACTCTGAGATCATGACCTGAGCCAAAGTTAGACGCTTAACTGACTGAGCCACCCAGGCGCCCCTTCAAAAAAATTTTTTAATCTCATGAATTAGTCAATAAAAGGTATGTAATTAATGCAGTGTAGTATAAATCAAAAGGATTTAAAGAGTAATCCTAATAATTCTTGTAAGACCCCTGGTTTACAAATAAAATAGGAATTAGAGACTGGACGGGGGAGGGAGGCAAGAAGAGAGGATGGAAGGGGAAGGAAGAAGGGAGGGGAGAGAAGAAGAGAGGATAACTCATGGGTGCGGCAACTTCAAATCACCATTAAGAAATGATTATTCACGTGAAAGCAAATATTCTTCATCCAATCCACTTTCATTTCTAGGAGTTTAAACATATTTTAAAAGTTGTATTTATTTATTTTGAGAGAGAGAGAGAAACAGAACAAGTAGGGGAGAGGCAGAGGGAAAGAGAGAAAATCCCAAGCAGGCTGACAGAGTCCAATGTGGGACTTGAACTCATGAACTGTGACATCATAACCTGAGTCGAAACCAAGAGTTGGACGCTTAACTGACTGAACCACCCGGGCACCCCTCTAAAAGTTTAAAAACATCTTTAGAAGAGCCTAAATGTCCATCAACTGATGAATGGATAAAGAAATTGTGGTTTATATACACAATGGAATACTACGTGGCAATGAGAAAAAATGAAATATGGCCTTTTGTAGCAACATGGATGGAACTGGAGAGTGTGATGCTAAGTGAAATAAGCCATACAGAGAAAGACAGATACCATATGGTTTCACTCTTATGTGGATCCTGAGAAACATAACAGAAACCCATGGGGGAGGGGAAGGAAAGAAAAAAAAAAAAGAGGTTAGAGTGGGAGAGAGCCAAAGCATAAGAGACTGTTAAAAACTGAGAACAAACTGAGGGTTGATGGGGGGTGGGAGGGAGGGCAGGGTGGGTGATGGGTATTGAGGAGGGCACCTTTTGGGATGAGCACTGGGTGTTGTATGGAAACCAATTTGACAGTAAATTTCATATATTAAAAAATAAAAAATAAAAAAAAAAAAAATAAAATAAAAACATCTTTAGAAAGCTGGACAAGGTGACAAAGTAAGGTGATTCTTTGGTTTGTTGCTGTGACCTCACAGTCAACTCATAGAGACTATTGGCAGGACCGGGACTGGGAACTTAGGAAGCAGGTGGCTTCTGTGCTAGGCAGATGTCTACACTCAGAAGTGGTGGTAGGACCAGATTCCTGGAAGTCTAATACCAATAGTTTCTGAGGCTGTATGCTAAATGCTGTATATCATTCCACACCACACACCTATTGGACCCATGAGGCAGTTCAGAAGACTGAGGCTCAGAGAGATTGAGAAACACTATTAACACCATGGAGCTGACAAGTGGTAGAGGCAGCCACTTTCTACCAATAACCTAACTGCTTCTTCTCCCCAAGGGGGACACGTTATTGTGCTTTATTGCAGGGTGGACCACCAGGTCAGAAATCCACATGACCATACGCTGCCATCCCATTAACCTAAACATCCAGGTTTAGTCGTGATACCTGCACTTCCCGGAACAAATCAGTCTTGCTTTGTTTTCTCTTAAACCTCTCCAGGAATTTCAATGTCAGTATATTTATGTGTCTTATGTCATCATGAAAAAGGGTCAATTTTGTAAGCCCTGGGGCCTTGGAGAAAAAATGATCCAGAGAGTACAACATTTTCTAAGATGGTTCTCCAGGGTTTTCCCAGGACTCTTTCCCCCCTAGACCATTTTGTCCCTTGAAGTCATGGGAATCCTGGAATGTTTTATCACAAATTCCACAAGAATTCAATCATTTCATTGATTGCCAATACCACGTGGTTTGCCATTTCCTAACAGACACATATCTTAAAATCATAGGAAGGGAAATTATTTACCCCGGGAACCGCTGGTAACTATTACCATTCAGTCAGCCATGAAAATAATCTCCAACCTAATTGTCCAAAGGCATGAGAAAGTAGCTCAGCTCTAAGGGGGATAGGTTGTATTCCTATTTTTAATCAATCTACTATCTTGATTTTAATGGGAATCTATCAGAGATACAGTGTATGTTTACCTCAGATATGTATGCCATTTCTCTTAGTTTAGAAATGGGGAAAAGTAAGGGGGGAAAAAAGCAGTACCTAGACTGTTTCAGCTGGAAAGGATTTTAGCAATCAGTTAGTTGACTCATTATTCTACAAATAAGGAGAGAAATATGTACATTTTAGGTAACTTTCTCTAGTTCACACAACAAATCAATGGCAGGACCAGAACTATGGTCTAGGACTAACTCTTAAAACCATGTAATGAAATCTAGTCATGGAAAGAAGAGTAAATGAATACAACCATAAGGAACCTTTTTCCTACTGACACCTGTAGGAGATGACAGAATCCTTTTAACACCATGCACTGAATTAAAGATTTTCCAAACTCATGAGTGGGTTAGTTGTTAAGTATCTACCTTAATACTATTATAAAATGACTTTAAATATTAAGCCCATAGTCTGTCAGGTATATTGTGTGCCTGGACTATACTAATAAGGAGGTATTCTTTTTTTTTTTTTTGTAATGACGAATAGAAATTTCTCTTTTTTTAAGTTTATTTATTTATTTTGAGAGAGAGATGGAGAAAGCACACATGGGGGAGGGGCAGAGAGAAGGTGAGACAGAATCCCAAGCAGGCTCTTTGCCATCAGCGCAGAGCCCAACATGGGGCTCGAACCCACATACTGTGAGATCATGACCTGAGCCAAGATCAAGAGTCAGACACTTAACTGACTGAGACCACCCAGGTGCCCCAATAAGGAAGTATTCTTATCCCCAATTATAGTTGGGTCTCCCTCAGAGATCTGTGTTATTTTCCTGTTTCCAATCTTCAACTAGGGTTTTGTCTTATGAGCTGCAATTTCTCTTATCGTTTTTTTGACTCTTTATCTTTTTGACTTTCCTAGTTTTTCACTACAGGAAAATCATATGCTTCATATCTCCAACCCCAAAAAGCCCAAATAGTTCCTGCTGATCTCTTCCTGGATGTTGCATTTCCCTTTATCTCTTCTTGAATTAGCCAAAGATGTACTTGTGTGTGTGTGTAATCATATCATTGTAGGCATGTTTCTTGTCAGTTAACGTATATGTGAAAGGTATTACAATTTTCTAGAAGTACCATTTTAGAACAACTTATTACAACCTAGTGAAATGTACACAGTTAAATATATATTTTAATGTGCTGCCTCCATTTGTGTAGGAATACTTAGCTTCAACTCAGTTCTTTTTACAACTTACGCTTTTTTTAAGCGTATTTACTTCCACTTAGTTACAGAGTAAGTCAGTGGGGCTAGAATTTCTGAAATACATTTGATTGTACAACCTTCTATTTTTGTCCTATGCAGGAAATAAGAAAAAAAATAGAAACTTTTATTCAACCCACTAGTATCCACAATTATCCACGAGAGTCACAAAAGAATGTACATAAGCAAGTTTCAACCTTCAACCTGCCTTTCACCTTCCTGAGAACAATTGTTTTGTTACGAGTGCTAGAACAGAAAAGAGATCTTGAACATATTTAATGTCTTATCTCTCCTACTTCCAAATGAATTGTGAGCATTTTTAGTTGCTTCTTCCAGAGCCATTTCACATCTCTGCTATTGATCATCTAGTCTGAGCACAGCTGGCCATCCTCAGCTTTACGACAAAGTTCTGATTAGCCTGAAATTATCCCACTGTTATTGGATATGGCATAATAGAGACCTAAGGCCATCAGCGAATGACAATCCTCCTGACCCACACCAGTTGACCCACACCAGTATATGCTTTCCCCGATTCCAATTACAGTGAACTCAGTACTTTTGTTGAAAAATGTGTATTCTTCTGGAATCACATGGTGTTCAGATATAAAACATGGAACCACTGGAGACATTTTACTAACATGGTGATGAGGATGATGTCAACACAGAGATGAGATCATGGTCCAGAAAACTGTAAAGAACTAGAACAGGGTTGTTCAAACTGAGTCTCAGGCTTTCCCTGGATATTTATAATCATATTATCCAACAAATTCCTATTCATGCTCCAACCATTTGAACTATTAATTTTTTATTACTGCAAATGAAAACATTCTAAGTGATGCAGCCTGTTAAAAGCTAGGCACAAAGAACCAGGCTAAGAGTATGGGGGGAGAGGGGGCAGAGAGAGGCTGAACGTGTGTACTCAAAAAACCTAGAAACTACCGATGAAAATAATATATCATTTGCAAATATCTCCTCCCATACTGTCAGTTGCCTTTTAGTTTTGTTGATTATTTCCTTTGCTGTGCAGAAGCTTCTTATCTTGATAATGTCCCAATAGTTCATTTTTCCTTTTGTTTCCCTTGCCTCCAGAAACATTCTAGTAAGAAGTTGCTATGGCCAAGGTCAAAGAGGTTACTGCTTGTTTTCTCCTCTATGATTTTGATGGTTTACTGTCTCACATTAGGTCTTTCATCCATTTTAAATTTATTTTTGTGTATGGTGTAAGAAAGTGGCCCAGGTTTATTCTTCTGCATGTCACTATCCAGTTTTCCCAACATCATTTGGTGAAGACGCTTTTTTTCCATTGGATATTCTTTCCTTCTTTGTTGAAGATTAGTTGGCCATACATTTGTGGGCCCATTTCTGGTTCTCTATTCTGTTCCATTGATCTATGTGTCTGTTTTTGTGCCAGCACCATACTGTCTTGATGATTACAGCCTTGTAATATAGCTCAAAGTTGAGAATTGTGATGCCTCTAGTGTTGATTTTCTTTTTAAATATTACTGTGGCTCTTGTCGTCTTTTCTGGTTCCATAGAAATTTTAGAATTGTTTGTTCTAGCTCTGTGAAGAATGTTGGCATTATTTTGATAGGGTTTGCATTGAATGTATAGATTTCTTTGGGTAGTATAGTTATTTTAACAACATTTGTTCTTCCAGTCCATGAGCATGGAATATTTCTTCTTTTCTTTGTATCTTCTTCAATTCCATTCATAAGCATTCTATAGTTTTCAATGTACAGATCTTTTACCTCTTTGATTAGGTTTACTCCTAGATATCTTATGGATTTTGGTGCAATTATAAATGCCATCAGACAATACCCAAATTATGGAAAGAGCCCAAATGACCATCGAATGATGAATGGATAAAGAAGATGTGGTAAAAATATATACAATGGAACATTACTCGGCTATCAGAAAGAATGAAATCTTGCCATTTGCAACAATGTAGATAGAACTAGAGTGTATTATGGTAAGTGAAATAAGTCAGAGAAAGACAAATATCATATGATTTCACTCATATGTGGAATTTAAGAAACACAACAGATGAACATAAGGAAAGGAAGGAAAAATAAGATAAAAACAGAGAGGAGGCAAACCATAAGATACTCCTAAATACAGAGAACGAACTGAGGGTTGCTGGAGGGGTATTGGGTGGAATGATGGGCTAAATGGGCAAGAGGCATTAAGGAGAGCACTTATTGGGATGAGCACTGTGTGTTATATGGAAGTTATAAATCATTGGGTTCAACTCCTCAAACCAATTCTACACAGTGTGTCAACTAACTTGAATTTAAATAAACATATTTTTAAAAAATAATAATATATTAAAATAATTCTTGCAATGAATCCATCTTTCAGCTAAAAACAATCTCAGAAAGGTACCTAAGTCTGTTGGCTGAGTTTGCCTTGATCTCAGAAAGCTCATGAATAAAGTTTTTCATCATAGAATGGATTAGTGAACAGAATGAAGTAGAAGAAACACTGTAGTATCATCGTGACTTTTATTTAATAAGCAGAGATAAGGGAAGGGAAGTGATTAATGCTTTCGGCTAGGTAGCTGATCATTCATTCATTCATTCATTCAATATGATGCTGAAAGCAGACACATAAATTTTACATATAAATGTAAAATTGCTATAAATGATAGTTTTATTGCATAGATAAAAGGACAGTTAGCCTAGTTATTGAGGTTATGGAATACTTCCCAAGAAAGTGTCAACTTAACTGAGATCTAAAGAATATGCATGCCAAAACTCATGCAGCAAAGATTTTTAGCATGTTTGAATGATATGCCATCATTTTGCCAGAACCTTGAGGTCTGCTTTGCACATATATGTGTGTATGCATACACATGCATGAAAAAACTGTGAAATTTTATAAACATCATTTTTATTAAATTAAATTTTAAATGTTTATGTGCTTCGAATGTAAGAAAATAGGTCTCAGTCTTTGTGAAACTGGGTCACTTGTTTGGCTGTCCCCAAACCACTATTCCTAAACCATAATCTGACCACATTTGGCTAATGTTAGAATGTGTCATGCTCAGTATTCATATGCACATGTCTGTGTGTAATGATATTTTGAGATACTTATTGATATTCTTGTTCAGGTCCCAATGAGCTTGGGTTTGAATGAAACCTAAAGCTTTTCCTTTCCAAATTACAACGTTTCACATATAGAGAATCCTCATTGCAGAAACAATATATAAGGAAATAAATTAAATTCATTCATTTTTCAAGCATTTAGAGAATAATTGCCATGTCCAAATAATGAAATTTTTCTCTTTGTAAAAGTAGTACATTTACATTGTAGAAATTTTAAAAATATAGGTAGCACCCAAGAATATACACCCCATCCAAAATTCTACCATCCAGGGATTTGAACATTCATATTTTGTTGATTTATTAATATTTTGTTGATAAATTTCCTGTTTATGTACCTATCTATCTGATCATCTTGTGCATACTATTTTGTAAACTACTTCTCTCCTATTCTCCTTGTAATTAAATATTCTTCTACAATATTTAAAAAGTCCATATGAAATATATATATACATATAACTATCATTAAAAAATACACTATAAGTCCATGTCATTATTGCTTTGGGTATTTTTTTAAATTTTTTAAAAATATTTTTTAATGTATATTATTTATTTTGAGAGAGAGAAAGAGAACAAGTGAGAGAAGGGAAGAGAGAGCTGCAGAGAGAGAATCCAAAACAGGCTCTACACTGTCAGCACGGAGCCTGACTCGGGGCTCTGTGAACCACGAGATCCTGACCTGAGCCGAAGTTAAGAGTCAGACGCTTAACCAAGTGAGCCACCCAGACACCCCTTGGGTATTATAGATGAATAAAACATTTTATATTACCACCTAACTTAAAAATAGTATTTGGATTTAAATGCACAATACACACATATTTTTTATGGGCCTGTGAGTGGTAGTTTCAGCTATTTTATGCTATTCATATCAGGTCCTGTGTTAATGTTGACCTCCACTTGTCTTTTCTATGGAAACCATCAGATAGTTTACACTGACTAGATATTAGGAAAATAAACCAGAAGAATATTGTTTTAAAAAATGTCCTCCCTTAGTGGAAGCACTGGCTCAACATGTCGCACTGCAAATATCGCTGTTAAAAACATTGCAGGTTGGGGCGCCTGGGTGGCTCAGTCCGTTAAGCAGCCGACTTCAGCTCAGGTCACGATCTCACGGTCCGTGAGTTTGAGCCCCCCGTCGGGCTCTGTGCTGACGGCTCGGAGCCTGGAGCCTGTTTCGGATTCTGTGTCTCCCTCTCTCTCACTCTCCCCTGTTCATGCTCTGTCTCTCTCTGTCTCAAAAATAAATAAACGTTAAAAAAATTTAAAACAAAACAAAACATTGCAGGTTTCACTCCTTTGGGAAACCAATGAAAAAGAAAAAAAGGGGAAAGCAGAAACAAGTTCTCCACTTGCCTAAGTGAAGGTTAATGGCTTTTTAAAAATTATTCTTCAAGGGACACCTGGGTGGCTCAGTCAGTTAAGCATCCAACTTCTGCTCAGGTCATGATCTCATCGCTTGTGGGTTGGAGCCCTCCGTGGGGCTCTGTGCTGACAACTCAGAGCCTGCAGCCTGCTTCGGATTTTGTTGTCTCCCTTTCTCTCTGCCCCTCCTCTCTCTCTCTCTCTCTCTCTCTCTCTCTCTCTCTCTCTCTCTCTCTCTCTCTTGAAAATAAATAAACATTGGGGTGCCTGGGTGGCTTGGTCGGTTAATCGTCCGGCTTCGGCTCAGGTCATGATCTCACGGTCCGTGAGTTCGAGCCCCGTGTCAGGCTCTGTGCTGACAGCTCAGAGCCTGGAGCCTGTTTCCGATTCTGTGTCTCCCTCTCTCTCTGCTCCTCCCCTGTTCATGCTCTGTCTCTCTCTGTCTCAAAAATAAATAAACGTTAAAAAAATTTTTTTTAAATAAAAAAAATATATAAAAAAAATAAAAAAAAGAAAATAAATAAGCATTAAAAATTTTTGTCTAATTATTCTTTAAGAAAAAGACACAGACTTTCCAATAAATTACATCAAGAATCCATTAATCACGACATTCCATGCATACAGGCAAGAAGATAACAAAATTCAAATAACCCAAAATTCAAGCATCAAATTACTGCTGAAGTTTCTTAGTAAAGTTACATTTATCATTTTTATTAAATTTTATCTTCTTTATTCACTGCTATAAGCCATGAGGACAGTGCTTGGCACCTAGTAAGCACTCAATAACTATTTATTGATTAAAGCTAAAAATTAATTTAGAGTTTCTTTCAGAACCTCTCATATCCATGGCCCTTAAAATATCAGCATGTGAGGAAATATGCCTTATAACTTTGCAGTCTCTTTTCTTTGTCTACCTTCTATTTTTTTCTTCAAACATTGTACCTGTGGGACTAGAAAAAATACACTTGAAGGCCAGCAGTAATCAAAGTATAGGTTTTTATAGAAACCCAAAACAAAATGCCTTCATATTTTTTCTTCTGCAAAGACACAACAGATCCAAATTTACATAAGAGGATAAATACTGTTCAAATAATTATATGTCCATTTTATGTGCAAAATATATGATGTGTATTCTAAATCTCATTTGTTTTTAGCTGTGAACTTCTTTTATGTTTGACATTTCTATTTTTTTCTTAAATATCCCATTTGCTACACTGGTAAGTGTTTTGTTATTATTATTATTATTGTATTTGCTGTTATCACATTGCATGATTATTTCATAATTATATTTGGTTATCTTTAAATGCTTCACTGATACGTGTCAAATTCATCTATCAAGCAATAACCAAAAGTAAATACATGAATTAACAAATAATATTTTAAATCCCATTTTCATGACATTTATATTCACATCACCAAGTAACATCTATATGTACAATAGAAATCCTAGAACATGTGCATTAAAAATGGCTGTTGCCTACTAAGAATTTTAGAAATTATCCTGGAATCAGCCCCACTGCAGGTTGTGTTGGTTTATTTATTGTGTTTAAAACTGAGCTCCTGCTTTCACACTCTCAGAAAATATTTGTATGTAGAAATCAATACTTCAAATTCTCTAGGAGCACCTGTACTAAACAGGCTTTCTCCTTTCACGTAGAGTAAGTGATCAGCTTCAGCAGGACAAGTATTGAATACCGGGAGCTCAAGAGAGCCTGTGGGTGATTTGAGAAACGGGGTCATTCTCAGAATACTCCAGACCTATTTAGCGCTGTGGGAGGTGGTAATGAAACAGAGACACAAATAACTAATTAGTAAAGGTGACTGTGAGTCACGATTCACATTACTGTGAATAATCAATGATCTTTATATTTTACTTAATTTTTTTGCCTATTATTTTTGTGACAAGATTATTTCTAAAAGATAGCATGGAAAGTTGAATGGAGAGATTTACAGGAATGGCTTACTTAGGAAGCTAAAGAAACACCTGATAAGACACAAGCGAGTTGTAATACCATTGCTACATACCCAACCACCAAAATGGATATATTAATATGCAGCCTCAAAAAAATTGAAAATTTAACATCTAATAGCTTCTTAGAGCTACTTATAGAAAAATAAGACCTCCCATGACCTGCTCCTCTAGAGATAATTCAGAGTAATAATACGTGGTTTTCTTATCCTCCCCTGAGTACGTCCTTTAGATTCTAACATTTCACCTTTGCTTAAGATGTTTTATCTGTCTGGAAGGTCCTTTCATGTGATTGTTTAAAGACACACAGCACACATGGACCTTATAAGAAGCCCATTCCCCCTATTCAAAGCATTCTCTTCTCTCTCCCTTGGTGATTCATGTCCTGTTTTGTTGTTGTTGTTTTAAATTCCTGTATAAAAGCATTGCCCACAAACCTGCCTTGAATAAGCTTTCTTTCAAAGCACATGTTGGCCACTCATTTTGATTCTATGAAATTCAACACAATGATTCCCTGAAACTAAAATTGGCAGGCAGATGAGAAAATGTGAAGAAAGCATATGCTCCACGTAGATTAGGGAATCGTGGGAGACGAAAGGATACAGTGTCTTCTTGGGTATTAATCACTAATAAATTGAATTTCAAATGGAGTAGGAAGATGATATTACATAGTATTTTAAAATATATTTGGTATAACTCTTTTGTATACAAATATGAATACCTATTACATTAGACCTCCTGAAACTGTGCCCTCATGGAAAGTGAAAACAGTGTTGATGTTGAATAATTTGCAGGGATATACAAATTTAGGCAATGGTTCTTGATTTTGATTCCAGAGACCCTCTGGCAATCCAATAAAAGCTAAAATAAGTATACACATTTACAAACTCTTTCTCTCTTTCACGGTTGTTGTCTCCATCTCCCTCTCTTTATCTCTCTCTCTCTCTCACACACACACACACACACACAAATGCACACAAAACTTTTTCCATAATTTCAGACAATTCACAGCCAGGAAATCCCAGCCGAAACCCGGTTCCAGGCAGTGCCTTCCAACATCATGAGCCACCATCCACTGAGGTGAAGTAAAGACCACAGAGTCTACTACTTGTTTTCTTACTCATCATTAGAAAAGGTCTTTGTGTAATAGTGTAGTGATACTTGGACATGTTATGAGGGTACAGCGATTATGTGTATATAACAACATCTTACAAAGAACATTTTTTAACTGAAATGTTTAACTGAAAATCCAAGAAAAGATTCCAAAGCAAGATGCAGAATTTATGGTAAATGTTTGGACATCTAGTTTTGAGACACAAAACTCTCCCACTCCTTGAAGGTATAAAAGAATCAGGGACTGGAGATCAGAGGAGGATTTTGAAGAGCATTTCATTTCAGAGAACTGCAGGTGTGGAATACTTCCTTAAGCTAATAAAAGCACTTCACTAAGATCATTTAGGGCTGATCACTCCTTGACAATTTGGGGATAATGTGGAGGAAGTAGTCATTCTAATTTATGTAAAAATGTGAAAGGCTAGTTAACCGTTTTAATGTTAGAATATAACAGAGGGTGGCTGCAATGGGCATTCAGTGCTCCTAGTTCTCATTGAGACAAAGAGTAAATATTTTCTACAGGTCAACTGTTAGCCACATGCAAAAGAGAGCTTATCTTGAGTCTTTTTCTACAAGACCTTATAGAAAAGCAGACAGATTCCAGTAATAAAAAGCTGGAGTTATCGTTGGATGGTCAGGAGCTGAGGAAAGAGTATGTAATCAGCAGAAACAGAGACACATTCAGCCTCACCAAAGAAATTGCAAGGTGAGAGATGTCCAATATTGGGAGGGACCCCAAAAGTCTCACAAAAACATTCCATGAAAGTCAGTTTTGAACACCTGCCTTATTTGGTGAGTGTCTATGTTAGATCACCATCATAACATGAGTCCCTTAGAATTCTCCCCTCCCCTTGCCTCCCTTCTGTCCTCTTGCTCAAACTCTGGAAGGGACAGGTTCCTCAATAACAAAAGCTTATAAGTAACTAGAAAGAAAAATAGGCCAGTTTTATTTTAGTTATAAATTTAGTTTCAAAAAATCCTGACTATATTATAAAAATAATACATCATGTTCAATTATAGTATATTCAGAAATGCAAGAATTATTCAACATTTTTTAAAAAATTTGCAATGAGGGACACCTGGGTGGCTCAGTCAGTTAAGCCATGATCAGCTCAGGTCATGATCTCATGGTTCGTGAGTTCAAGCCCCGCATCGGGCTCTGTGCTGACAGCTCAGAGCCTGGAGCCTGCTAAGGATTCTGTGTCTCCCTCTCTCTGTGCCCATCCCCTGATCACATTCTGTCTGTCTGTCTCTCTCAAAAATTAATATTAAAAAATTTTTTTAATCTAACAATGTAATATACCTCACCAGTGTTCAAAAGAAGAAAAATTAAAATAGTCATTTTATCAGGAGTCAAAATGTATTTAATGAAAACTAATACCTGTTTATAAATTAAAGCTCTTAGAAAACTAGAGATATAAGGGAGCTTTTTCACTTGTTAAAACCTATCAAATCCCCTCAGAAAACATTTTACTTTGTAGAAAAACTATAAAAGGTAGGAAACAAGGATAGGATTCCTCGCCATATAATTTACCCTAGAACTGGAGATCCTGGCCAATGCAATAAGAGGACGGAAAAAATGCATAAGGATGGAAGGGGAAAAGATCTAATCATGTGCTCAGTATGTCATTATTTATGTATTAAACCCAAGATAATCAAAAGAGATTACAATCAAGTTATAATCAGAGTCATAAGTTTGCTATATGTATCAAGGTGCAAATCAAGAATGGTCTTCTAGGGTCGCCTGGGTGGTTCAGTCATTTAAATGTCTGACTCTTGATTTCAACTGAGATCATGATTCACGGTCATGAGATGGAGCCCTGCATAGGCTCTGTTTGGGGCGTGGAGACTGCTTGAGATTCTCTCTCTCCCTTCCCCTGTGCCGCTCCACCCCGCACCCCCCCCCACCTCACACACACACACACACACACACACACACACACACACACACAGTTCTTCTATATATTGTCATCAGTTGAAGGCCCTAAGAGAAGAAACTGAAGTTTACCTCCCAAGAAATTTTACCTCAAGACAGCAGCATCTACACCTGCCGGAGGTCTAGCTTGCAAGCCTGCCCAGTGGATTTTAGGCTTCCCAGGCTCCACAATCATGTGAGCCGATCTCATCAATAAATAAGTAAATAAGTAAATAAATCCCGTTGGTTCTGCTTCTCTGGAACACTCTGACTGATACAGTAAATGAAATAGAAAATGAGATACATTTTATAATGATAAGGAAAATCTGTATTTTATTGAGGAAGTGACTTTATAAAAGTAAGTTAGGCCAACAATGAAGAAAAATTTTAACTCTGCCAAAAGACATAACAGAAGTGACAAAATAGGTTGATGGGTGGGATTTCTTAGTATTTTTAAAATGTTATTTCCTCCCAGATAATTTATCAATGCAATTACAACTTTAATCTCAGACAGAATTTTAGGGAAATGTGAAAAAATCATTCCAAAAATGAATGTGGAATAATAAAAGTCTTCAAATAGCTAAGAAAATGTTGAAAAATAATAACACATGGAGAAAAGCCACACTATCAGATATGAATACAGATCAGAAAGCCACCAGTGTTACATATGTGCAGTTCTTGCCTAGGAAATGACAAACAGATCAATGGAATCAGGCAGAGTCCCTACAGGATCATATGTATGTGATGAATCATGAGTTGGGGCATCACAAGGAAGAGAACAGGTAATACATTAGATAATACTGAGAAAACTGGCTCACCATAAGAGGAAAAGAATAAGAGTTTTTGCTGCAACATGATCTATACAAATATAAATGCATGATATCTAACTGTTAGAGGGAAAGTTATAAAACACTTAAAAGAAAATTTAAGAAGCTTGCTTTGGGAGATTGAGTTGGGAAAGCATTTCTTTAACAAGACTCCAAAAGCCCAATTTACAGGGCTAATTTCAGTTTATGAATAGCATAATTTAGTTACACACAGCGATCCAGTTAGTAGGCAACTTTTACAACTTAATCCCACATAAAGATAAAAGTTGATAGAATTGTATACAATTAATCTGTAAAAGTAGAATAAAAAATTCCATTTTTTGAAATTTGAGACTGTAAATGACTCCCAAAGCCCAGCAGTGAGCTGGATTCATAAATCAATGCTTTTGATGCTCAGAAACCTTCTGAATCTTACCAAATCACTATCCAATTGTATCTATTCTTGATAGTGACCCAGACAGAACTCTTCCTCTCCCCTTATCAGGACAAGTTCTAGGTGTGGAGGTAGAGTTCACATTTTCTGTCTTAAACCCCTCCTCAATTTTCTGAACCTTCTCAGATGTGATGTTTCAATTAATCTGTGCCAACACAGGAGACTATGGGGGAAATGTTCACAGGTCCTCAGAGAGGTAGCCATGTGTTAGCATAAAAAGAATGAGACCCATGATCAAATGACTCAGTTTCTAGAGCCATCTGTCCCATTTACCAGCATTATGGCCTTAGAAAAGTCACTCGATGCTGTATACACATGGGTACAAATAGAAGGATGATTTCTTACAAGGTTCCTTCTAGTTCTGACAACTATGATTCTCCCATTATCCAGTGACCCTACTGTGGGAGTTAAACATCATGGGAGCCCAAAGTGGAAGATATTTGGAAGTGAGTCCTATGGACTCTCAAATTGCAATACAAGGTTAATCACCTCTACCTTCTAGAACAATAGCTGGCCCTATCCTTAGCAGAATAGGAAAGTTTCTGTATCTCTTAGGATTCTTTGGTTGTAGACAACAGGAAAAAAATGGCTAAATTAAGCAACAAAATTTTTAAAAAAGGACTAATTGGAAGCAAATGTGATAAAGACATAGAATTAACAAAACAGCTGGTAAACTAGGTTTCCCAAAGGACAGTAACTAGAGAACATCTAGGCACAGAGAGAACAGAGAGGAAAGAAGGTCTCACATCACCATATGAATAATTCTGCACCAACTGCTTCCTAGGCTGGTTTGTCCCCACCTGGAAAGAGACTCTGATTGGCCTAGTTAGGTCACATGCTTACTACCTCTCTGCCAGGGGAAACCATGGCATCTCGACTGAAATGCTGGGCAAGGCTGCTGACAATAAAAGAACAGGTTCCTTTCCCCCCGAGGGAATCGGAACACAGCGACCAGGCAAAAAGGAAACACGTGCTGGATAAGCAAAAACACCACATCTCACTATAATCAAGAGAGACCTCTGGTAATAGGGACTGTCGCCCTTGGAGCCTTTGCTCATATTGGAAGCCACCTGCTGTCAGGACTAATAAAACAGTGGGAATAATGGCTGCTCTGTAGCCCATCGTCATCTGTAATGGTCATTTAGTAGCCGGGACTTGTTAGGAAGCCGTGACTCTTTTCACTCTTCTCATTTTTACTTGTCTCTCTTCAAACAAAGAATCTAAGAATATATATATATATATTCCTAGAATATATAGGAAAGTCAGTCTTAGTGATTTATTTTCCACAGCTTTAAACAGGTAGAGAATAAGAACGCAAAACAGAATGACGTTCAAAGAAAGAATGGAAGCTTTCAAGGTCATAACAAGTAGAAAATCCCCCATAGATGTAGCTCTGCTTTCTTGTGACAAAATCCTTTTCTGGAATTAAAGATCTGCCGTGCTGGCAAGAAAATGTGCTTGGAAGGATCCAGAATTATTCCACCATCTCAGTGAGAAAAGATCTGGAGGCTGCACAAGACAGTCGTGCCAACTGTGCCCAAATGTGTCTCTACTCAAATAAGTACTTTTCTTTGCTTTAATAAATTGAAATTTGATTATAAGAATTACTGAATAGTACAAGCTAAGTTTTATTCCCATGGTTTCTTGGGGATTTAATTCCCATTTAATTTTGGCTACTTGATTACTTTTTTTTAATGGGACCAAAGTGTGGCCATGGAATGCAGAATGTTTCTGCAGATGCCCCATGGCCTTCCTTATCCACTGGCTAACTATGCACCCAACTGAACCCACTGAGAATCCTGCCCCATGAAACACCCAGCCTATAGCTGCTTTCTGTCCATACAGTACTGGTGGTTTTCTTTGAAGAAGTTCTTTTCACTCATACTTCAGAAATAAGAGGAAGCCAAGCCCCAGAAAAAAATATTTACTGATAACCACTACCAAAGTACTATCGTGCCCTTGGAGGTACATCCCCCCCCCCACCGACCACATCTTCTTATTTTTTACCCCAGTCTATTCCTTTGTTTGCAATGAAGACAAGGAAAGAGGAATTGGGGTAAAAAAAATATCTGGCTTAATTAAGGAGAGGATTTGAAATGTAGTTTTTTCATGTGTTAGTATGAATAAAGATTCTCTCTGGGGTTTAAGCCTGGTCTGATTTTTATTTATTTTTTAAGCCTGGTCTGATTTTTAAAATACATGATGACACATGAATACAATATATTACAAATACCAAGTTCTTCATGAAAGCAAGTTTTTACTAGCTCTGTGAATTAAAAAAATTTAAAAATTGTTTAATGTTGATTTATTTTTGAGAGAGAGATACAGAGAGAGAGAATGCAAGTTGAGGAGAGGCAGAGAGGGAGACAAAGAATCTGAAACAGGTTCAGGCTCTGAGCTATCAGCACAGAGCCCGATGTGGGGCTCGAACCTACGGACTGTGAGATCATGACCTGGGACAAAGTTGGATGCTTAACTGACTGAACCACCCAGGTGCCCCTGGCATATCATTTAAACTTCTGTTAGCCTGGCTTTTCTTAACTGTAGAGTAAGTACCTACCTTACCCATCTCAGAGGTCAAGGTGAAATGACAGATGTAAAAATACTAAGCCAAAGTGAAATGAAATGTAATTATTTCTGTGAAGCTAGCCTGAGGTGATACAAATAACACAGACATTGTAGTTAGAACACCTTGGTCCAGTTTAAGATTCTGTTTTTAAATTTGTACTTATTTTGGTGGTTTTGATTGCAAGAACTAGCAATAAATACTACAGAAATCATTAGGAACGGTTTATAGTCAGGCTGAAACAGGTTCAAGTCTAGATTCTGCCACCTAATAACATTTTTTATTAGATAAGTACCTTTTCCTCTTTAAGACTCAGTTTCTTCTCTAATAAAATGAGAATAATGTTCTCTACCAACACCAAAATTAAACTTCTCATAAACCCAGAAAAGGGAAGAGAACACCATAGCCGAGACATGGAAGCAACCTAAGTGTCCATTGATACAGGAATGGATGAAAGAGATATTGTGTGTGTGTGTGTGTGTGTGTGTACACACAATAGAATATTAGCCACAAAAAAAGAATGAAATCCCTCCATTTGCAGCAACACTGACAAACCTAGAAGGTATTATGCTAAGTGAAATAACACAGAGAAAGACAGATACTATATCTCACATGTGGAATCTAAAAACAAAACAAAACAAACAGAAACAATCCCATAGATACAGAACTAACCAACAGTTTGTTTTGGCAGAGTGGGGAGCAGTTAAGGGATAGGAGAAATAGGTGCGGGGGATTAAGAAGCAAAAACTTCCAGTTACAGAATAAATAAGCCACGGGGGTGCAATGGACAGCATAGGGAATTTAGTCAGTAATACAGTAATAACTATATCGTAACAGATGGTAACTAGACTTACCATGGGGATTATTTTATGATGTTTAAAAATATTGAATCATTGGGGTGCCTGGGTGGCTCAGTCGGTTAAGCATCTGACTTCTGCTTAGATCATGATCTCACGGTTTGTGAGTCTGAGCCCCACATCGGGCTCTCTGCGGTCAGCACAATGCCCGCTTCAGGCCCTCTGTTTCCCTTTCTCTCTGCCCCTTCCCCATGTGCTCTCTTTCTCTCTCTCTCAAAAATAAATAAACATTAAAAAACATATTAAATCACTATGATGTACACCTGAAACTGATAGGACACTGTAATGTCAATTATACATCAATTAAATAAAAAAAAGAAAGAAAGAAATAAAGAAAGTGAAAAGGAAGAAGATAAGGCAGCTTTGGATGTGAAAATTTACAAGGTGGAGAGAAAGAACACAAAAAGGTTAACAGTGACTGCAGGGTCTGAAAACCAAAAAATAAGCAAGTGTTTTAAATGCGCATGAGAATTCTGCTCAGCATAAAAAAAAATTTTTAAAAGACTCACATCTAGCAGGCTATAAAGGCAACTTTAGAAATCAAAACCAGTAAACACCATGACATTTTGCAAGGACATCAGAATGGATCAGGGTATTTTGTCACCACTCAGTCAGAAATGAAAAGCAAGAAAATGTGTGCATGAGACGCTCCTCAGCCTAGGTGAAGAGCAGGTATAAATATGTCAACCGTGGTGTACTCCCAGGATCACGTGAGCTTTTTTCACAGTAAGTTTCCAGTGGGCTTTTCCTGAGGCTCAGAGAACTTGTCTTTAGCCGTTTGTAAGCTTTGCATTCCGTAATAGAGCCTGGAGATAGCGCCAAGACAAACTTTGGAAATTAAAGCCACATGCAGCTAAATAGCTAACGCACTATCTCTTGCGGCGATATTAAAGTATTTATGAGGCAAGTATTTCAGAACAAAGCTGAGTGATATGTTGGATGCATCTTGTGGAAAATAATTCATTTTAACTTGTTATTTTTTTTTCTGAAAAGAATTGAAGCAATAAGCCATATCTAATTCAAGTTATAAATAAATTCGCTCTGTACATTTGAGTGCAAAAGATGTATACCTTAAAGAAATAAAGCTATGGGGCGCCTGGGTGGCTCAGCCGGTTAAGCGTCCGACATCAGCCCAGGTCATGATCTCACAGTTCGTGAGTTCAAGCCCCACATCGGGCTCTGTGCTGACAGCTTGGAGCCTGGAGCCTGCTTCAGATTCTGTGTCTCCCTCTCTCTCTCTCTGCACCTCCCCAGTTCATGCTTGCACCCTGTCTCTGTCAAAAATAAACTTTTAAAAAATTTAAAAAAAAGAAAGAAAGAAAGCTAGACCTTATGTGAATGATGGTGGTGATGATATAGCGAGGTTATAGAAAGGACACAAATGAGTAAGCAGCCAGCTCCAGTCCAATATCCAGGCATCAGGAAAATCCAAGCATATTTCATGAAGAATCCAGAGAAGTCTAGAGATGTCAGGCACCCAGGGGCCTACTTTCATGCCTGTGTCCACCCCCAGAGTGGATGTTTGCTTGTTTCTGACTTGTCACCACTCACTTTTCTTTTCATCTATTCTCTTTTCTACGTCTTGACTTCTGTTTCACCCATAACTCTGTCTTCCCCATGATTTTGCCTCACCGAGCCCATAAGACTGTGCTCTCTCTCACGGTCTCCCTGTGTCTTTCCCTTCCACACCAGCCACTCTGTTTCACAACTGACATCCCCAGGGCAGGTAGTGTGATTTCTATCCTCATTTTCTCCCATCAGCCATGGCACAGATTTCTAGCTGGTCTTTGGGTCATATGGCCACTCCCCATCAGTTACCCACAGAAAGGTCACATGGTCTCCACGGCAGGGCATCTGGATGAGAAATTTGCACTTAGGATTGTGCCCTGGTGGCTAAGACCGCTCTCAAAGATGATGGAGATCTGAGTGAGTCATTTAGCATCCTTAAGCTCTCCATGCTTACCTCACAAGATTTTTGAAATCATCATATGAGATGATTTATGTGAAAGCCATTTGAAATCTCTAAAGTAATCTATATCATATAAATGTGCAAAATTTAATTTTGTAATCATTTAGCTCTGTATATTAATGATTGAATAACTTCTGGTCAATGCTCTAGGATAAGGTACTTGCTAAAGATTCCCTCAAACAAGCCAACAGTCTGATGTTAGAACTTTTTTTTATGTTTGTTTGTTTATTTGTTTGTTTGTTTAAAAAGATAGAGAGAATCCCAAGCAGGTTTCGTGCTGCCAGCAGAGAACCCGACACAGGGCTTGATCTCACAAACGATGAGATCATGATCGGAGCCAAAATAGAGAGTCAGATGCTTAACTGACTGCGCCACCCAGGTGCTCCATGAGGTTAGAACTCCTTGTTTACTTCAGCTGAGACAAGAAATTCTGTGATTCTCTTCAGTACATATTGAACTACACTAAGCCACTTAGCCCCATGCTGAACACTGCCCAGATCCAGGAGGAGCATGCCACATAAAGCCTTTCCGCAGAAGGTTTAAAACCAGGTCTTGAAAACATTTTTCCATGGTTCTAATACTCACTTATCAATTGTTAGCTTCCAAAAGACACTAAATAAGGCCCTATCCTCAAGGTTTGCCCATTTTGAAGGGCTGAAAAATGAAGCACAGGATGCTTTAAAATATAAAAAACTATTGGGTTTTTTTGCATGTGTGAGTGTTCAGCCAACAGTCCCCACACAACACCACTCTCACGTCCGACAACAAATGCAAGTTTGGAAGATTCCCAGAGTTACCCTCATTTTCAATAATTCTCTGGAAGGACTCACCGAGCTCACTGAAAACATGTGTTTACAGTGATGGCTTATTACAGGGAAAGAATGCAAATTAAAATCATCTAGGGAAAGAAGTACACAGGGAAGAGTCCAGGAAAGGTACCAGATGCAGAGCTTTGGTGGTGCTCTCTCCCTGAGCAAGGACACAGTACTTTCCCAGCATGACAATATGCTTGGAGTATTGCTAGCCAGGGAAGCCCACATGACCTTGGCCATCAGGAGATTTTTACCACCGTTGGATCGTGTTACTGTCCATGCACTTGATCTTCAGTTGCCATGCTCCCACAAAGAGCAGGCTGGTACCTTTAGCTTCCAGCTCCTTTTGGAGGCAAAACTAATACCACCTAACCCAAATCCCCATCATAATATCACATCATTAGACTGCCGGTGGTCAAAGCCTCCAGTCAAAGACACTTCGAACAGGCAAGAAATCGTAAGGACAGAGAGGTTGCTTCTTGACAGCGGAGGGTAAAAGCCAGACCTCTCCTTGAGTAAGCTTACTTTTTCACTACATGATAAGTAAGTGCAATAAGAGGGATTAACTCAACCAGAATTATAATAAAATGACCCTCAGGGACGTTAGTGACCAATAATGAGACAAGGACAGAATCACATGAAGTTGATATGATGGATGCAAAGTCTACAAATATAAACTAATATAATCTAAGAGCGGCCAACAAAGCAGGCCCTTCTGTTTGCAATCGGTCTTCCCATTGATTTGTTTAGACTTTTTTTTAAGGTCTAATTTACATTCCATGAAATTCACCCATTTTAATTATATAATTCAATACTCTTTCTTAAAATTTCAGAGCTGTGAAAACATCACTACAATCCAGTTTTAGAACATTTCCATCACCCAAAAAAGATTCCTTGTGCCAATTTTCAATCAATCCCTATTCTTACTCCCAGCCCTAGGAAATCCTTGATTTGCTTTCTGTCTCTATAGATGTGACTTTACCGGACATTGCATATAAATGGTATTGTACAATATGTAGTCTTTTGCATTAGATGTCTTAATACGATGGGTTTTTGTATTAATTCATATTATGACATGAATCAGTGCTTTATTCATTTTTATTGCTGAGTTATATTCTTCTATATGGATAGACTAGATTTTGTTTATCCATTTGCTAGTGGATGGCCCTTTGGATTCTTCTCACTTCTTACAATTATAGATAATATTGTTATCATACACAAGTCTTTATGTGGATATGTTTATATTCGTCTTGGATAGATATGTAGGAGTGGAATCTTCAGGTTTTATGGTAAGGTTAGGTCTAACTTTTTTGTTGTTGTTGTTACTTTATTATGTGAGAGAGAGAAAGAGAGAGTGTGAGCACAGGAGAAGGGCAGAGAGAGAGAGAGGGAGAGAGAGAATCCCAAGCAGGCTTCATGCTGTCAGCACAGAACTCGATGCAGGACTCAGACTCATGAACCACCATGAGATCATGACCCAAGGCGAAATCAAGAGCCAGATGCTTAACCGACTGGGCCACCCAGGCGCCCTATGTATAACTTTTTAAAGAAATGGTAAGGCTGTTTTTTGAAATGGTTTACGGTTCCACCTGCAAAGTATGAGGGTTCCAGTTTATACACATCCTTGTCAACATTTATTATTGTCTGCTTTTTTTTATTAAAGGTATTTTAGTGCATAAGAAGTGACTTGTTTATTTTTCAAACTAACTATAACTGCCCTGGTGAAGGGTCATTATTATTAAGGTGCATGTCCAAGAAATGAATAAATTCAGTAAAAGGGCCTCTGCCTCTGCCTTTACTCTAGAGGAGAGACCTTGCTCTGCTTATTCTTTTCATCCAAAACTTTCATATCTTATACCTGTTGTTTATGGTTATCAGTGGTGACTACAGCATAAATTATTATCCCTCTTCAGATGACTGGCTGGTCTATTTATCTTTGTGGTAGCAAATATAATGTTATTTCTCTATAAAATTGCCAATATTTACTAAAAAAGACCCTAACAAAAGTGGAATGGGTAAACTATAAACAGGAATTATGGCAGGGAAGATGTAACTGAGAAACATATTACTGCATTTCGATAAATGATCAAATGACACTATCATATCAGCAGAACAACCTTGTAAACACTTAATAATATGATTGACTGGGACGTCTGGGTGGCTTAGTCGGTTAAGGAGCCAACTTGGGCTCGGGTCATGATCTCACAGTTCGTGGGTTCGAACCCCACGTCGGGCTCTGTGCTGACAGCTCAGAGCCTGGAGCCTGCTTCAGATTCTGTGCCTCCCTTGCTCTCTTCCCCTCCCCCACTCACACTCTGTCTCTCTCTCTCTCTCTCTCTTTCTCTCTCTCTCTCTCTCAGAACTAAATAAACATTAAGAAGAAGAAGAAGAAGAAGAAGAAGAAGAAGAAGAAGAAGAGGAGGAGGAGGAGGAGGAGGAGGAGGAGGAGGAGGAGGAGGAGGAAATGACCTTTCAGGGATCAGAGAGGCTGTTGCAGCTACAGCTCAGGAGGTCTTGGGCATTGACTCCATTTGTCCCCCACCATGAAGACATTGCCTTACTGATGCTAAGCGTAAAGCAAGAGCTAGGCCAGCCAACTATTTGTAAACGGTACCTCAATTCAGTGGTTTCCGGCTGCATGCCATCTATTCCCAAGGGTATATTTGGCAATGTCTGGAGTCCGTTTTCCCTGTCACACCTGATGGGTTAAACGCTGCTAAACACCTGCAATTCACAGGACAGCAAAGAATCATCGGGTCCAAAGTCAGTAGCTCAGAGTGGAGAAACCTGCCTCAAGTGGCAGCATGCAGATGATTTGCATAAATTCTCCCTGAGTCGTAGTGCAGGGCCCAAAATTAAAGCGCAGCAGAGCACAAAGAATTGACCTTTTCCTGAAATGGCTGGCAGTTTCACCTGCAATTGCATATATTTATGCATTTAGGCCCTGCATCGTCCCATTACTATCAGTAACATTTTTGTAGTCCTGGTGAGTTAAATCCTAAACCTAATCTCCTGATGGATGGAGGAATGTGAGTGTTGGGGGTACGTGTGGGTGCCCTCTTCCCGACAATCAGTAGCACACCTAAGACACTGAAACTACCACAAAAAGTTAAAGTCCATAGGTGGTCTGAGAGATATTTTAGGTGTTTCCAGATCCTTCCTTCTTGCCTTTTCCGCAAAACTGTTTCATCAACAGCGAAACGAACTGCTTTGAGTTTTATCCCTCTGTCTCCTAACTAACTTCTTTCAAACTTAAAAGAAAAAAAAAAAAAACGTGAGTTGCCTGGGTGGCTCAGTCGGTTAAGCGTCCAACTTCGGTCCAGGTCATGAGCTCACAGTTCATGAGATGGAGCCCCACATCGGGCTCTGTGCTGTCAGAGCAGAGCCCATCTGTCCCCCTCTCTCTGCCCCTCCCCCACTCACACACGTGCACTCTTTGTCTCAAAAATAAATAAACATTAAAAAAAACCACATAATAACATGTCTTAAAATGCAGTTTGCAGGGAGGAAGATGGGAAATAAAAACACAAACTGCACAGACAACCCCTGCAAAATCTCTAAATAGACTGTAAAAATGTATTATGCTTGGAATGATTCTATTCAAGGTATTTTGTAACACAGTTTTCTGCTCACTGTGAACTTCCCCCAAATTATTTTATATTTTTGGCCTATCCCATTTTTCGAGTCAGAGAAAGGTCCATTTTCCGTTATGCAAATTAACCTTTATGGTTTTCAGACTCTCAGTCAATCAAGCTTCACGTGGTAATGCATATGTTAGACCCCTTCTGTCACAGGCTTTATTTTTAATAATTTCCGTTTTCCCCACTAAAAACTGCTGGGAAATGGTGTAGAACACACCTCAGATTTGTCCTTCCTTGCGAGACAAGGAAAGGGAAGCGGGCCATTTATCCTCGAGGCCGAGGCCATCACTGGCTGAGGACGGTGCTGGGAGCCTCACTTCCTGAGCTCCTCCAGCCGTCCCTGCAGGCAGACGGGGTGCTTGCTGCACGACTCCTTCTGCAGGACTGGGAAGTGAGTTCTCACATGTTCTTAGGAGACCAAGACTGGGCATGCAGCGTACCTGCCAAATAACTCACCCGAATGCATGCATGTTAAGAGAAAACGTGGAGAGAGTGTAAAGGCATATTCACTATTTTTTCTATTTGTTTGCACAGAGTCAGGTATACCTTCTTTTCCTAAACAGTAACTTACATCACATTACTTTTAGCAAAGTTCTAAACTGATCCGCTAAGGAAAAGCAGCACTAACGTAACTCCCCCCTGATTGACCTATGAACTTGGGGGAGATGGGAGGTAGGACTACTGCACTTTCCTCATCTTGCTTACCACGGAGAAAACAGAGAAGGATGATTTACCAAGATTTCTAAACATGTTTGTTATTTACATTTGCAATTCTTTCTTTATAGAAAAGTGAATGGATGGGGGTCTTGGTTTTCTGGGGTGGTTTTCACCGTTGCTTCCACCCCCACTACGTTGAATGCTTTCTCATCCCTTGACATGGAAATCTTGGAAATCTTGGAAAGATTCTGTAACTTTCTGGTCACTCTCAGTCATCGAAGTCCAGTCTAATTTCAAGCACCAAGCACATAACTCAGCTGAAATCTTAGCTCTTCCTTTCCTACTCCTTGTTCATCTTCAAGAATAGATTTGAGTTGTGACCTGAGTTGCTTGGAGTGATGGGGGAGAATGGGATCTGGTCTGTCTTCCTGCTCTCCCTTTTTCCTGCTTAGATCTTTTTTGAGGGTAACATGCAAAAGGAGAGCTAGTGAGGTTCATCTGATATAGTTACCCGAATGCTGCTGCTGGGCACCGGACCCTGGTCTCGCTCTGGTTTGAGCTCATTCTCTTGCTGCTGGTGACCTCCATGATGCTGGCAGTCCACCTGTCATGGTACATCTTTCTTAGGGCAACGTTCACCCAGTGTTCACCCACTCTTCTGTCAAAGGTGCCCCATTCAGAGATGGCAGCCATGTCTCCCGTTAGCTAGGACAGGGGTTCATGCCCGTAATTACTTCACTGGAAGGGACAAAACCTCCTTGTGAGGCTTATTAGTCACCTGGGTGCATACTCCCTCATTGAATCTTTGTGTCTCCTCTCATGGAACCACAGGAATGGCACAAATCCTGTTTTGGACTCCTCCCAAGAACACAGAGGACTGACACCCTAGTTTGGGGAACTAGCTGACCCCCATCTCCTTCCCATAATACACCACAGTCCCTTCTTACAGCATTGTCACAGGTTACTACATGAAGTCTCCCACATTTAAAATCACAAGACCATAAATGGGCACAGTCTTAATGTTTACATATGTCCCTAAAGTCTAGGGAAACACTGCTGGGCTCATCCAAGAACTTGCATGTTCCCTTTTACTCCAAGGAAAGTACCAGGGTGGCCATGGAGATTCTGAAAATAAATAAATATCCACCCTCGGATTGAGATGTAATTGTTCCTTTATTATCAACACGGTTTGTGTCTATGACTGATTTCCTTAGAGCTCCTCTCATTTCCTTGGAAAGAAACAGTTTTTTTCTGAGAGCACTACTTCTCAATGTCTCTGATGATGATTGACTTAGACTCCCCTTCCCTAGTCCCCTCTCTCTATAGTGTAAAGACAGGGACATTCAGTATAGTTAGACTATTTCTGCCGCCTCTTGCCCAAATGGAAGAGAAGGACTTGACCTCAATTGTTCTGTCTTTGGAATCTAGAGCACAGCTTCTCAAATTTCAATGTGCATACCTATCACTTGAGAATGTCGCTAAAATACAGATCCTGATCCATTAAATCTGGACTGAGGCCTCATATTCTGCATTTCTGACAAGCTCCCAGGTGATGCTGATGCTGCTGACTTACAACCCTCACTTTGAGTGGCACCTTTTGACCACAGCCCTGCACGCTCTAGTTATGAGTTCCAAGGAGAGATGGAGAAGGGAGGCGTACGTGGAAGGCAGGGAAGGACAATTTGTTTTCTATTTAAAATCCTTTTGTATAAGTAAGAATTAAAAAAAAAAACTTTTTTCAATTTTATTTTTTCTAAAAAAAAACAAAACACAAAAGGTTAAGAACACCAAAGCATAAAACTAATTTTAAAAATTGCCATACTTATTGGAGTGACTTTGAGTAATTTTTTTTCTTTAATTTTTATGTGGCGTCTTCAATTCTGTTTTTTCTAATGCAGGTGAAGAGATAGGCCCTTGAGCTGTGGCTGCAAGCAGTTCACTCATGCCCTTTTCACTTTGAGATATCTTTGTTTGCCAAATAGTCAATAGAAAAGAAATTTTAAATGCCTTGTTAGACTTTTGGGGTTGTACTCTAGGACTCCATCAAATTACTTTTGGATCTTTATTTATTAAAGATAGAAGTCAACCAGTCCACATGCCTTTAGAATAGAACATAAAAACACTGAAACTCCCCTGGTGCTTCTGCCAAGTAAAGACTTATTAAATATTAGAAAAACTTCCCTAACGGGTTATTTAACTTAAGAAAATACACTGATGCTCCAATCCTCTCAGTGTTTTGATCCGTATTCCTGAAACTCCACAGGGTCCATACTTCTCCTTATATTAACCTGTCAGGATTTTCATTCCTATCTCCTTTCCCATATGTGATTCCCCTAACGCAGGTCTTTTCTTATTTGTTCTTTATGCTTTTTTTTTTTTTTTCCATTCCTCCATATTCACTATCTTATATGTGCTGCCTAGGATTCATGCTCACAGACTTTAGCCTATCTCTTTGTCATTTCTGATTCAGGTTGGCCCTAGGTTCCCTGTACACTCAGCGCCATCTCTGGTCATGCGCTGGAACTGCAAGCCAGGAAAATTCCTGTGTCATTCTTAAAAGCCAGCTCGCTGTCAGTAAAGGCGTTGGGCCTGCATTTTTTTTTTTTTTTTTTTTCTGCATCTGCTAAAGAATCTGGCAATAGCTTGTTGCCACACTCTCTAATGTTAGAGTAGTCAGTGCCAAACTAATGCATTTATAACCTTCTCACACCCCCGAACAAGTGGAAAGTTTTAACTGAGAACCCATGAATGTGTTTGAGGCAAGGCTACATACAAGTAAATGTCAGGTGAAGACTTGAGATATGTCTTCATTTTCAAAATCCTCAATTATTGGGATGTTTTGGATATACTCATCTTGCAGAGTTGCAGTGGGTACTTGTTTATGCAAATAATTGCCTCAGTGCTTAATTTTTGTGTGTTTCAGGCACCTTTTTGTATTTATACATTTTAATTTTGTCTGACCTCATGTTCAGTCTTTTCTCTGTGTTTTCTCCACTTTTTCTTCATTTTTTTGCCCATATTTCTGTTTGTGCCCTTTCTTCCCTTTTCTCCACTTTCCTTGGTTTTTTGCCTCCTCTGAGCCAAAACTTCTATGGGTAAACCATGCCTAAGCATTTAAAAAATAGGCACTCCGTTTTGCTATAGTTAGATCAAGCATAAACCAAATTGTGCTATTTGTAAATAATAGCTAATATGTGCACAAGATGTTATCATTTTCATTTCCTCAGAATATTTTTGCTAAACTCGGGCATTTTGTGTTTAAATTATAAAGAGCTGTACTTGTTCTTCTTGTTATAGTTATTTCCCTCGTGCTCTGAATACTCTAGAAGGAAAGAATGAACACTGTAATCATAAAGAGGCAAAGTATTAATTTCTGATCTTCTTGCTCAGAAAGGAAGTTACCGAAAATTGCTTGCCAAAATAAAGAAACATAAACTTCTGAACATTGAAAATGACGCTGTGCTTAAATAAAAGTACAAGAGAACGTGAGAGAATTTGAAAATGTAAAACTGGCTATGTTAAATGATTGGATGACATCTGCTATGTAGTTGCATAAAAAGAATACCCTTAAAATTTGTTCATCACAGTGGGCACATGCAAAAATTAAACAGTTCTTTAAAAGTTTTGTTGACTCTGAAACTGATTGACCTTTTACAACTCTGATCTGGCTCCTTCACTGCAGCCCAAACCACTCAAGGATAAAGATCTTCACATTTTGTCATTCCAGCAGATAGCAAATTGCATTGTTATTCAAGATTCGCTTTTATTTTATTTTATTTTATCTTATTTTATTATTTTATTTTATTAAGAGAGGGAGAGAATGAGAGTAAGAGTGCACACAAGCGGTGGGGAGGGGCAGAGGGAGAGGGAGAGGGAGAGGGGGAGAGAGAGAGAGAGAGAGAGAGAGAGAGAGAGACTGCATGCTCAGCACAGAGCTGGATGCGGGGCTCTATCCCACCACCCCAGGATCATGACCTGAGCCGAAATCAAGAGTTGGACGCTCAACCGACTGAGCCACCCAGGTGGCCTTCAAGATTCACTTTTGATGTTTGATGGCGACCTGCAAATTAGCCATAGGCGTTCCTTCATTGAGGTATGATATTTTAAGCTTCCAGACTGCAGAGTGATTTTTCCTATATAGCAAAACTTTCCATGCAACAGCCAATCTACCATTTCTGAAATACAACAGTCAAGACAGCAATAATATTTGTCTTCTGTATTACATTACCTGGAGGGGGAGAAATCCTGTCTCTTGAGAATCTGTTAAATTCTGAGGTGTGGAATCTGTTTGCAGCTTGTGTCCAAGCACAGGTAACTCTTGTTTAAGAAGGGTCAGACCTTGGGGCACCTGGGTGGCTCAATCAGGTGAGTGTTTGACACTTTGGCTCAGGTCATGATCTCACAGTTCATGAGTTCGAGCCCTGCGTGGGGCTCTGTGCTGACAGCTGGGAAGCTGGAGCCTGCTTCAGATTCTGTGTTTCCCTCTCTCTCTTCCCTTCCCCCAGTCATGCTCTGTCTCTCAAAAATAAATAAAATGTTTAAAAAAAAAAAAAGGCAGTCAGACATAGGCACAAGTGACAGATGAAGTTTGGCCTTTATTTTTTCATTTGACAAAACTTCTGAGCACTTATTTTGCTCAAGGTACTGTGCTACCTGCTGGGCTAAGTGACAGACGGGCAGAGTCCAAACACGTAAGAGGCTCATACAGCAATACACATTATTATACATGCATTATATAGACATACATGCATGTAAAATGCATGCGTGTGTGTATATACACATACATAAATTACTATATAACAAAACAGTATATAAAAATTATCACGTAGATTTTGTAGTCATATCATTCAAAGGAGAGCCCACTCTACCTCCTGGCTACACCATAGGCTGACACCTTATAGTTGCCTCGTTTAAGTACCTGGTTTCTCAAGTTTCTTACCTCTGTTAAGCATGGTGGGATTTATATCAGGGAGTTAGTTACTAAAATGTAACTAGCATTAGCCTGTTTCTGTTGTTAGATTGTAACTTGCTTATCTTGGGATCCATATCTTCAGAGTCCTGCTGGTAGGATAGCTTCATTTCCAAGCTAAGATGTTATTGTTCAACATAACAAATCTTTATGTTTTGACATTTTCTTAAAAAAATAATTGAATTTTAACTAACTTTTTTAGGGCCTCACATAAAGAAGTATGTCTTCTGGAAATTTTGACCCTCATTTCAGGTAGTAAACAAATATATTTTGGGACTAGGGGAGATTGTAGACTCCATCAACCCATACTACAAAGGAGTCTATCTTTGTATATTATTTTTGATTGCCAAAATGTTAGTCAATTAGATATAGCTATGGGATTTAGCTTTTCTATAGCTATAAAATGCAGAGTCAGATCTATGCTATCACATAAGATGAATTGATATATAAATAATTCAGGGATTAATTTCTAAATTAAAATGACACAAGTAATTTTTAAATTAAAATAATGCTAAGATTTCATTTGTATGCGGACTCTAAAAGGCAAAACAAACACGCAAAAGGCAGAAACATCTATACATACAGAGATGGTGGTTGCCAGAGGGGAGGGAGGAGGGAGTTAGCAAAATGGGTGAAGAGGAGTGGGGGATACAGGCTTCCAGTTATGGAATGAATATGTCACAGGGATGAAAGGTATAGCACAGGGAGTGCAGTCAATTGTATCGTAGTAGCATTGTGTGGTGACAGATAGTAGCTACACTTGCAGTGAGCACAGCACAACTATAGACTTGTCTATTCACTCTGCTATACACTTGAAATTAATGTAAAACAACAACAATAAAGTAAAATAAATAAAACAAAACAAAATAAAATCATGCAAATGTTAGAGATAACGTCTACCTCAACACTGTTGAAAATTTTAAGAATGTAATTGTTTTGCACTTTTCTAATTTTCAATGTTTTACCAGAAAGATTGTTTATCTAGAAAAAGACTGATTATCCAGATTATCTATCCAGAATGTGGTCTGTCATGATCTGTTAGAGAGCTTAGTGATTGCTTCTGTGATATGTAACTTTAAAAGGTCAAGTTGAAATTTTCTGGAACTAAGGCATTAGCAAGAGCATGCCCTCTACTTCAGTGGTCAATGATTGAAGTCAGATATTATCTGAAGGTTGTTTGTTTGTTTGTTTGTTTGCTTTTGAGAGAAAGAGAGAGATGTGCACAAGCAGGGGAGAATGGCAGAGGGCAAGAGAGGGAGAATTTTCAGCAGGGTCCACACTCAGCAGCACAGAGCACGACACGGGACTCCATCCCACGATCCTAGCAGCATCATGACCTGAGCTAAAATCAAGAATCAGACACTCAGACACCAACTGAGCCACCCAGGAGCCCCCAGAAATTATCTTGTTTTACCCATTTATCTTTAGTCATTTTATTAAAAAAAAAAAAAAAAGCTCAGAACCACAAGGTAGATCTGCCTCCCCAAAGCTCCACACCTAGAATTTGACAGTAGGTAAATGACAGACACCTGTCTAGTTAGTGCCGTTAAAGACACACACTGGTGAGCTAATAAAACCCAGGAGAATCCAGAAGAAAATCAAGAAGAAGGAGAGGGAGGGCTAACCCCAGGAGATATTAAAACAAGCCAATCTATAGAACCTCTGTATTAAAATAATACAGGTTTGCTGCACGGTTCATAATACACAAATAATGTACGATAAAAGGACCATCTTAAATTGTGGATATTGGTTTTTTTATTGATGATAAAGGGAAAACTGGATAGCCATATGCATAAACAGTAAAATTGGATCCATTAGTTTGGATACAAGAGGATAGGTTTCATGTGGAAACAAAGATTGAAATAAGGATTAAACAAAAAGTGAAACCATACAAGTACTAGAAGAAACGTAGATAAATTACTCTGTAACCTAAAAAAGGAAAAACTCACTGATATAAGATCTAAAATCCAGAGACAAAAAGAAATATAAAAATCTGATCATATTAAAATAAGAAACAACCTCATAATGATTAAGAATACCATAAACAAAATAATAACAAATTGCTTGTTTGCAACTTCAATGGTAGGTAAGTAATTAATATCTCTAATATATTAAGTGCTTCTAGAATAAGAAAAAGCTGATGGCCCCTTAAAGATCAGCTACAGAGATTAATAGATAATTCACGGACATAAGAACTGCAAATGGCTTTAGCTATGTGAATAAGTACTCAGCCTCAGTCATAATGAGAATATGCAGATCAAAACTATACCAAGAGAGCATTTTCTAATTTGGAGGAAAATCAGAAAACATACTCTGTTGGCAAAACTGTGGGAAAAGAGGCAATTTCATATATCTTTAGGGAGAATGCAATAAGGAGCAACTGCTATTGAAAATAATTTGGAAATAGCTAGCAAAATTACATAGCATTGATATTTTGACCCAGCAATCTCAGTTGCTTGAATCTATATCACGCATATACTGGGGGGAGAAAAGCTTCTGCCTAAGCCTGTACATTGCACGAATATTTGTTAGACCAACTTAAACACACATCAGTAGGGAGCTGGTTGAATTAAATGATATATGCACACAACGGATTACTGTGTAGCTACAAAAAGAAATGAGGAGTTTCTCTATACTACTAGGGATCACTCTTAGGGAAATAGTCTTCAAAGAAAAAAGCAAGGTGCAAAACAGTTGATATATATAGTATTATTATATAATATATATAATATGCCATAATTTATCTTTTAAAAAAACCCTAACATAATTATATATGTGTGTGTGTGTGTGTGTAAGCTTAATATTAAAAAATGAAAAGAAATAAACATTTTAAAAATAGATACATATATAAGTGGAGGAGGAGTTATTTGCAAGCAAATAGAGGTAGATGCTAGACTCCTTTAAATATATTTTGTTTTGATTTTTGAATTGTGAAAATATTTTACATTTTTTTAAATTATTTTATTTTGGAGGCACCTGGGTGGCTCGGTCGGTTGACTATCCAGCTCTTGATTTTGGCTCAGTACATGGTCCCAGGGTTATGGGATTGAGTCCCCACATCAGTCTTTGCACTGAACATGGAGCCTGCTTAAGACTCTCTCCCTCTCTCTCTCTGCCCCCTCCCCCATTCCTGTGTTCTCCTCTCTCTAAAATATATATATGCATATATATATATTTTTTAAACGTTTTTATTTATTTTTGAGACAGAGAGAGACAGAGCATGAACGGAGGAGGGGCAGAGAGAGAGGGAGACACAGAATCGGAAGCAGGCTCCAGGCTCTGAGCCATCAGCCCAGAGCCCGACGGGCTCAAACTCATGGACCGTGAGATCGTGACCTGAGCTGAAGTCGGACGCTTAACCGACTGAGCCACCCAGGCGCCCCATTATTTTTAAAATTCTCAAAATACCTTGGAGCGCCTGAGTGGTTCCTCAGCTAAGCTTCCAACTCTTGATTTTGGCTCAAGTCATGATCTCATGATTGTGAGATCGAGCCCTGCATCAGGCTCTGTGCTGAGCATGTACCCTGATTCAGACTCTGTCTGCCCCTATCCCAACCTCAAAAATAAATAAATAAACTTTAGAAAAAAATATCAAAACATCTTAAGAAACTTTAATGAAACAAATGAGCCTCTTTGTATATATAGTTGGTGGTAATTTAACTGCATAGGTAAGAACTGTACTGACTTAAAACACATTAGAGATTTACCATCAATACATATACCCTAAGAACAAAAAGTCAAGAACTAGAAAAATAAATTGAGTTGTTTTTGGAAATTGTATGTTGTTAAGTAGTTTTATGTTGTAATTCTGACACGAATGTATCCAATTATCAGGTAAATGAAATAAACAACTGTTATGCTACCCTAGCCAAAATCCTTTAGTACTGGGATTCTTAGTGTAGTTGTTAAGAGATACAGATAAAAGGTGTAAGAGACTAAGTAAAACTCCGTAATTATGACTGGTTTGGAAGTATATCTGTGACACATGATATTCCTTATCTTTAGTTAAAGAAATAATACAGCTCATTGGAGAAATGGCTGATTTCAGACCTGGGCTGGAAATAAAGAAAGCAGAGTCTAAAATGTTTTGTTACACCAGATACAAAGAAGAGAAAAGATTTGTAGGGTCACCAAAAGAACTTAGGATCAACTTAAGGAGGATCTCATTGACCAAAAATGAGAAGATTTGAACATCAATGAGAAAAATAACTAAAATGGATTGAAAACCATGACATAGGTTTCCAAATAAAATCTTAAAATTCAAAATAAAATGTCGATCAATTAATGTTTTTGAAAACTGGTAAATGTTGTGAAAACTGGTAAATAAAGGTATATAAGCTTCATGATGGATAGCCAAGAGATGTTTTTATTCATAAAATTAATCTAGCTACCAAATGAGGAAGAAATGATAACATTGCAATATGACCGTTTGACAACCCCTAATGCATTGATGAATCAACGGTGTACACAGCTCATTGTACCATAAAAATAGAGGTAACCAGGTATGTGCTTCAGATGGAAGACCATTTGCAGTAGGCTTGTCAAAAAAAAAAAAAAAAGAATCATATATTATTAAGTCTCTAGATCCAACTAGCAACACAAACAAAAGAGGGAAGAACGCTGGAGAGCATAGAAGGATCAGCAAAATCCTGCTAATTGAAAATTCTCTTGGACAAATAAGCTAATTTTTTCCACAGTTAGGTTGCAAGGGAAAAAAAACCTGGAGATAGAACCTATAGGAAACAGACACATAAACCATTTGCACCACTTGGACTTTATTCAATCCAGATTCAAGTAGCAAACCATAAAAGATTTAAAAGTTAGAAAACTTCTGTAACTGTTAACACATGGAACAGTTGGAAATTGAACACTTTCTGTATATCATAGAATCAAGAAGTTACTGGTAATTCTTTTAGATCATGTTATTGTTAGTGGTTAAAAAGAGCTATCTTTAAGAGATGTATGCTGAAGGATTTACAGAAGGAGTAATGGCTAATGGAATTGCTTCAAAATAATACAGGAGGAATGAGATATACCTGAAAAATGTTGGCCATGGATTAATAGTTGAAATTGAGTAATGGTTACAGGGGTTTCCTTATACTCTTCAGTCTACATTAAAAAAAAAGTGAGAACAACATGCCTGATCATCTTGAAGGACAAACAGAACTTAAATTAGAGGTTAAAGGAAAGTTTCTTTGAGAGGAGTACGTGTAAAAGTGTCAGGGAGCAAAATTCAGGAAACAAGTCATTTGTATGGCTGGTGCTTAGCGTTTGAAGAGCAGAGGGAGTACAAGGTTAATGGTGACAGAAGTTGGATCTTGGAGGATCCTGTACCCTATGAAAAAAGCTGTACTTTATTGCAAGGGGAGTGAGGAGCCATTAAAAATTTTTAAGCAAGAGAGAACATCACCGGAATTGGATCTGGAAAGCTCAGATAGCGACTGTGAGAATTGATTAAAGTGAGGACAGATAACAGCAGAGCAAGCCTGTTACAGTAATTCGGGGGGAAAAAATTTAATGAAGATAAAATTGACAGGACTTCGTGATTGGATATGAGATCGGAAATAAAGAAAAAGAGTCTAGGATGACTCAGATATTTGGTTGTGTTACCTATATGAGTGGGGATGCAATTAAATTAAATAAAATAGAATTAATTATTCAGGGTTTTGGAGACTCTTAATGCCTCTTGAGCTAATAAGATGTCTGGGTATCACAAAACAAGAACTATAAGTCACAAGTAGGAGGTCATTCTGGTAACAGTGTTCACTTCATGTGAAAATCAACAGTCACAGAGCTTGGTTCTTTGAATCATGCAAATGACTCTTTATGTGATGGTAGATAGACATTTAAACGTTCTGCACCCCAATCTTGCAATTTTGACAGTATAGTTAACAATATTCCTTTCTATTACTTAGTAAAGACATACAAAAAAGTTTTAAGTTCTGGATTTTAAAAATGACATTTCTATTTCACCCAAATAGATAGATAAAGAGGATTACAAGTACACTTACTTACCTTGATGAGTAGTGAGTAATGTATAGAATTGTTGAATCATTATATCATACACCTGAAACTAATATAACAAATGACATTTTTAACTGATGGACACTTGATAGTGTTGACATTTAAATACATAGTGAATTCTACCGATTTACTACAATTTTCTGAATTGCTCTCTCTAAAAGGTTATGTTTTAAAAAGCTGTCTTCTGGTCTGTCCTCTGGGTTAGTATGAAAATATGTTTTAAATACTAGAATTATGATTCTGGAAGTTAAAAGCGATGGGTAAAACAGTAAAGCAGTGTGAGTTCCTAAAATGGTCTACAGCAATATGATTGGTTCCACGGCTGGGTCACTAACTTTGATGGCTCCAAAAATAGAAGGGGAAGTCCACACGATGCGTTTCAAATCTACATTCAGATATTAAAAAGTTACAGAAAAATAATTCTCTGGTCCCTGGAAACGATTTGCTATGAACAGACACACACACACACACACACACACACACACACACACACACACCATTCATACAGGGGGATGTGAAATTATAATCAATATTTGGTTATTCTCATTTTATATATATAAATATTTATTTAAACATGTAAAATGAACAGCAGACATGCTTAACCAGGAAATTTTAAGCATCAGAAAACTATTCTATTCACTAAAATAAAAAAAACACGATTATAATATTTTTCAAGCTTCAATAAAAACCTTAAGTCGTTGTCTGAATTTTCTCCTTTTACAGAGGAAGGTTTGAAATATTTTATACTGAGAAGATTCTAAGAATCACTGAGAACAAAGAATGTATATTAAAATATGGTTGAATGCTATCTTCTAGACTCAGCAAATGATGTTCAAGTAGCATTGGCTATCTGATAAGTGGCATTTTGTCTTACAGTCAGGATAATGGTAGCTATTAGAAAACAAGTAATATTCTGGGTTCTAGGATGGTGAGAAGACAAACTTTGATTTCTGTAACTTTCTATTCTTTGACATAATTATGTATGAATTTCCCACCTCCATTTCAAATCTTTAAAAATATAAATGCTATATATACTAAAGATTTCTTCATGGCTCATTTTCCTCTTGTTTAAGGTCTTGAGCTCTACATGTCAGCTATGTACCAAGCAGCTGTTGCTAGGATGTTTCTGTTTCCATAGTGATAGATGAGCTCTTCAAATGCATGCAGAATTCCCCTTCTTCTTCACTACCCCTGTCTCCCTTGTCCATATGTAAATCAGTGTCCAAATCTCTAACTGTGACACAATTATTTGAAGTGATAATAGCTTGCACTTAACATCCATGGTATGTATACAGTATGACACAGTCTTGGCTTTATTTTTCCTTTAAGCTCTGCATTCTTTTCTCAACTCTGTAGACTACAGAAATTCCTATGACCTGGGGATGAACACTGTGCCAAATTAATAAAGATCAAACACATTTGCTGCCAATGCGCTTTACAGAAACAGCAATTAATAGGAGAAAACAACTGAGTGCAAATTGACTCTTTCCTTTCTTATTTTTTTGAAAAAAAAAAAAAAAACAAGTTCAATAGAGAATGAAGAATGTGTTACAAAAATAACAGGTATAATACTCCACATGGGTTTCAGCCAGTCCATTTTGGACTCCATCTCAAATTCCACATATCAATTGAGGTTGACTGGCTCAGAATGTGTCTGGGTTTTCCAAAGGTCTTTAGTTCTTGGTGTGAAGTGTCACCCAAATTTGACTGTACTGAGCTGGCACTATGGCTGTACTTGTGGTAACTCCCACTGGATCTAGAATCCTCGCTATAGATGTTACTGTCTGATGCTGTTGTTCAGGAACCTGCTTAAAAATTAGCAGGTTCAAAAACGTCACTCAACCAACTGACAGAAGTTCCTGAAGAAATAGACGAGCAACAAAGCTATCGCCAGACACCTTTTATTAGATTCCATAACTCCTGCCCAGTGCTAAACAGACCAAGAACTTTGCAATATCTGAGAGAAATAGAAAAAATAAAGATAAGTGGAGCTAAAAAAAATCTCTACAAATAATATTTGGATAGACTCTTGGGATCAAACCCTTGTTTGGGGAACACAGAATGACACTGGTTTCTTTACTTAACTTCATACTTCCTGAAGGTAAACAACATCAATTTCTGTTTCATGTTGCCATTTAGATGCAGGCTCTGTCTTCTGTGCAGAAGCATTCCTGCTTCCCTACTCATCCATCATCTTTAGTGGTAGAAGGAAAGAAACACAATGCTTAAACAATATATTCTTATGCTCCAATTGTCTATGATAAAAGAATCTATATTGATTAGATAAGTATTAAATTCATTAACAATTATTCTTTCATTATATTCGCCAATAAAAATACCCTGATTTTTGTATTCTGTCTCTGGCATCACTACTACCTATGGAGAAAAAGGAATACTAGCTTTGAAAATTGTCTTCTTAATATAATTTATCTTTTATAAAATCCATTTAGAGGCACAAAATGATATTTTATCCCATTTCTATAAATATATTAGGAAAGAAGTTGGAAAGATGAACCAATATGTTAGGAAAGATTTTGTCATCTTTTTTTTTCTTATCTGCAATATCTTCAATGTTACTTTGGTAAAGGGAAGTAAAAAACAAGTTGTCTCTTTAAAAACTACCTATTAGACATTCCCTGCTCATGGATTGGAAGAATAAATATTGTCAAAATGTCAATACTACCCAAAGCTATCTACACATTCAATGCAATCCCAATCAAAATTGCACCAGCATTCTTCTCGAAACTAGAACAAGCAATCCTAAAATTCATATGGAACCACAAAAGGCCCCGAATAGCCAAAGTAATTTTGAAGAAGAAGACCAAAGCAGGAGGCATCACAATCCCAGACTTTAGCCTCTACTACAAAGCTGTCATCATCAAGACAGCATGGTATTGGCACAAAAACAGACACATAGACCAATGGAATAGAATAGAAGCCCCAGAACTAGACCCACAAACGTATGGCCAACTCATCTTTGACAAAGCAGGAAAGAACATCCAATGGGAAAAAGACAGTCTCTTTAACAAATGGTGCTGGGAGAACTGGACAGCAACATGCAGAAGGTTGAAACTAGACCACTTTCTCACACCATTCACAAAAATAAACTCAAAATGGATAAAGGACCTGAATGTGAGACAGGAAACCATCAAAACCTTAGAGGAGAAAGCAGGAAAAGACCTCTCTGACCTCAGCCGTAGCAATCTCTTACTCGACACATCCCCAAAGGCAAGGGAATTAAAAGCAAAAGTGAATTACTGGGACCTTATGAAGATAAAAAGCTTCTGCACAGCAAAGGAAACAACCAACAAAACTAAAAGGCAACCAACGGAATGGGAAAAGATATTTGCAAATGACACATCGGACAAAGGGCTAGTATCCAAAATCTATAAAGAGCTCACCAAACTCCACACCCAAAAAACAAATAACCCAGTGAAGAAATGGGCAGAAAACATGAATAGAAACTTCTCTAAAGAAGACATCCGGATGGCCAACAGGCACATGAAAAGATGTTCAACGTCGCTCCTTATCAGGGAAATACAAGTCAAAACCACACTCAGATATCACCTCACACCAGTCAGAGTGGCCAAAATGAACAAATCAGGAGACTATAGATGCTGGAGAGGATGTGGAGAAATGAGAACCCTCTTGCACTGTTGGTGGGAATGCAAATTGGTGCAGCCGCTCTGGAAAGCAGTGTGGAGGTTCCTCAGAAAATTAAAAATAGACCTACCCTATGACCCAGCAATAGCACTGCTAGGAATTTACCCAAGGGATACAGGAGTACTGATGCATAGGGGCACTTGTACCCCAATGTTTATAGCAGCACTCTCGACAATAGCCAAATTATGGAAAGAGCCTAAATGTCCATCAACTGATGAATGGATAAAGAAATTGTGGTTTATATACACAATGGAATACTACGTGGCAATGAGAAAGAATGAAATATGGCCTTTTGTAGCAACGTGGATGGAACTGGAGAGTGTGATGCTAAGTGAAATAAGCCATACAGGGAAAGACAGATACCATATGTTTTCACTCTTATGTGGATCCTGAGAAACTTAACAGAAACCCAGGGGGGAGGGGAAGAAAAAAAAAAAAGAGGTTAGAGTGGGAGAGAGCCAAAGCCTAAGAGACTGTTAAAAACTGAGAACAAACTGAGGGTTGATGGGGGTGGGAGGGAGGGGAGTGTGGGTGATGGGTATTGAGGAGGGCACATTTTGGGATGAGCACTGGGTGTTGTATGGAAACCAATTTGACAATAAATTTCATATATTAAAAAATAAAAAAATAAAAAAAATAAAAACTACCTATTACCTAATTTATAATTGTTAATCAATAATTTCCAAAATTCTCATCAGACATATCAGAAATAGAATCCTCTCCCAATTATGGATTTGATTTTACAATTATTAACAGAGTAGAGCTTAGGAAGTGATTTCTGTGTCTTCTCAGAATGATGGGGAACTACAACCAATTCAAAACAGCTGGTGATTGTTTTTGCCAGCATTTGACATCCTGATGTCTTGGGTCATGTCCATTTCTGCTTTGTCCTCTTAATGAGAAAACAGAAGATAATTTTCAATACTGATTATATTCCTCGCTATGAATTAAATTAAGAAAAAAATGGAACTATCTCAGATCATTTTGATAAATGTTCCTGATAATTTTCTTCTGTATTAATATTTATATCAAATATAGAAAGAGAAAACAATGATTTAGAAATACTGAATTCAAATTATTTTCCCAAATGTAAGGTTTCATTCATGTTCAAGATTTAATCATTCATTAAACAAAGTGTAGAGCTATCACAATCCAGACTTTGGCTAAGCACTTAGGTCCCAGAGACAAATAATATATAGTCTCTGCTTTCAAGTAATTCTGTTTAGTGTTTTCTGCAATAATGATTATTACTATACTACATATATTAAACTATTACTATAATTATTTATTTATTCTTACAATAATAATTACTATAATTATTTAACCATTATTATATATTAAATTATTACTATACTACATATATTAAATAATAATAATGATACATAATGACTCTAATAATGACTCTTATAGTTCATTTAGAATTGGTTTCACAAAGCCTTAAAATGTTTCTCCTTATTTCTTGAACATTGTAATCTTAAAAAAGATGATTATATCACAAATCCACTTTTAAAAATACATCAAAATGATAACAATAGTTATCTCTGGTGGTGGTATTACAGGTGATTTTTTTATTCATTTTGCTTATTTTCTACTTTTTTTTATAGTAAACACATAAAATTTTCAAGTTTGATAGAACTGAAATATTAGAATAAAGGAGAAAGTCTGTAAGTTTTAGAAAGCCTAATAGTGGGAAATTACTAGAAGATAAATCTGGTAAGAAGAAAGAAAAAGAAGGAAAGGGAAGAAATTTCTCCAGAGAAGACTTGAGTAGCCTCCCTTGACTTGAGAAGTCTTGAAGCCCTATGTCTAGCATTAGACATTCTGAGAATAATAAATACCCTCTCTTGACACTACATATTTCTAATGGTAAGTTATCAAAAACTTGCATCTCAGCTTGATGTACAAGACATCAAAAGATTCTTATGCTTTCAAAAACCACAAAACCATGCCTGAATCCTAAGTGAAAATAATAGGGGCATTTGTGTGAAACTCTATCATAACACAACACAAATTCAGTTATTTCACTACTGATCATGGAAGCTACTGGTCAACATGTGTTTAAAAATAAACCACAGAGGAGAAGATGGCTGCGTAGGAGGACCTGGGCTCACCGCATCCTGCTGATCACTTAGATTCCACCGACATCTGCCTAAATAACCAAGAAAACCGCCAGAAGACTAGCAGGACGGACTCTCCAGAGCCAAGTGTAGATGAGAGGCCCACGGAAGAGGGTAGGAAGGGCAGAGAGGCAGTGCGCGCTCCACGGATTGGCAGGAGGAAGCCGGGGTGGTGGAGGGGCAGCCTGCCGAGCAAGGCAGAGCCCCCGAGTCTGGCTTGCAAAAGCAGAGGGGCCAGAAGGAGTGTGTTCTGATAGCCAGCGGGACTTAATATCTGGAATGTTATTAGTCAACAGCTCTGCTCGGAGAGCAGGAGGGCTAAAGGACAACGGAGGGAGAGTTGTTGAGCCCCAGCTCAGCGGGGAACAAAGGCACTGGGAAGCACCATCTCCCTCGCCTAACCCCCAGCCAAAATCCCAAAGGGAACTAGTTCCTGTCACAAGTCACAAACTTGCTTGCACCGCGCAAACACCCAACGCTGTGCTTCTGCAGATCCATCCTTCCAACCGGTCTGCCTCCCTCCCGGTGCCACAGGGCCCCTCCGGAAGCGGACCACCGAAGGCAATGTGAGCTAAGCCTGCCCCTCCCACCCTGTGCACCTTGCGGATCCACCCCAGCTAATATGCCAGATCCCATCGAAGCATGCACAAGGCTGGCAGTGTGCAAGTAGCCCAGACAGAGGCCACACCACTCCACAGTGAGTCCTGCCCCTGGGAGAGGGGAAGATAAGGTACACACCAGTCTGACTGTGGCCCCAGCGGTGGGCTGGGGGCAGACATCAGGTCTGACTGCCGCCTGCCCACCAACACAAGTTACTCCAGACAGCACAGGGGAAGTCCCCTACAGTTCCCCATCACCCCAGGGACTATCCAAAATGAGGAAACGAAAGAATTCTCCTCAAAGGAAACTCCAGGAAGTAGCAACAGCTAACAAACTGATCAAAAATGATTTAAGCAATATAACGGACCATGAATTTAGAACAATAGTCATAAAATTAATCGCTGGGCTGGAAAAAAGTATGGAGGACAGCAGAGAATCTATTGCTACAGAGATCAAGGGACTAAGAAATAGTCATGAGGAGCTAAAAATGCTATAAATGAGGTGCAAAATAAAATGGAGGCGACCACAGCTCAGATTGAAGAGACAGAGGAGAGACTAGGTGAATTAGAAGATAAAATTATGGAAATAGAGGAAGCTGAGAAAAAGAGAGATAAAAAAATCCAGGAGTATGAGGGGAGAATTAGAGAACTAAGTTATGCAATGAAATGGAACAATATCCATATCATAGGAATTCCAGAAGAGGAAGAGAGAGAGAAAGGGGCTGAAGGTGTACTTGAATAAATCATAGCTGAGAACTTCCCTGATCTGGGGAAGGAAAAAGGCATTGAAATCCAAGAGAACTCCCTTCAGACGTAACTTGAATCGATCTTCTGCACGACATATCATAGTGAAACTGGCAAAATACAAGGATAAAGAGAAAATTCTGAAAGCAGCTAGGGATAAACACGCTCTAACATATAAAGGGAGACCGATAAGACTAGTGGCAGATCTATCTACTGAAACTTGGCAGACCAGAAAGGAATGGCAGGAAATCTTCCATGTGATGAACAGAAAATGTACACAGCCAAGAATCCTTTATCCAGCAAGTCTGTCATTCAGAATAGAAGGAGAGATAAAGGTCTTCCCAAACAAAAACTGAAGGAATTCATCACTACTAAACCAGCCCTACAAGAGATCCTAAAGGGGATTCTGGGAGTGAAATGTTGCAAGGACCACAAAGTACCAGAGACATCACTACAGGCATAAAACCTACAGATATCACAATGACTCTAAACCCATATCTTTCTATAATAACACTGAATGTAAATGGACTAAATGCACCAACCAAAAGACATAGGGTATCAGAATGGATAAAAAAACAAGACCCATCTATTTGCTGTCTACAAGAGACTCATTTTAGACCTGAGGACACCTTCATATTGAGAGTGAGGGGATGGAAAACTATCTATCATGCTACTGGAAGTCAAAAGAAAGCTGGAGTAGCCATACTTATATCAGACAAACTAGACTTTAAATTAAAGGCTGTAACAAGAGATGAAGAAGGGCATTATATAATAATTACAGGGTCTATCCATCAGGAAGAGATAACAATTATAAATGTCTATGCACCAAATATGGGAGCCCCCAAATATATAAAACAATTAATCACAAACATAAGCAAGCTTATTGATAAGAATGTGGTAACTGTAGGGGACTTTAATACCCCACTTACAACAATGGATAGATCATCTAGACACAGGATCAATAAAGAAACAAGGGCCCTGAATGATACATTGGATCAGATGGACTTGACAGATATATTTAGAACTCTGCATCCCAAAGCAACAGAATATACTTTCTTCTCGAGTGCACATGGAACCTTCTCCAAGATATCTCCAAGATAGATCACATACTGGGTCACAAAACAGCCCTTCATAAGTATACAAGAATTGGGATCATACCATGCATACTTTCAGACCACAATGCTATGAAGCTTGAAATCAACCCAGGAAAAAGTCTGGAAAGCCTCCAAAAGCATGGAGGCTAAAGAACACCCTACTAAAGAATGAATTGGCCAACCAGGCAATTAGGGAAGGAATTTAAAAATATATGGAAACAAATGAAAATGAAAATACAACAATCCAAATGCTTTGGGATGCAGCAAAGGCAGTCCTGAGAAGAAAATACATTGCAATCCAGGCCTATCTCAAGAAACAAGAAAAATCCCAAATACAAAATCTAACAGCACACCTAAAGGAAATAGAAGCAGAACAGCAAAGACACCCCAAACCCAGCAGAAGAAGAGAAATAATAAGGATAAGAGAAGAAATAAACAATATAGAATCTTAAAAACCTGTAGAGCAGATCAACGAAACCAAGAGTTGTTTTTTTGAAAAAATAAACAAAATTGATAAGCCTCTATCCAGGCTTCTCAAAAAGAAAAGAGAGAGGATCCAAGTCGATAAAATAATGAATGAAAATGTATTTATTACAATCAATCCTGCAGAAATACAAGGATTCACATAAGAGTGAAAACATATGGTATCTGTCTTTCTCTGCCTGACTTATTTCACTTAGCATAATACTTTCCAACTCCATCCACGTTGCTGCAAATGAACTATTGGGACCTCATGAAGATAAAATGCTTCTGCACTGCAAAGGAAACAATCAACAAAACTAAAAGGCAACCGACAGAATGGGAAAAGATATTTGCAAATGACATATCAGACAAAGGGCTAATATCCAAAATCTATAAAGAGCTCACCAAACTCCACACCCAAAAAACAAATAATCCAGTGAAGAAATGGGCAGAAAACATGAATAGACACTTCTCTAAAGAAGACATCCAGATGGCCAACAGGCACATGAAAAGATGCTCAACGTCACTCCTCATCAGGGAAATACAAGTCAAAACCACACTCAGGTACCACCTCACACTGGTCAGAGTGGCTAAAATGAACAAATCAGGAGACTATAGATGCTGGCAAGGATGTTGAGAAACGGGAACCCTCTTTCACTGTTGGTGGGAATGCAAACTGGTGCAGCTGCTCTGGAAAACAGTGTGGAGGTTCTTCAAAAAATTAAAAATAGACCTACCCTATGACCCAGCAATAGCACTGCTAGGAATTTACCCAAGGGATACAGGAGTACTGATGCATAGGGGCACTTGTACCCCAATGTTTATAGCAGCACTCTCAACAATAGCCAAACTATGGAAAGAACCTAAATGTCCATCAACTGATGAATGGATAAAGGAATTGTGGTTTATATACACAATGGAATACTACGTGGCAATGAGAAAGAATGAAATATGGCCTTTTGTAGCAACGTGGATGGAACTGGAGAGCGTTATGTTAAGTGAAATAAGTCACACAGAGAAAGACAGATACCATATGTTTTCACTCTTATGTGGATCCTGTTTTCACTCTTATGTGGATCCTTGTGTGGGTCTCAGAAGACCATGGGGGAGGGGAAGGAAAAAAAAAAGAGGTTAGAGAGGGAGGGACCCAAACCATAAGAGACTCTTAAAAACTGAGAACAAACTAAGGGCTGATGGGGGGTGGGAGGGAGAGGAGGGTGGGTAATGGGTATTGAGGAGGGCACCTGTTGGGATGAGCACTGGGTGTTGTATGGAAACCAATTTGACAATAAATTTCATATTTAAAAAAAATACAAAAATACTAAGGATCCAAGAGTTAAAGTAATGTGACCAAGGTTACACAACTAGTAAGTAGTGGCCCCTGGATTCTAAATCCTGTGCCCTTTTCACTATTATTAGGAGGGTGTATGGTATAGAGTTTAGGAATGCCATGGAGTCAGGCTGGATACTGGTATGAATCTCAACTTTATGTGGGAAAAAAAATTTTAACACATCTGGGCCTTGGTGTCCTTATGTATAAAATATGATTAATAATCATATCACCTTCCAGTCATGTTTGTCACTAAGCAAAAATAAAAGTGCTTAGAAGTGTAAAAAAAATAATAAAATTTAAAAAAATAAAATAAAAACAAACCACATATGGAAGTCAAGATGGGGTTGTGTGTGTGTATATATATTGCAAGGACACAGCAATGTCTTAGTTCACAGGAATGAAACGTTATGAATGGTAATCCAATTAAATATTAAAATTGCATTTCTCTGGGTGATTTGTCTTAAAAAATTGCTCCATGAGAACTCTTACCACAAAACATCCTTATTATTTCATGTGAGAATGGCCTAGATCTCCACTCCCAAGATATAGAGCAGGGTTTCTTGCCTCTGGGATTTTGTTCTTACTATTTGTTTTGCTAGAAATGATCTCCCTCCAAATTTTGCCTGGAGATAATCTCTCTGTTCTTTAAAGCTCAATTCTCGTTGTATTCATTTCTATTATTCTCCCAAGCATGAAACAAATCTAGTACATAGTACAGAATAAATAAATATTTGATAAAGGAATTAGTAATTGAAATGTTAATTCCATATGGCTTTCACTTCAGTCAAAAGCATTTTTGCCTACCTCCAAATATCTCTAACATTGTGCTAGTATTTTTCATGGGCTACTTAAAGCACACTGCCTAAAACTGCTGTTTTATTCGTAGGTTCTCTGAGTGCAGAGATTATAAGTAATTATTGTTTTCATCCTTAATTTTATTTAAGACATTTTCCTCCAGGGGGAAAAAAAGCAGTCCCAAGTATAATAGAACAAAAAGGTGACATAAAATGGCAATCAGAGTGGAAAATAAATTTTTAGATGTAACTAATATGTTTCAGGAATTTTATTCAAAACTCTTATTTCGTCTACTTTATCTCAATTGATTTGGAAGTAGAAATAAAATATTTACCAAATATGTAAATGAAGAGAAACTTGAGGTGAGTGTGAATAATTTGGAAAACAGAATCTGTATCAAAAAAAAATTGGGGGGGGGGGTGGCAAGCGCCTGGGTGACTCAGTCCGTTAAACATCCAACTCTTGGTTTCCCTTCAGATCATGATCTCATAGTTTCGTGAGTTCAAGCCTCACATCGAGCTCTGTGCTGACAATGTAGAGCCTGCTTGGGATTCTCTCTCTCTCTTTCTCTCTTTCTCCCTCCCCTTCTCATGCTGTCTCTATCTCTCTCAAATTAATCAACTTTAAAAAGGTTTAATAACAAAAAATAATCTTTTGGACTGCAATAATTGGGGTAAATCTAACACACTGGAATCTAACTGGTATGACATTATAGGACTACATTCACATCCAGATAGAACAATTGTACAAATTCCAGTTCCGAGTAATTTTGATTTGGCAGTGACTTGCATAAAGCCAATTTAGTTGGGTTTTTTCTACATTAAAATGAATACATGCCAAAAACATGATGTGAATGATCCAATATTGGATGTAATCCTACAATAAAGAGATAATTTATACAACAGGAAAAATGATATCATACTTACTATGTACTGGTAAGAATACCCTGAATATTCAGTTCTTAAAAGAGTTATAGAAACCTGGAAACCAAGAACAGAGGGGACATGGGCCCAGCAAGAACATGGCCCCAGAAACCATGTCATACAGAATTCTGAGATGTATTTAACCCGGAGAGAAGAGTCTAGAAGACATGATTGCTCACTGTCTTCAATCATAGAGGAATTATCATGAAAGTCATCCCCATGAATTATCACAAAAGAATAAGTCACAGAAGGAGAGATTAGGGCCCAAATTAAAGTGGGAATGTAAACAGTCAGAGGTGTCCAGTCAGACCCAACTGATCCTGGGGAGATGAGGGTTTCCTGTCACTGATGATGCCCACATCCCTGACAAAGGACCACATGATGTACACTACAGGACTAGGAGCACCATTTGAATGATTTAAACAGATAATCTTAGAGCAACTTTCCTTGCAAAGCTAATGTAAAGCTCATACAGCATAATTTTCTAAGTGAGCTTCTAAGAAGTCTCTATCTCAGCTGTCCCCTATATTAGATCTCACCAAGATTAGGGATCATCCTCCTTCAAGTTCTCTTGCCCACTCAAAAGAGCTACTACTTAGAAATACTGTAAGGTTTCTCTGTAGTGTGTTTTTATGCTGCAGCGTGGCAGCAAATGGAAAATCATCCAATATTTTTCAGTGACTGAAAGCCCCAAACATGAAGGGTCAGGCTGCAAAAAATAGAGGTGCCATATAAAGAATGAAAAAATAACAAGACAGGACACCAAAATATGATCATTTCATCATGGGAACAACAGGTCTGTCAAAGCTGTGCACTGAAGCCAGGGACAAGTGAAAATGGACTTGATGTTCATCGAGTAAGTGGGCAAATAAAGATGAAAGCTGGAATGAAATTTAATTTCTAAGTAGTCCCCTGCTAGCTTCTGGTAAATGACATTACAATCTCATTCTTCCTGAACTAGGGACTGACTCCTAATAAATATTAGTTTCCACCCATCTCTCAAGAAAATACTAGAATAATTCATTGGCATCAGCTTGGCTAAGGTTAATTCCCTGACACAACTTCTAGTTAGAGCTTTCGGATGGGCAGGAGTATATAGTAATAGCATAGATCTGAAACATCAAATAATTTTTAATTAACTCTCAAGCACTGACTTATTCCTGAAATTACAAAATTTTCTGTCTCTTATATACCATTCTATTATGGAAAAGGCACAAGGATTGGGATCAGGTAACCTGGGTCTGAGTCCCTACAGTTCTGTTAACCAGCTGTATGACATTGCTGAAGATGTATGATTTTTATGAGAGCTGGTTTCATCTTATGTGGAGAAATATTGTCTTATAAAGGAGTATTTTCATTTTACTCTTTTAAGTTTATGTGCTTCCACTCTAAAAAGGCAACTTGGAAACACAATGGTAAGCTCAAGTTTGCAATATTTAACTATTACTTTAAAAAATTATAACATATATGCAAGCAAAAGTTGTCTGCATTAAGTCCTTAAATTGCATTTCTAAAGCACTCTCTCTAACATTCTCCTAATGTGCATAAAGAAATGAAACCGCTTAAAGTAATTTAGTTGGCTGGCTTTGCATATAGGTTTGACTGGGTTCCATAGTTATTATTATATGTTTTATATATATTATATGTGATATAATATATATTATTATATTTGGCATCTTATAATTTATCTGGCAGCCCTAATTATGTGCCACATTCTGTTACATTTTCTGAACATATTACTAAGTCAGTTCTAAAGGACTTTCTGATTGATGTAATATTATATTATAATATTAATAATAATATAATATAGCTTCCCTCAGATAAACTAGAAAATATAACAGTACCATCTATTCATGATATATTCTAAATTTGTTCAGTCACTTTATATATGCATTAAAGCCTAAAACAATTTTAACTGCAGTACTTTAGAATCTATTATTGTACACTTTTCATTACGTTATGAAAACAATGAATGATATACCAAATACAGAGTAAACTAAATTATGAGCAAAAGAAATGCAAACCAACTTAAGAAGGTAAACTCTGTGAAAACACTTAAGCCTATATTAGCAAGATCCATGTGGATATAAAAAATAAACATATTTTTTCTATACCCATTCCACTTTGTTTTTCATTTTTTAAATCTATTAACTTTATTTCTAAGAGATCATTAACTAGCAGAAACAAATTAGGTTCTAGTTCTGGTACCATCTATAAGAAGCCACATAAACTTACACTTCTGTTTAAAACTGTGTAATTTAGAGCTCTATAATTCCCCAATTTTATTTATTTTCTAAGAAATTTTACTGTATAAATAGTTCCATAAATATAGAGGTGACTTACATTTATATAGATAATTTAACAACTGTCTTGCCTGAAGTTTTGCTGATGTAAAGGGCTTATAGATGGCATTTTTCCTAAGCAAGTGATACTTACTCCTCCTCAAATAAAGGTTGGCAAAGGAGTCAAAATAATCTTATGCCACAGATTCACATAAAAATATGTGTTTGTAGGTCTTTAGAAATTGTCATATTATGAGTTCTTCAGAAGAACTGGAGAGGGGCTTAAAAATAATTCACCACTGACGAACAAATAGCAGAAAGTTTGTAGCGTCCTTAGCTTCAACTAGGACTGCACTTCAAGCTGCCCACCACTAATGGATGGATGGATGGATGGATGGATGGATGGATGGAGAGATAGATGATAGATAGATAGATAGATAGATAGATAGATAGATATGATAGATAGGCAGATAGATAGAACAAACTCTTTTAAGGCTCTTATTTAATCCATACAATGGGTAAAAGTAATAATTGAAATCTGGTGGAGGTGTTTCCTCAGTCAGAGATTTTTATCCATTTTTAAAGTGGGTAACACTAAAAGAAACTGTGAATTAGAATTTCATGTATTCCTGGGAACCGTGCCTCCTTTGCCCGTGAGACTTGGCTTTCCTTAAATGCTTTGTCAACTTAATTTCACTGTGAATCCTGACATGGTGTGAGTTTTCCTACTGCAGAAATTGGTTAATAAAATAAATCACTGACATTTCCTTTAGATTTAATACTGTATGTCAACTTTTGTCATAACTATACTGAAACCTCTGATGTCGCTTAATATTATGTAAAATACTCACATATTATTATCCCCGGCAACTGGAAATTTTACTGTCCCAACTTTGGAACTAAATAATTTTGGACAAATGTTTGATAAATGCTTCACTATTCAAAATTTCCTTACTCATTCTCTGAAATCCAGTATCCAAATGGATTTGAATATCAGCATATCCCTTTTATATCTGAGGTTACTATTCAGAGTCTCATTAACCACACTCAGGAAATAAGGGATTTGACTATTATGATACATAAAAGATATCAGGGCACCTGGGTGGCCCAGTCAGTTAAGCATCAGACTCTTGATTTTGGCCCACATCATGATCTCACGGTCCTGAGATTGAGCCCCTGCTTAAGATTTTCTCTCTCTCCCTCTCCCTCTGCCCCTCCCCCACTTGTTCTCTCTCTCTCTCTCTCTCTCTCTCTCTCTCTCTCTCTTTCAAAAACAAAAAAATACTTATAAAGGTAGAGATAGATATCCACAAACAGACAGATGTAAATATCTCTATGTTGACAGACATCACGAAGTTCCCTAATGACACATTGGGAAAAACTAGAGAAAAGAAATTGTCAAATCTCCATCATAGTAAAGGTCAAGCTCAACATATACTGAATGACAATTATTTTATAACAAACACAACCCATAAACATAAAAATAAATTAAAATGTTTATTAATTTCAGTAACTTAAAAATCATTGAAATAATCCATTCCAGCGTTTTTTTAAGTGACAGATGCTTTTTATCCTTATTTTTTTAAACATACAAACTGTTTGCATTATAGAAAATATGCATTCACATATATCTCCTATCACAAACATTCTAGGCTGGCTTTTCCTCCCAAGCTTAACTGAAAGGAAAAATGAAAAATCACTCATTATATCTCACTGCTAATGTAGAAACAACTGGAAACTGGTCAAAGTAAATGAATATTACTAAAATTTCTTTTACAGACCTTAAGTTGATGTATCTTCTCTAATGCAAAAGATCTTGTTTTTACAATGTAAAGGGTAAATTTAATTTTAAAAAATTAAAAAGGGTAAATTTCATTAAAAATTGAAATTAAATTTAAAATTTAATTTAAAAGTTTTAATTAAAAACTATTATTATTATATAATAACCGAAAGAGGTTGCAATTCCATATATAAAGAACAATCACAGAAAGAAATGGAGGTTATTCAGAAGTAATTGATTAGGTTTTGGACAATTGGCATTTCTTATGCTAAATCAATGGTATTGATTCCTAAATTTATTGCATTGCAACAAAAAACCTTATGTATACTGCGAGTGCTCTAGAATATACTAAGGCTTCCTTTGAGACCTAGTACTTGATTGATTTTCTCGGGAGTGTTGTGCTTGTGGTAAAGATGAATTTATATTCTCTTTCTTCAATGCAGATTCTGTCTATATCTTTTAGATCAGTTCTATAAATCATTTTTTAAATCTTCCATATCTTGTACTTTTTGAGATTTACCTATTTCTTCTGATAGCTTATGTATTAAAAATACAATCTATAAACATAGAGACCATTTAAAAAGTGTGATATTATTTAAATAAAGTTAAAATATAAGAGAATACATTTCCATGACTGAAGTAGAGGACAGTTTCAAGGGTAAAACCTACTTCCAGTTCCAGCCATGATGGAGTAAACCCAGCACCCTTCAAGACAAAATACATAAAGCACCCATTTTCAGGCCTTGAACAGCTGACACTGAAGGTCTGTGATGCTTGAGAGAAGGGAAACACACAAAATGATCTCAACATTCATCTTCACTACAAGTGTGATGGCAACTGGTAAGCTGTGGCCCAGGGAAGCAGAGTCCCAAGAGGCAGGATCAGCCTCACAGAGGAAAAGAAACAGAAATCAGGTTCCAAGGACCTGGGGTGACTAGAACTCGGGTAGAAACTTCTCAGAAGGGCTGATTAAGAAATATCCCTATTTGCAATTTTGGCCACAGACCAAGCTGTTCATCCCAAAGACAAGACTGCAAGGCGGCAGGTAAGGAACAGATCCTGAGGGTCGTTGGCTGAATGAGATTCGGGCGGTCACATTGTGTTGGCACAGGTTGTAGCCCTGACCATCCAAAGTGAGGAGAAAGCACTGAACACCTTGGCTTTTTATATGAGACTTCAAAAAAAGCCTCTTCTTAAAAGTAGGGCTAATTTGGAGAGGAAAAAAAATGATGTAGATCATTTAATACCGAAATCTCAAAGCTGAAAAATGAATTCTTTGGGTATCCGTGCAAAAATATCAAGTAATTGTTACAATGAGATTATAAAAACCAGGCTGGCTTTATATTTCTTCCCAGGTTTATTCAATTCTGGAAGCAATGAAACAAAGATTTCTCAACCTCAGCACTACTGATATTGTGGGTCAGATATTTCTTTGTTGTAGGAGAGCTGCCCTGTGCCTTTACCTATGAGCTCCATAGTTTACTGACCTCCACCCAAAAAAGACTCCAGATGCCTGAGGTTTTTGCTATGGTCTGAATGTTGATGTCCTTCCACAATTCATGTATTTAAATCCTAACCCCCAAGGTGATGACATCAGGAGGTGATTAAGTCATGGGGTTGGAGCCCTCATGATTGGGATTAATGCCTTCATAAAAGAAGCCCCAAAAAACTCCCTTGCCCCCTTCCACATGTGAAGACACAGCGAGAGAGTGCCCTCTAAGAACCAGAAAGTGGGCCCTCCTCAGATTCCAAATCTGTCAGCATCTTGATCCTATACTTCCCAGCTTCCAGAACTGAGGTTGAGAACCAGTGCCATGAAGCTACCCAGTTGATAATATTTTGTTACAGAAGCTCAAATGTACTAAGACAAATCCATGTGATCGGAGGTGGGGTTAAAACTGCCCTCTAGTTCAGAACTACTGAGCTAGAATAACAAAGTCCAGAGGGAAGGTATGACTAAGATCACTCTACGAGGATGGCATACAATCTAAAAAAAAAGAAACCTAGGGGTCATTCTTAAATAACTTGAGTCATTCTTAATAAAAACAGAACTCAGGAATAGAATGCAGGTGACCAAGCAATAGGAGGACATGTCATAGTCAAGTCTGGTGCCTTATGATTGTTGACTGTTTTCTAATGATAAGGAATAAATCTAAGCAGCCATGGGAGATATGGTCACAGAAGATAAAAGCAATACATTGGGAGAAACTAAAATCACACTTTGATAAGTAAAAACTGTGAGACACGTTTGTGTTACTGTGAAATAGTAACAGAAAATAAGTTGAAGGATACGTGTAATTTCCTCATATTTCTTAAAGGAAATTCAGCAGTCACCTCCTGTAATGGATAAATCAAGGATGAATGGTGTAAGCCAATGCGATAAACTTACTAAGGATAAACAGGAGAAATAAAATCTATGAAAGGAAGCAGGCAGAAGTACAATTGTGTTGATTTTCTCATCTTTGAGATAGAACATTAATAGATGCATCTACAGTGGTTGTATGAAAAGATCAAGGGTTAGGTGTCATGGATACAAAGATATCTAGTACAAGAGTAAAAACAATGAACCTTAAAACTGGAGTCACACATGAACTCACACATTCACTCTGCCTGCCACACAGAAAACAAAAGAGAAAAAAAGAAAGGAAATCCAACTAGCAAAAATAAATGTTTAGGAAACATTCTAAACAGAAAATAAAATGAGATTTTGGGGCACCTGGGAAGCTCAGTCGGTTAAGCATCCGACTTCAGCTCAGGTCATGATCTCATAGTTGATGAGTTCAAGCCCTGCGTCAGGCTCTGTGATGACAACTCAGAGCCTGGAACCTGCTTTGGATACTGTGTCTCCCTCTCTCTCTCTGCCCCTGCTCTGTTTGCACTCTGTCTCTGTATCTCAAAAATAAATAAAAATGTTAAAAAAAAAAGATTCAAAAAACAAAACAAATGAGACTTAAAACTTAAGAGTAGTTATCCCAGTTTTATGAGGAATCTGAAATAGAAGATAAACTCTATTGGAACATAAAGATTCATACCTGAACCAATAAACTAAAACAAGCTATGTGTTTTGTACAAATGACACAATGAAAACCAAGTGTCTCAGACAGATTGCAGGTAAAAGGGTAAAAATGTTAAATCAAGCAAAGAATAACAAAAAGAATTTTGAAATTGCAATAATAATAAGGTTGAATTCACAACAGATATTGTTAAATAAATCAAAGAGGGACAGTACATTTGTCAATTAATACAGATAGGGAGATTTGACCTTTCTACAATATTCTTTCTTAAAAAGAAAGATGCTATAAAATGTATTTAAATTTCCTTTAGCATTCTTAAAAGAGTGTTTGCCTTTCTTGTATTAGTAAGAAAATTAGATTTTTAAAATTAAATAAATCTTTTGCTACATCAATCTAACATTAGACTCTGTCTTACAGAAGTAAATCTCCATTATGTGAGGATTTGTATGTAATGTTGTCTATCTTGGCTGGGTTAGAAGATTGAAAGTCAAATGCACGTGCGTCTGCAAGTGGGTAGCTGCCTAAATTATGGTGTATCCAACTATAAGCTACAAGGAACTACTAAAAACAATGAGTTGTATAAAATCTACCAGGGGCTGCCCTCTAAGCTGCAGATTTATACATAATGGATACTTCTTTTTTATTATTTTTTTAATGTTTATTTATTTTTGGGAGAGAGAGAGACAGAGCACAAGTGGGGGAGGGCGGAGAGAGAGGGAGACACAGAATCCTAAGCAGGCTCCAGGATCCAAGCTCTGAGCTCCGAGCTGTCCACACAGATCCCGACATAGGGCTCCAACTCACGAACCCTGAGATCATGACCTGAGCAAAAGTCAGACACTTAACCAACTGAGCCCCCCCTCCACCGGTGCCCCTGTAACGGATAATTCTTAAACACACACACAACACAATACCCATATTCTATACATGCTTGTTCCTGTTTGATTGATCACAGAGCAACTTGTGGAATATATACATCAAACTGTTCATATCGCTTATTTCTGGGAGGGAGATTTTACAGGCGTGGTAAAAAGATTTTATTTTGTTCGGAAAGAATCTCTTAATCCTTTGATTTGTTGTATAAAGCAAGTATTGCCTGGCAATTTAAAACACAAAGTCTTAAGATCTCAAAAAGCAAATCAAAATAAAACCCTACTCCCTGAAGGACCTATGTATTAGTGTGAACATAGAGACACATAGTGTTGTTATAGATGAGGAAGCGGTCATTTGATGCCACAGTTTCATGTGGGTGTTTTTCTACTAAAAGGTTAGGATAGGTAAACTTTGTGTGGCAAGAATCAGACTGTCAACCAGTTAGCCTTGGCAGGTCATATGGAATCTGTCATAACTACTCAACTCTATGGTCTGAAAGCAGCCAGAAGCACTAAGTAAACAAATGACTGTGGCTATGCACTTTATTTGTGGACACTGAAAGCTAAATTTCATGTAATTTTTGTGGGCCACAAAATATTCTTCTTTTGATATTTTTTCAACTATTTAAAAATGTAAAGGTCATCCTAGGCTTGGGATGCCTTAGCTCATAGGCTGCCCCTAAATGAGCTTTGGATCATAGTTTCCAACCTTGTACTAGGGAGTTCAAGTGGAAGCAGAAATATACCTACTGGAATTGGGTCCTGTTGTCCAAGCCACTGCCTTTGGGATGCAGAGGAGCTGGTACAGAACTTATACAATGTGATTTGATATGTGGGTTCTGAAAAATATCTCCCCATGTTCTTTCTGGATGAAATGCACTTGATTATTTTATCTGCTCTAATTCTATACTTAGTCTCATTGTTTGCCAGGGGAAAAAAAAGCTAAAATTCTAAGAGACAGAAATGCATTAGGCTATGCTATCTCTCATTGTGTGGAATTGTGAAAATGACTTTCTCCTAACAACTATACCCAGAAAATGGAAGTTGTAATGGGTTAGAAGGGAGAAGAGACGCCCCCATTTTAGATAATAGATCACCACTGAGAAAGGCTGTGTGGGCTGTAGGGTGGGTGCGGAGTGGCCAAGGAGAGACAGGGAGTGAGGTATAGGACAAGAGAGGTGGTGTGGTCCCTTGGCTGTAGAAGCAAAAACAATATAAAACATAAAACAACATATTCAACTGTTGGCCCCAGACCACATCCTGATTTTACCACTAAGATTAAAACTGAATAAAACAAAGGCATTTGAAGGAGGAAAGATAAAAGGCAAGAATCATTTCCATGTTTATTCAAATTTATGGCAAGGAATTACTCAGATGCCTTTCAGTCAGAGGACAAACCAATGCATCATACATTTGAGAATATGGGGCAGTGGGTTATGACTTAGAGAGGTAAACCAGGATTTCATAAAGTAGGAATGTTGGAGAACTGCAAATAAACTTAAGGAAGAATGTGTTAATGTTAATAAAGAAGGCTCATTTTTTGTAAGACTAGTTAAAGTCCTAAATATTCTCATATGCTTTGTTAACCTCTACAGGGAGCTAGACTGTATCTTCTTTCCCAGATATATTTGAAAACAAGATGTGTGTGTGTGTGTGTGTGTGTGTGTGTGTGTGTGTGTGTGAGAGAGAGAGAGAGAGAGAGAGAGGGAGAGAAATCTCAGGATTAGCTCCCACAAAACATATTTTGGAAAATACTACTTCAGTTATAATCTTCTATGACAAAATTTGCCCTAAGACAATAAAATAGGCACACACAAACTATATAATGTAGGAAGAGAAACAAAATTTAAAATATGCATTTTAGGGGGTGCCTGGCTAGCTCAGTCAGGAGAGTGTGGGACTCTTGATTTTGAGGTCTTAAGTTTGAGCCCCACGTTGGGCCAAGAGATTTCTTTGAAATTAAAATAACAAAATATAAATTTATGCACACTTTCATGCATTTAACCAAAATGCCTTCCTGTTGCACAAATTGTGGGAGATACTCACATAAACACTTTCTTAAAAGCAAAGGCTTCAAACTACCAAACATATTTCACATTCTAAAAGTTTATACTCTTAGTAACTCAGGATGTACTTACTAATAGAAACTAATAAAAATGATAGCTTAGTTTCCCAGCCAAGTTTACTAATTTTTTAGATAAAGTTGAAATAAAATTACTGATGATACAGTAAACCTTTTTTAAAAATCATTGTTAAAATCTGTCATTAAATAAAACAAAAATGTAAAGATTTTTTAAATAGTATACTAAATTTGATGCTTCTGAAAAAATAAGTGAAAGTAGATATAACAGTTTTAAAAATTATAAAGGAAAGGGTTTGAAATACATATTCCCAGACTATTTTTGTCTGCACACGTATTTATCAGAAAGAGATTTTGTCTTAAAAATATTCCATTTATCTCTTTCTATTTAAGTATAACAAACATAGAAAACATGTATGGAACAAATATTCATCTCAGTGAATTATCACAAAGTGAACACTCTGGTGACCATACCTCTCCCCACATACAACATGATCCTGACTTCTAACATAATGGCTACTTTTATGAGATTTTAAAATTTATGAAAAGGGAAAATATGCTACATCTTCTTCTAGATATGGCTTTTTTAGGAAATACTATGTTTATGATATTTATCCATGTAATTCTGCCTTGCTGTAATTGGTTTTCCTTTATTGACGACAAGCACACTACTATATGAATATGCCACCATTTAATTATCTAGTCTACTTTTGTGTTCAGGTTTTGGCTCTTTCACATGGATTTCTGATGATACTTAGCAGTGCAATAGCTGAGTCACTGGGACTAAGTATATTCCACTTTAGTAGATAAGCCACAGTTTTGCAAATAGGTTATTCCCATTCACATTTCTATTCGCATTTCCATTGCTTCGCATCTTTATTCAGACTTGGTACTGCCAGCTTGTAGAATTTAGCCATTCTGGGGTGTGTGTGTGTGTGTGTGTGTGTGTGTGTGTGATTATGTTTTCATTTACATTTCAGTAATCACCTTTCTGTATATTCATTGAACATCGGGTATCCTCTTTCCTGTTCAAGACACTTGCCTATTAATTTTACGGGATCATCCATCTTGATTATTTTCTTTTAATAATTCTTACTATGGTCTGAATATCAGCCCCATTCATTTTTCAATCTATTTTTTTTATTTAGTATTTTGATGAGTTTTTCAGAGTAAGTTAAGCTCATCCTAAGAGAACGAATAACCTTCAATGAGCAGTGGATTCACACATGCATGTTAAGATTAGGTCATTGGACGTGGGGACAGCTATTTTACCCCACAGAGTTCCTCAAAAGCCCACAGTGACCAATGGTCCACCATTTGAAATGCTGTTTATTACCATGGCAGGAAAAAAGAAAGAAAAGAGAAAAGCTCACACCAGAAACGATACATGTCATTTTTGTTCACATGACAATACGTAGTTCTAGTCACTTGTACATACCTAACCTTGAGAAAGATGGGAAATGTGCTCAACCAAACACCCAGGAAGGGAAGAGTGCAATATTGGTGAGAACTAGTGATGAGAACTAGGGAAATACCTAGACATTTTCCCTTATCATTAATGTAAGTCTGATTTTTCTTTTTGAATGTTTGCAGTACATCCCGGTTTGGGCTTATATTTAGTAAGTACTTCCCAAAATTATTCACAGCATGGCACACAAGAAAAATAATATTTCAGTGGTAAAATGGAATGAATATCGGAGATTTAGTCATACTTGTGACATCTGTATAGTTTTTGGTGGGAAAAAAATGTTACTTTTTTCTACTACTTCATTATTAGAAAAACAGTATTTTCAGTCATATATTGCATGCCAAATTTCTATAAAACATTCAAACTCTAACTTGTTGAAAATTTAAATGAAAAACTTGAACTGCTTCTGTAAACATGTCTTTTTAATATCAGATCTTATACTTGAAATGGTAAGATTAAGTTCCTGGTCAAGGCTTTTAAATGATGATATATTCAAGTTTTTATGTGATCATCAATAAAACTTTGTCCACAACAAGTTTGCAGAAAAAATAAAATTACTACAGTGGAAATTATATTTGAAGATTGCAACAGCTCCTTTTTTTCTTTCAAAGTAAAATTAATTTTGAAATTGCTTATGGAAATGGGAATGGATTTTGAAATCCATTGTCAACTCAAGTATTTCAACTTACTGATGAAGTTTTCATTTGTAGAACACACATGCAATGCATTTTTAGAACAATATTCTATAGCCAGCATGAACATCATAAAATGGGTATACCAGCCACAAAAAGATAAAAGTATTTGTTATATGTAAAAAAACAAAACAAAACAAAACATAACAGAAATTCAGAGCCACCTGGGTGGCTCAGTCTGTTAAGCGTCTGACTCTTGATTTCAGCAGAGGCCATGATCTCACAGTTTGTGACTTTAAGCCCCACATCAGGCTCTGCACTGACAGTGCAGAACCGATTTGGGTTTCTCTCTCTCTCTCTCCCTCTTTCTCTGCCCTTCCCCTGCTCATACTCTCTCTCTCTCTCTCTCTCAAAATAAATAAGTAAAAATAAAATAAAATAAATAAAATAAATAAAATAAAATAAAATAAAATAAATAAAAACAGAAATTCAGAGACCGGGCAAGTGCACCCCCAAAAGCCCTTGTCTCCCCCCCATACACCAACCTAGGACTGCCTGCATGAACCCCTGTATGCCTGAGACACCACCTCTCCCTGAAGCATACAAACCCCTTCTTCCTGATGGGCAGCAACATATCCCACAGCTGACCGCCGAAGAAGTTGTCAGGGTGGTTGACACTGACTGGTGTGTGGCAGTGAAGTCATTAGTGGCAGATTTTGCCCATCATCTGCAGAAAACGTGGGTGTATCACAATCCTGCTCTGAGGAGCTCTGGGGGAGCTTTGTGCCAAGGCAGGGGCAACTAGCAGGGAGACGTGTTTGGCTAAGCTCTATATGGCTGGACTCTCTGGCTCTTTTCACAATTTTCTGGGCACTAATTAACTAGACCCAAATAGGAGGTCATAATGACATTTGCCCAATTTAACACAAGAGAAAACTGGGGCACAGAGAGATCAAATGTCTTATGCACAGCAACACAGATTGCTAAGTGGGCAGTTAGGATTTGAAACAAGGGAATGTGGCTCCACACACTGGGGATGGTCACTGATTTTCTCAAGGTGAAACAAAAATGGCACAATTGAGAACCATGGATATGTTGTGTTATTAACAATCTCCAGCGTGTGACCTGTTGATCTACAGAGCAAAGACGTCTGCAGATGTGCACTGAAAGAAAATAATGGCCTTTCACAATTCATCATGACTCTGCCTTTTCCTTGCTTAAAATACACTCAGAACTAGTTTGTCTACAAGTTCAGTGTTAGATTGTAAGACAAAACCCTGACAATTATAGTTGTAGTTTGTACAGTACTTTTAAATGCTTCAGCGTTTTAATATGGTATTAATTATATCAATAACATTGTGGCTTCTTTCGGGTAAAACAAGTAGAATTTAGTTGCCAAAACTGGTCATTCGTTAAATTAGAGCTTAAGTAGAACATTGTGTAGCAACACAATTTCCCTATTCTCTTGTAACAACACAAAAAGTCACAACTACACTCGGGAAATCACAA